>NC_140987.1:258677756-259074803 GCF_052327205.1 Somniosus microcephalus | reverse complement strand
AGGGGGGGGAGGTGGAGAGGAAGAGGGGGGGGAGGTGGAGAGGCGGAGGGGGGGAGGTGGAGAGGAAGGGCGGGGGGAGGTGGAGAGGAGGAGGGGGGGGGAGGTGGAGAGGAGGAGGGGGGGGGAGGTGGAGAGGAGGAGGGGGGGGAGGTGGAGAGGAGGAGGAGGTGGGGGGGAGGTGGAGAGGAGGAGGGGGGGGGAGGTGGAGAGGAGGAGGGGGGGGGGGAGGTGGAGAGGAGGAGGGGGGAGGTGGAGAGGAGGGGGGAGGTGGAGAGGAGGAGGGGGGGGAGGTGGAGAGGAGGAGGGGGGGAGGTGGAGAGGAGGGGGGGGAGGTGGAGAGGAGGAGGGGGGGAGGTGGAGAGGAGGGGGGGAGGTGGAGAGGAGGGGGGGAGGTGGAGAGGAGGAGGGGGGGGAGGTGGAGAGGAGAGGGGGGGGAGGTGGAGAGGAGGAGGGGGGGAGGTGGAGAGGAGAGGGGGGGAGGTGGAGAGGAGGGGGGGAGGTGGAGAGGAGGAGGGGGGGGAGGTGGAGAGGAAGAGGGGGGGGAGGTGGAGAGGAAGAGGGGGGGAGGTGGAGAGGAGGAGGGGGGGGAGGTGGAGAGGAGGAGGGGGGGGGGAGGTGGAGAGGAGGAGGGGGGGGAGGTGGAGAGGAGGAGGGGAGGTGGAGGGGGGGAGGTGGAGAGGAGGAGTGGGGGGGAGGTGGAGAGGAGGAGGGGGGGGAGGTGGAGAGGAGGAGGGGGCGGAGGTGGAGAGGAGGGGGGAGGTGGAGAGGAGGGGGGGAGGTGGAGAGGAGGAGGGGGGAGGTGGAGAGGAGGAGGGGGGGGAGGTGGAGAGGAGGGGGGAGGTGGAGAGGAGGAGGAGGGGGGAGGTGGAGAGGAGGAGGGGGGGGAGGTGGAGAGGAGGGGGGGGAGGTGGAGAGGAGGAGGGGGGAGGTGGAGAGGAAGGAGGGGGGAGGTGGAGAGGAGGAGGGGGGGGAGGTGGAGAGGAGGAGGGGGGGGGAGGTGGAGAGAGGAGGGGGGGAGGTGAGAGGAGGAGGAGGAGGGGGGGAGGTGGAGAGGAGGAGTGGGGGGGAGGTGGAGAGGAGGAGGGGGGGAGGTGGAGAGGAGGGGGAGGTGGAGAGGAGGGGGGAGGGAGGAGGGGGGAGGTGGAGAGGAGGAGGGGGGAGGTGGAGAGGAGGGGGGAGGTGGAGAGGAGGAGGAGGGGGGAGGTGGAGAGGAGGAGGGGGGGAGGTGGAGAGGAGGGGGGAGGTGGAGAGGAGGAGGGAGGGGGCAGAGGTGGAGAGGAGGGGGAGGTGGAGAGGGAGGAGGAGGGAGGGGGGAGGGGAGAGGCGGAGGGAGGGGAGGTGGAGAGGCGGAGGGGAGGGGGAGGCGGGGGGAGGTGGAGAGGAGGAGGGGGGGGAGGTGGAGAGGAGGAGGAGGGGGGGAGGTGGAGAGGAGGAGGGGGGGGGAGGTGGAGAGGAGGAGGGGGGGGGAGGTGGAGAGGAGGGGGGGAGGTGGAGAGGAGGAGGGGGGGAGGGTGGAGAGGAGGACGGGGGGGAGGTGGAGAGGAGGGGGGGAGGTGGAGAGGAGGGGGGAGGTGGAGAGGAGGAGGAGGGGGGAGGTGGAGAGGAGGAGGAGGGGGGAGGTGGAGAGGAGGAGGGGGGGGGAGGTGGAGAGGAGGGGGGAGGTGGAGAGGAGGAGGGGAGGGGGGAGAGGTGGGAGAGGAGGGGGAGGTGGAGAGGAGGGGGAGGTGGAGAGGAGGGGGAGGGAGAGGCGGAGGGAGGAGAGGCGGAGGGAGGGGGAGGCGGAGGCGGAGGGAGGGGGGGAGGTGGAGAGGAGGAGGGGGGGAGGGTGGAGAGGAGGGGGGGAGGTGGAAAGGAGGGGGGGGGAGGTGGAAAGGAGGGGGGGGAGGTGGAGAGGAGGGGGGGGAGGTGGAGAGGAGGGGGGGGAGGGTGGAGAGGAGGGGGGGGGAGGTGGAGAGGAGGGGGGGGGAGGTGGAGAGGAGGGGGGGAGGTGGAGAGGGAGGGGGGGAGGAGGAGAGGGGGAGGTGAGGAGGGGGGAGGTGGAGAGGGGGAGGGGGGAGAGGGGGAGGGGAGGAGGAGGGAGGGGAGAGGAGGAGAGGAGGAGGGAAGAGGGAGGGGGAGGAAGGAGGAGGGAAGAGGGAGGGGAGAGGAGGAGGGGAGAGAGGAGTAGGGAGGGGAGAGGAGGGAGGGAGGGGGGAGGTGGAGAGGAGGGAGGTGGAGAAGAGGGAGGGGGGAGCTGGAGAGGGGGGAGGGGAGAGGAAGGGGGAGGTGGAGGGAGGGAGGAGGAGGGAGGGAGGAGGGAGGGAGGGGAAGGGAGGGAGGGGAAGGAGGGAGGAGGGAGGGGAGAGGAGGGGGAGGGGAGAGGAGGGAGAGGGAGGGGAGAGGAGGGGGAGGAAGGGAGGGGAGAGGAGGAGGGAGGGGATAGGTGGAGGGAGGAGGGAGGGGGAGAGGAGGGAGGGAGGGGATAAGTGGAGAGGAGGAGGGAGGGGGAGGTGGAGAGAGGGGGAGGTGGAGAGGAGGAGGGAGGGGGAGGTGGAGGGGAGGGAGAGGGGGAGGGAGGAGGAAGGAGGGGGAGGTGGAGAGGAGGAGGGGGGAGAGGAAGGAGGAGGAGGGGGAGGGAGGAGGAGAGAGGAGGAGGGGGAGGTGGAGGAGGAGGAGGGAGGGAGGAGGAGGGAGGGGAGGGGAGAGGAGGGAGGGAGAGGAGGAGGGAGGGGGAGGTGGAGAGGAGGGTGGGCAGGTGGAGAGGAGGGGGGAGGTGGAGAGGGGGGAGGTGGAGAGGAGGAGGGGAGGTGGGGGGAGGTGGAGAGGAGGGGAGGGGTGGAGAGGAGGGGGGAGGTGGAGAGGAGGGGAGGAGAGGGGAGAGGGAGGAGGTGGAGGAGGAGGGGTGAGAGGGGAGAGGAGGAGGTGGAGGGAAGGAGGGAGGTGGAGAGGAGGAGGGAGGGGGAAGGAAGAGGGAGTGGGAGGAGGGAGGGGGAGGAGGGGAGGGGGGGTGGAGGTGGGAGGAGGAGGGAGGGGAGAGGAGGGAGGGGAGAGGAGGAGGGAGGGGGAGGGGGGGAGGGTGGAGGGAGGAGGTGGAGGGAGGAGGAGGAGGTGGAGAGGAGGAGGGAGGGGGGAGGTGGAGTGAGGGGGGAGGTGGAGAGGAGGAGGGAGGGGGAGGTGAAGTGGGGGATGGTGGAAAGGAGGAGGGGAGAGGTGATGTGGGGGGATGGTGGAGAGGAGGAGGGGAGAGGAAGTGGGGGATGGTGGAGGGAGGAGGAGGGGGATGGTGGAGGGGGGAGGTGGAGGAGGAGGAGGAGGGGGGAGGTGGAGGGAGGAGGAGGAGGGGGAGGTGGAGGGAGGAGGAGGAGGGGGGGAGGTGGAGGGAGGAGGAGGAGGGGGGAGGTGGAGAGGAGGAGGAGGGGGGAGGTGGAGAGGAGGAGTAGGAGGTGGAGAGGAGGAGGAGGGGGGAGGTGGAGGTGGAGAGGAGGAGGGGGAGGTGGAGAGGAGGAGAGGGGGAGGTGGAGAGGGGGAGGTGGATGAGGGGGAGGTGGGTGGAGAGGAGGAGGAGGAGGAGGGGGAGGTGGAGAGGAGGAGGGGGGGGAGGAGGAGAGGAGGAGGGGGGGGAGGTGGGGAGGAGGAGAGGAGGAGGGGGGGAGGTGGAGAGGAGGAGGAGGGGGGGAGGTGGAGAGGAGGAGGAGGGGGGAGGTGGAGAGGAGGGGGAGGTGGAGAGGTGGAGCAGGGAGGTGGCGAGGGGGGAGGTGGAGAGGAGGAGGGGGGAGGAGGAGGGGGGGGAGGTGGAGAGGAGGAGGGGGGGGAGGTGGAGAGGAGGAGGAGGGGGGGAGGTGGAGAGGAGGAGGAGGGGGGAGGTGGAGGGGGGAGGGTGGAGAGGAGGGGGGGAGGTGGAGAGGAGGAGGAGGGGGAGGTGGAGAGGAGGAGGAGGGGGGAGGTGGAGAGGAGGAGGAGGAGGGGGGAGGAGGAGAAGGCGAGGTGGAGAGGAGGAGGGGGGAGGTGGAGAGGAGGAGGGGGGAGGTGGAGAGGAGGAGGGGGGAGGTGGAGAGGAGGAGGGGGGGAGGTGGAGAGGAGGAGGGGGGAGGTGGAGAGGAGGAGGGGGGAGGTGGAGAGGAGGAGGGGGGAGGTGGAGAGGAGGAGGAGGGGGAGGTGGAGGGGGGAGGTGGAGAGGAGGAGGTGGAGAGGAGGAGGGGGGAGGTGGAGAGGAGGAGAAGGCGAGGAGGAGGAGGAGGGGGGAGGTGGAGAGGAGGAGGAGGGGGTAGGTGGAGAGGAGGAGGAGGTGGAGAGGAGGAGGAGGGGGGAGGTGGGAGAGGAGGAGGTGGCGAGAAGGAGGAGTGGGGAGGTGGAGAGGAGGAGGAGGGAGGAGGAGGTGGAGAGGGGGAGGTGGAGAGGGGGAGGTGGGAGAGGGGGTGGTGGAGAGGAGGGAGGTGGAGAGGGGGGATGTGGAGAGGGGGGGAGGGGGAGGTGGGGAGGGGGAGGTGGGGAGGTGGAGAGGGGGGGAGAGGAGGAGGGGGGAGAGGAGGAGGGGGGGAGGTGGAGAGGAGGAGGGTGGAGGTGGAGAGGGGGAGGTGGAGGAGGAGGTGGAGATGAGGAGGGGGAGGTGGAGAGGAGGAGGGGGAGGTGGAGAGGGGGAGGTGGAGAGGAGGAGGGGGGGAGGGGGAGGTGGAGAGGAGGAGGGGGGAGGTGGAGAGGAGGGGGGGAGGTGGAGGTGGAGAGGGGGTGGAGGAGGGGGGGAGGAGGAGGTGTAGAGGAAGAGGGGGGAGGTGGAGAGGAGGAGGTGGAGAGGAGGAGGTGGAGAGGAGGAGGGGGAGGTGGAGAGGAGGGGGGGGAGGTGGAGGGGGGAGGTGGAGGGGGGAGGTGGAGAGGAGGAGGTGGAGAGGAGGAGGGGGGGAGGTGGAGAGGGGGAGGAGGAGGTGGAGGAGAGGAGGAGGGGGAGGAGGAAGGGGGAGGTGGGAGGAGGAGGAGGGGGGAGGTGGAGGAGGAGGTGGAGAGGGGGTGGAGGAGGGGGGGAGGAGGAGGTGTAGAGGAAGAGGGGGGATGGTGGAGAGGAGGAGGGGGAGGAGGTGGAGGTGGAGGGGGGAGGTGGAGAGGAGGAGGTGGAGAGGAAGAGGGGGGAGGTGGAGAGGTGGAGGGGGGAGGAGGAGGGGGGAGGTGGAGAGGAGGGGGAGGTGGAGGAGAGGAGGGGGAGGTGCAGGAGAGGAGGGGGGAGGTGCAGGAGAGGAGGGGGGAGGTGCAGGAGAGGAGGGGTGAGGTGGAGGAGAGGAGGGGTGAGGTGGAGAGGAGGAGGGGGGAGGTGAGGAGAGGGGGGGGTGGAGAGGAGGAGGGGCAGGTGGAGTGTATTGTTTTCTTTGTGGGTTCAATAAAGACTCATTTCTGAAAGAGAATGTTGTTTAATCTAAAGTCTTGTTCAAGACTTTCTACAGCTTTTTACAGAACACACTATGCTGTGTTGCATCTAGAATGAAACTGAAAGTAGAACTCCTCTGGACTGCTTGTCTCTCACATGACCTCTGCTGGTCAGGCACAAGTAATCAAAAACACAGACAAATATGCTGTAAGGCATAAGTAATCAAACACAGACAAATATCATCACTATTTGCTGATATCATTACATCTCCCTTTCTTAAAACAAAAGTATTTTACTTTTAACTAACAACATTTAATGAACTTACATTATCATTATCATGATCAAGGTTTTTTACCCTTGCTTTGTGTGTTCACATGAAATATGTCAATACACGCGAACTTGAAGAAAGAATAAGATAACATTACTTCCTTCTTTAACAATAGTCCTTAAATTTGCTCAATGAGTCTCTCAGGAGGCTTCACGTGTCTTGAGGATTTTCTGATTGATTGTCCTTGAATCTGAGTTGTTGCCTCAGATGATTGGTTCTCAGCTGTGTGATCAGGTTGTTCACCAGTATCAGTCTCTTGACCTGCTGTGGCTGGTCCCATGAGAAGATCTCGACGATTTCTTCTCAGAACAGCACCCTCATCTGTCTGAATGGTGTATGATCTTGGTTGAACTTCACTCAGGACAGTTCCCTTCTGAGTCCATGTGTTTGTTTTGTCTTTCAACCTTACTTGGTCACCAGTGTGGAGTTCAGGTAGGTTTTGTGTTCCTCTGTCATAGTAGTACTTTTGCTTTTCTTTCTGTTGCTCTTTGAACTTCCTCCCTTTCTCCCCCTCTTTTGTTTTCAGGAGGTTTTCCGGGATGGGTAGGTTTGACCTTAGCCGACGTCCCATCAGGAGTTGGGCTGGTGACATACCACACTCGAGCGGCGTTGTGCGGTATACAAGCATGCTTTGGTAGAAGTCAGTTCCACTGTCTTTTGCCTTGTACATCAGTCTTTTCACTGTCTGGACCGATTTTTCCACTAGTCCATTGGACTGTGGATAGTGAGGACTTGACGTTGTGTGGACAAAGTCCCACTCTTTGGCAAAGTGTCGGAAATTTGCATTGTTAAACTGGGGTCCGTTGTCTGTGACGACCTCGCTTGCCACGCCATGTCTGGAGAATATGGCTTTCATACTTCTTATCACAGCTTCTGCAGTGGTGGTGTACAGTCTACAAACCTCTGGATACAGGGAGTAATAGTCTGTGACGACAAGATAGTCCTTCCCTTGACATACGAATAGGTCAGCGCCTACCTTCTGGTAAGGTCTGTCTGGTGCTGGGTGTGGCTTTAGTGGTTCTACCGGATTGCTTGCTCGATATTTCAGGCATATTGTGCAGTTTGACACCTCATTTGTCACATCTTGGTTGATTCGTGGCCAGTACATCACCTCTCGTGCTCTTTTCTTACACTTTTCGATTCCCAGATGTCCTCCATGGATCTTTTTTAGCATCTCTCTTCTCAGACTCTTTGGGATAACTATTTTACTTCCTTTGTAGATGATGTCTTCAACCACTGATAGTTCCGCCCTGCAGCTCCAGTACTCTGCTATATCAGGTGAGCAGTCTTGCTTCATGTTGGGCCATCCATCCAAGATGCTTTTTCTCAGTCGTCTCATTGTTTCATCTTTGTTTGTCTCAGTCTTTATGAGCTCCATTTTTGCATCTGCTATGGGCAGTGCACTTGTGATCATGTCCACGTAGGCGTTCACTTTATCATCCATTGTGGTGTTTGCGGGCTCACTTGGGTCAACAGCTCTGGACAACGTGTCTGCTGTATACATCAGCTTACCCGGTGTGTACGCAACATTCAGTGTATAGCGTTGCAGCCTGATCATCATTCTTTGTATTCTAAGCGGACAGCTATTCAGTGGCTTTTGGAACAATGCAATCAAGGGCTTATGGTCAGTCTCTACACTGATTGCTTGTCCTGCCACAAACTGGTGAAATCTTTCACAGGCGTATGTGATGCTGAGCAGCTCCTTTTCTATTTGAGCATATCGCGTCTCCGCGTCTGTCATTGAGCGCGATGCATATGCAATAGGTTGCCAGTAGTCATATTGTTGCAGAAGAACGGCACCGAGCCCACTCTGTGATGCATCTGATGATATCTTGATGGGTCTCGCTGGGTCATAAAACCTCAGAACTGGTTCCTCTGTGAGCAGTTTCTTTAGATCGCTCCATGACTTCTCATGCTCATGATTCCATTCCCATTCTATGTTCTTTTCAGTTAGTCTTCTCAGTGGCGCTATTTTTTCTGAGAGGTTGGATATGAATTTACCCATGTAGTTGATCATTCCATTAAACCTCTGCACGTCCTTTTTGCATTGTGGCCTTGGCATATTCTCAATGGCGGACACCTTTCTGGGATCTGGTCTGATGCCCTCACTGCTAAGGATATCTCCCACGAATGTCAGTTCTGTCACCCCGAGCTGGCATTTCTCTCTATTCAGCTTCAGGTTTGTTTTCCTTGTTGCTTCCAGCACTTTTTTCAGTCTCTCGTCATGCTCAGTTCTCGTGGTTCCCCATACTATGATGTCATCCATTGATGTATCAACTCCCTCCAGGTGCTCATCGATCATATGGATAGTCTTGTGATACACTTCAGGAGCTGAGGCAATGCCAAATGGTAACCTTAGAAATCTGTATCTGCCAAATGGAGTGTTGAACGTGCACAGTCTTGAACTTGCTTCGCCCAGCTTCATCTGCCAAAATCCTGAGGACGCATCTAACTTGCTGAAATATTTTGCATTTGCAAACTGTGCCATGATTTCCTCACGTGTAGGAAGCTTGAAGTGCTCTCTCTTTATTGCTCTGTTTAGATCTCTTGGATCCAGGCAAATTCTGAGCTTTCCATTCTTTTTGTCCACTACGACGAGGGAACTCACCCACTCAGTTGGCTCATCTATCTTCTGAATCACGTTCAGGCTTTCCATCCTGTCCAACTCTGCCTTCAGTTGCTTTTGAAGAGCAAACGGAACTTTTCTGCATGGATGTATGACCGGTGTCATACTTTTATCTACTCTGATCGTGTGTTCTCCTGGAATGCAGCCTAGACCCTTAAATAGGTCTTTGTACTCTTTCATGAGCTCATCATAGACTGTCTCTCCTTCGCTTTCCACAATGAGGACTCTCTTTACCAGGTTCAGTCTCTCACAGGCTTTTAACCCTAGTATGGCTTGCACATCCTTTGGCACCACGATTAATGCTAGCGTGTGCTCTCTGTCCTTGTGTGTTACTTTGACAATGCATTTTCCTTTCACTGGTATATCAGTACCTGAGTATCCGGTCACTTTCACTTGTATTCCATGTAACTTTGGTCTGGGTCTAATTCTCTTAAAATCGGTCTCTGATATCACATTAACTTGTGCTCCAGTATCCAATTTAAATGGAATGTGTATGTCGTTCACTTTTAGTGTCAACATCCAGTCTCTTTCTTCTCTTTTGTTTTCAGACACAACATCTACATAGAATTCCTCTATCTCGCTTTCATCTACTGTATGGACCTTGCTTTGTTGCGCTTGGTTCTTACAGCAACGGGCATAGTGGTTGTTTTTGTTGCATCTATTGCATGTTTTACCATATGCTGGACACTTTCTTGGTGGATGCTGTGTACCGCATCAACTACATGACTTCCGATTGTCCCTTTCATTTTCGTTTGCTGGCCACGTCTCTTTTTTCACATTGACGCTCTCTTTGTTAAACGGTTTGTATCCGTTCTTTCTCACTGCATCCACGTTGCAGCTACTGTCACTGAACAGCTCCTTTGCCTGCAACTTCACAGTCTCTGTAACCCTACACAGTGCTATGGCTTTTCCCAGGTCTAGATCTTGCTCTCTTAGCAGTCTTTCCCTTAGACCATTATCTCGAATACCACACACCAGTCTGTCTTTTATCAGCGAGTCTGTGAGTCCTCCAAATTCACACGATTTGCTCCGGTTTCTCAGTTCAGTCACATACTGATCAATAGTCTCGCCGATTTTCTGTACACATGTGAAAAATTTGTGCCTCTCAAAGGTCACGTTGCGTTTAGGTATGCAGTAGGCCTCAAACTGTTCCATTATTTTATCTAGCTTCATTTTGTCTCCATCAACAGCGAATGTGAAGTTATTATACACCTCCAGCGCTTCATCACCCACGACATGCAAGAACAGTGACGATTTCTGTTTATTACTTGTCAGCTCCGATTGCCGCTAAATACAACTCTAAACGTTGTTTGAACCTTCTCCAATTTTCAGCCACATTACCTGTTAATTGAAGCGTCGCCGGTGGGTGTAAACCTTCCATTTTTCACTTCGTTAGCTATTCTCTAATGGTAAGCAACGATGTTCTCTTTTGGCTTGCTAATTTGTGGAGAGCTGATTTAACTTCAGTTTTTTTTTCTTCCTCTCTTTCAGCCACTTCTGACATCATGTATTGTTTTCTTTGTGGGTTCAATAAAGACTCATTTCTGAAAGAGAATGTTGTTTAATCTAAAGTCTTGTTCAAGACTTTCTACAGCTTTTTACAGAACACACTATGCTGTGTTGCATCTAGAATGAAACTGAAAGTAGAACTCCTCTGGACTGCTTGTCTCTCACATGACCTCTGCTGGTCAGGCACAAGTAATCAAAAACACAGACAAATATGCTGTAAGGCATAAGTAATCAAACACAGACAAATATCATCACTATTTGCTGATATCATTACAGAGTGGAGGAGGAGGAGGGTGGAGGTGGAGAGGAGGAGGGTGGAGGTGGAGAGGAGGAGGGTGGAGGTGGAGAGGAGGAGGGTGGAGGTGGAGAGGAGGAGGGTGGAGGTGGAGAGGAGGAGGGGGGAGGTGGAGAGGAGGAGGGGGGAGGTGGAGAGGAGGAGGGGGGAGGTGGAGAGGAGGAGGAGGAGGGGGGAGGTGGAGAGGAGGAGGGGGAGGTGGAGAGGAGGAGGGGGGAGGTGGAGAGGAGGAGGGGGGAGGTGGAGAGGAGGAGGGGGGAGGTGGAGAGGAGGAGGGGGGAGGTGGAGAGGAGGAGGGGGGAGGTGGAGAGGAGGAGGGGGGAGGTGGAGAGGAGGAGGGGGGAGGTGGAGAGGAGGAGAGGAGGAGGGAGAGGGGGAGGGAGGTGGAGAGGGGGAGATGAAGTGGGGGATGGTGGAGAGCAGGTGGAGGGAGGGGCGAGGTGAAGTGGGGATGGTGGAGGGAGGTGGAGAGGAGGGGGGAGGTGAAGTGGGGGATGGTGGGGGAGGGGGAGGTGAGGTGGGGGAGGGTGGAGGGTGGAGGGAGGTGGAGAGGAGGAGGGGGAGGTGCAGTGGGGGATGGTGGAGGGAGGCGGAGAGGAGGAGGGGGGAGGTGAAGTGGGGGATGGTGGAGGGAGGCCGAGAGGAGGAGGGGGGAGGTGAAGTGGGGGATGGTGGAGGGAGGCCGAGAGGAGGAGGGGGGAGGTGAAGTGGGGGATGGTGGAGGGAGGTGGAGAGGGGGAGGGGGGATGAGTGTTTCCAGAGCTGATGCTTGGGAGCCAGGTTTATTCTGAATCCTCAGGACAGTGGGGTAGCAAGAAGCTTGATTTATATTTTTTAAAACTCTCCATTAACAGGTTTATGAAATGCATCAACTTTTATTGGGCACTGCCACCCAGTGGAAATGTTATAGGGCTGCACCCTAACACAGTTACTGACTGTATGAGGAAAGGAAGAAAGGCCTTGCATTTATATAGTGCCTTTCTCAACCTCGGGACGTCTCAAAGAGGTTTACAGCCAATGAAGTACTTTTGAAGTGTAGTCACTGTTGTAATGTAGGAAACGCAGCAGCCAATTTGTGCACAGCAAGGTCCCACAAACAGCAACGTGATAATGACCAGATCATCTATTCTTTAGTGATGTTGGTTGAGGGATAAGTATTGGCCAGAACACCGGGGATAACTCCCCCTGCTCTTCTTCGAAATAGGATGGAGGAATAAAGTTACATTGCTTAGGTTTGATCCACCATTATGAGATATCTGCAAGTGTAAGAGGTACTACAGATAAATGTTGACACTTTCATAATAGGCTTTCCCATTGAGATAGAATGACAAAGGATTTTCAATGCATTTTGAAATGGAACGTTACAACCCACTCAGCTATATTAACAAATAACTAGTACAACTCCCATGGGTTTGCACCGGGGTATCAGGCCCAACTAGAAATGTTCAGGTCAAGCAATGGACCCAATGTGTGGAGAGAAGAGAGAGGTAAGGGGGAGAGAAGAGGAGAGAGAGGTAAGGGGGAGAGAAGAGGAGAGAGAGGTAAGGGGGAGAGAAGAGGAGAGAGCGAGAAATGGGGAGAGAAGTACTAATTAATTAAATTAATAAAATAATGGGAGAACAGGAGATGTGTTGCTGTTGCAATATGTGGGAGCTTGTAGACATTTTTGTCCAGGGCGACTACATCTGCGGTAAGTATCTGTGGCTCGAGGAACTTTGGCTCCGAGTTGAGGAGCTGGAGTCCGAGCTGTAGACATTGCGAGACATCAGGAGGGAGAAAGTTACCTGGACCTTTTGCTCCAGGAGGCAGCCACACCCCTTAGATTAAATACTAGAATTGACACGTGGTCAGGGACAGGAGGGTGTGACTGCGAGTGAAGCAGGTACGGGGATCCAGGAGGTAGTATTGCAGGAGCCTCAGTTCCTGCACTTGTCCAATAGATTCGAGGTTCTTGCAACCCTTGTGGACAAGTGCAGGGACTACGGGGAGGATGAGCAAACTGACCATGGCACCATGGTACAGGATGCCATTCAAGTGTGGGGAGCAAAAAGGAAGGTGGTTGTAGTAGGCGACAGTATAGTTAGGGGGATAGACACTGTTCTCTGCAGCCAGGAGCGTCTCCTCCAGACTGGAGAAGAACTTGGAGTGGGAGGGGGAGGATCCAGCTGTCGTGGTCCACGTAGGTACTAACGACATAGATATGACAAAGAAAGAGGTTCTGCTGAGAGAGTTTGAGCAGCTAGGAACTAAATTAAAAAGCAGAACCACAAAGGTCATAATCTCTGGATTGTTACTGGAGCCACGAGCAAATTGGCATAGGGTCAATAGGATCAGGGAGATGAATGCGTGGCTCAAAGATTGGTGTGGGAGAAGTGGGTTTTGATTCATGGGGCACTGGCATCAGTATTGGGGAAAGAGAGAGCTGTTCCATTGGGACGGACTACACCTGAAGCATGCTGGAACCAGAGTTCTAACGAATCGAATAACTAGGGAGGTAGATAGGACTTTAAACTAAATAAGGGGGGTGGGGGGAGGGTCCCCAAGAAGCGAAATCTACAATGCTAAAGAGAAAAGACAAGGAAGCAGTGCAGGAAAGTGATTGGGGTAAGGATAACCAGATTGTGTCAGGAAGGGACAGAGCGTACAAACAAAGGAGTGCACGAACAAATAGGGTTCGGGTAAGAAAAAATGGTAATAAGACAAATAGGGCCATAATACAAAAAAATGTTAAGATGTCTAAAAATGTTAAAAAGACAAATCTAAAGGCACTGTATCTGAATGCACGAAGCATTCGTAATAAGTTAGACGAATTAACAGCGCAAATAGATGTAAACGGATATGATATAATTGCAATTACGGAGACATGGCTGCAGGGTGATCAAGGCTGGGAGCTGAATATCCAAGGATATTTGATATTTAGGAAGGACAGGCAAAAAGGAAAAGGAGGTGGGGTGGCGTTTAGTAAAGGATGAAATCAGAGCAATAGTGAGAAAGGATATTGGCTCAGAAAATAAAGATGTAGAATCAGTCTGGGTGGAGCTAAGAAGCACCAAGGGGCAGAAAACATTGGTGGGAGTTGTCTATAGGCCTCCAAACAGTAGTGGTAATGTAGGGGATCACATCAAACAGGAAATTAGAGATGCATATTATTACGTCCGTGAATGATTGAGACACGGACAGCAGGAGCTGAACAAAACAAGTCTTTACTGCTGGAAGTCAATAGTGAAACTGAAACAGAGGCTCACTAGCGCCTTTTATACAGGGGTGGTCACTGCCGGTACTGCAGTCTGAGACCAGTTATTCTCTTATAGGTACATACACAACAATTCCTCCCCTTTTAGATAAACAGTACATAACATTCATTTAACAACTAAATGATAACTAATTACAATCACAATTACGGTTGCTAGATACATTGGTTAAGTTTAAGCAATTATAAGTTCAGTCTTTGAGGAGGTTTCCTGATTCTGTCTGGATAACGCCTCTTTGGGGTATCAGGTTCTTCTGGCAATGTTGAGTCGGGATCAATGTCGTTGTTTGGTTCATCTGCTTCCAATATTACCGGTTCTGCGGTAGCTGCAATTGGTACGTCGATTTCATTACCAGGCGTATCAGATCGTGGTGTGGAGTTGACGTTTTCCAGTGACTCTAGAATCTGGTCAGCATGCCGTCTTACAATGCTCTCTCCAACGTCCACGGTATACATGAGAGGTCCTAGCCGTGTACAAATCGTTCCTGGCTGCCATTTCTCAGTGCGGTAGTCCCGGGCCAAAACTGGTTGACCTATCTTAAAACTCCTGGTCGGCCTTTCATTCATATTCTGAACCTGCCTGTTCTCCACATTGTAGTGTATGTAACTGTTCTACCTTTAAGAGAACTATTGTATGTAACCGTTCACCTTTAAGAGAACTATTTTAGGTGTGGCACTACTTTATCTTGGCTGCTGTATACTGTAATACCGACGGTGACCACACCGGTATATAAGTGCTGTGTCAGGATTTATTGGGCAGATTCGCCCTGACCTTCGAATAGTAAAGTCCTGTTAAAGTTACTCTTGTAGTCTGTGTATTAATTCGCCATAATACCTACAGACTTTACAGTGGCGACGAGTTCGATCTTACCCTGCGGCAACAATACTTCCGAAGCAGTTAACGAGCGTCGAGAAGAGGCACCCGCCCTCGTCGTTCTGCTGAGAGAAAACTCGAGTCTGCAGAGCAAGGAAGAAGGAAGAATTCAGACACGAAGCCTTCCATCAGCAACAGGCACTGATTGTCCCTTCTGCCACGGTGGTGAGTGAGCCGATCAGCATGAGAAGCAAGTCGGCCACGGTGACTGTGAGTAAAGGGAAAATAAAAAAATAAACGGAGGATAAGGGCGGTGAACTCGACCACGGTCGGGGGAAAGGAGCCGGACAGAAGTCAGGCCCAGCGGCGCTGAGACTGGGGCAGCGTGGAGCACGGAAGCCGCGGTACAAGCGGGCTGGGAGACGCAACGGCGTCGTGAGACAGCTAGACCGCGACCGGCGAAAAAGGCCGGGCAGCTACCGAGGCCACGAGGCGCTGCGACCGGGATCGTAAGGCGCGGGAAGATATAAATATAA
The DNA here is from genome assembly GCF_052327205.1 of Somniosus microcephalus. Taxonomy (NCBI): domain Eukaryota; kingdom Metazoa; phylum Chordata; class Chondrichthyes; order Squaliformes; family Somniosidae; genus Somniosus; species Somniosus microcephalus. The sequence continues at coordinate 259,060,113 of NC_140987.1, read as the reverse complement.
ATAAATCACGGAGAACTCAGCCGCAGCCAGGGAAGCGCGATTGGAAGCCGCTGAGGGAGAGACAGAGCCCGAGCGAGCGGGAGAGACAGAGCCCGAGCGAGGGAGACTGAGCGAGATCCAGCCAGCGGCTGAAACTGTTCGCCGTCAACGGGTTGTACCCAGCGCCGGTTGCCCTGCCGAGAAAAGGGAACAAGGAACGCACTGAAGCTGATGCGCAGGCTGCGAACCCCGAAAGCCAGCGGTCGTCGCCCGAGGGAAAAGCTTACCCCTCCCGCCAGGGGAAGAAACGCGGGAAGCCGCCAGTAGGCGGGGAAGACGACAGAAGCAGGAAACCGCCATTTTGAAAGTGGGCGGGGGAAGAAGACAAGCGCGGGAAACCGCCATTTTGAAAAAAAAAAGTTAAAGAAAAATTTTGTGTTTGTTTCGCAGAAAGATAGTGAGAGATAGTGAAGATGCCTAAGCATGGTAACATCAACAACTTCGATTCCGAGGTGGAAGATTGGGCCACGTACGTAGAACGTATCGAGATATATTGTGAGGCCAATAAGATAGCAGATGATGATAAAGCTCTCGCCTTATTAAACGCAATGGGGGCAAAGACATACGGGCTATTGAAGCATCTTCTATCACCAGCTAAACCGGCAGATCAGACTTTCGCTAATATTGTTGCTGTCCTGAAGGATCATTTGAACCCCACACCACTGATGTTGGCGGAACGATTCAAATTCTATGCGAGAACGCAACGGAAAGAGGAAAGCAACGCGGAATACTTGGTCGAACTGCGTAGACTAGCGAAATACTGCCAGTTTGGGGAAAATCTGACAGAGGCATTGAGAGACAAGTTCGTGTGCGGGTTGTCGAAGGAAGGAACACAAAAGAAGAGAACGATCTCACACTTGATAAGGCTGTCCTTATTGCAGCATCGCACGAAGCCGCAGCGAGAGGCACAGCAGAAATGCAGCTGAAGGCAGCGGTACTCAGTGTGGATCAAATTACTTCGGGTACATCGAAATGTTATCATTGTGGGAAGACAACACACGACCAGAACCAATGCTGGTTTAAAAACCAGGAATGTAGAAAATGTGGCAAACTTGGTCACATAGCTAAGGTATGCCAGTCAGGAAAGAAGACCAACAACAACAAAAAAAAGTCACCGCAGGAAAAGTACAATAAGGTACACAAGGTGGCTGAGAAGAGTTCAGATGAACAGAATTCGGATTCAGACCCAACCGTTCAGGAACTGGGTAGTCTGAGAATTCACAATGTGAGTAAGGAAGCTGACCTGCAAACTATCTGGGTCATGCTAAAAATAGCCGGAGTCCAAGTGAAAATGGAATTGGACACAGGATCAGCCCTATCAGTCATAAATCGAAGGGATTACAACCGGCTATTCTCACACATACCCTTGAGAGATACCAAGATCGTATTGCAGACATACACGGGGCAGAAAGTATACCCCATGGGAAAGATAAAAGTCAAGGTGAGAGACAGGGGCAAAGAACACCAAGGAATGTATTTATATGTACTACCTGAGGGAGGTCCACCACTTCTGGGACGGGAGTGGATCTGGGAAATAAACATGGAATGGCACTATTTAAAAGCAATAATGAGTGAGAACTCGGTGAAGACAATCAGCTCAGACTCTGAAACGGATGACGATAAGACCAGCCCAGGTGCGAAAGACAAGTTTAAAATGGACTTGCTGACTAAGGTTGGAAAAACGAAGGAGTGCATAAATGCTTATGCTTCAGAGGAGAACAAAGTTTCAGAACAGAATTCCACTGAACAACAACAACATAGTTTGACAGAGAATTCTGAGTCTGTCCAGTTTACAGATATGCACAATTCTGAGGAACACCGGGCTCGAACTCAACTCCATTTCAAATTACAACAGCAATTAGAACAATTGAGTTGCCGTCTCGAACAAGAGATGAAAGCAATGAAAAAGTTCTGTGACACAGAGTGGGAGAACCTGGAAAGACAACAGAAACAGCTGATGGAGAAAAAGGAGCAGGAGCACACAAACCGTCGGGGCAAGGAGGCCAAACGAATCAAAGCTGATTCGGTTTCAGAAGGTGCGTGCTTTAATCTGGTGGAGCAAGAGGTTCAGCAACTGAAAGCGCTTGTTAGCGGATTGCAGGCAGAAAAGACTGATTTGGTCGCCATGAACTCCGAGCTCCTACTGAAGTTGGGTGCAGCATCACCGGACGATTCAAGTGGGGAAATTCGAATGGTGGAGGCTGCGGATGATGGCGAAGTAGAAACAGCAAAGGAGCCCCAGGGCAAGGCTATAAACAGCCCTGCAGCTACTGGGAAACGTATGAGGTCAGAAGAGTTAACGGTCAGCCAACTCTTTCATATGCTGAAGGACAAGACTCTGAAATGGGAACAAATTGAACATGAGTTTAAATCTTCAAAGGAGAGGGGTTTGGAGTTAACGGTCAGCCAACTCCTTCATATGCTGAAGGACAAGACTCTGAAATGGGAACAAATTGAACAGGAGTTTAAATCTTCAAAGGAGAGGGGTTTGGAGCTCCCAAAAGTTATTGAAATAGCTGAGGTTGCAACACAGACTGAGAAGATGGCAGCAGAGCAACCCTTGGATGCCAAAAGTACGCTGACTCACGTCAATGTTGAACAACAGAAGGTTGAAACAGCTGCTGCAGTAGAGGGATTGAATAGTCCGATCAACCAATCTCCGAATGAAGTTGAAGTATTGAAATCACAAATGACGTCATTAGTAAAAGACTTGCAGGAAGCCCAGAAAAAGCTGGATGAAGCTGAACGCCTGAAGAAGTCTCTTCAGGAAAGATGTCTGGATTTGGAACAAAAGCTGGCTAAGGTCCAGCTGGGTATGGAGGAAATAGAAGACCCTCTCACTGGCCTAGCTCAAGATGACACCGAATATTACCATGACCTGTTGGACGACATCGAATATTACGATGACCTGTTCTGCCCAGCTTGTGATGAAAACTCCCAAAGTGCAGAAACCATGAAGAATCACAAAAAGTCTAAGGAACATCGGGAGATGGTGGCGCTACTACGGAAAAAGGAGGACGAGAAGGAGGAACTGTGCATGCAGCTGGCAGCTGACAGTGGAGCCCAGAGAGTCTCCAAGAAGCAGAAAAGGAAAAGACAAAGCAGAAGATGATGATCATCTGGACCATCATCATCACTACTAGATCACGCATGGGGTCCCTTCGAACGGAGCCAAATCAGTTTGGAAGTAGAAAAACTTCCCAAGGTACTCAAGTTTTTACAAGCCAACAATGCTGGTTCAGAAGGACGGAAGTTCAAGCTGTTAAGTCCAGTGAAGGACTATTGGATGAGTCACTCCAGCAACGTGAACCGACTACACCACAGGGAACTGCTACACCACTGAGGTGTTGTCAGGACCGAGTCAAGAAGCACGGAAGGCGTATCCACCGAGATTGAATCTGTGAACTGTTTTCCGCAGAGACTGAATCTATGAACTGTTTCCCGCAGAGACTGAATCTGTGAACTGTTTCCGCAGAGACTACATCTGTGAACTGTTTTAACATGAAGTTGGATATATGTTATGTTATGTTTAATGGGGAATAAGTATGTTGTAAGCTAAAAAGGGAGGATTGTAATGTATGTAACTGTTCTACCTTTAAGAGAACTATTGTATGTAACCGTTCACCTTTAAGAGAACTATTTTAGGTGTGGCACTACTTTATCTTGGCTGCTGTATACTGTAATACCGACGGTGACCACACCGGTATATAAGTGCTGTGTCAGGATTTATTGGGCAGATTCGCCCTGACCTTCGAATAGTAAAGTCCTGTTAAAGTTACTCTTGTAGTCTGTGTATTAATTCGCCATAATACCTACAGACTTTACACACATCTCGTCGGACGTTTGGCTTAACCAAATCCAAGCGGCATCGTAGTCTTCGATTGAAGAACATCATGGCTGGAGTTTGGTTGGTAACCGCATGTGTCGCATTCCGGTAGGCAAACAAGAAGTTGTCCACCTTGTGTTGTAGGGGTATATCTTCATTACACATTGCCTTGATAGCCTTCTTGAATGTTTGGACAAACCTCTCAGCCAATCCATTAGTGGCTGGATGATATGGGGCGGATGTGTAATGCTTAACACCATTGTTCTTTAAGAACCTCCGGAACTCTTCAGACACAAACTGTGGTCCATTGTCAGAGCAAATCTGTTCAGGCAGCCCATTCCTGGCGAATATGGTTCGTAAAACTGTGATAGTTTTTTCCGTGGTGGTTGAGGACATTTTTATTACCCCTGGCCACTTTGAATGTGCATCCACCGCAATTAAAAACATCGAGTCCATGAAGGGACCAGCAAAATCAATGTGCACCCTTGGCCATGGAGATGAGGGCCACTCCCATGGATGCAGAGGAGCTTGTGGTGGGGCGTTTTGGACCTTCTGGCATCCTGCACAGCTCTTGGTCATCTCTTCGATTTCTCTATCGATTCCCGGCCACCACACAAACGCTCTGGCTAAGTTCTTCATTTTTACCCCACCCAGATGACCCTCATGAAGCTCATTGAGCACTCTATCTGTCAACTTAGGTGGAATTACTACTCTGGATCCACACATCAAGGTTCCTCTGCACACTGACAGCTGTTCTCTTCTCGGCGAGAATGCTGGCAGCAGTGGTTCGCCATGTGCTGGCCATCCCTTCACCGTTAAATCATAGACCCGTGATAGTGTCGGGTCATTCCGTGTTTCCTTTTCTATGTTTGCATTCGTCACAGGGAGACATTCGACTATGGTCGAGTGGAATAACTCCATTGGATCCACTGCAAGGTCTTCTTCTTCCACCGTCGGCAACGGTAGGCGTGACAATCCATCAGCATTTCCATGCTGTTTAGTTCCTTTGTACTCGATGTCATATTGGTGTGCCCCTAGGAAAAGGGACCACCTCTGCAGCCGTTGTGCTGTCATTATCGGTACGCCCTTCTGAGGGTTGAAAATGGAGACAAGAGGTTGATGATCGGTTAGTAGAGTAAATTTTTGACCGTGCAGGTAGTGATTGAACTTCTTCACCCCCCACACTAGGCTGAGGGCCTCTCTGTCAATCTGAGCATAGTTACGCTCGGCAGAAGTTAACGAGCGTGACGCAAAAGCTATCGGCCTCTCTAAACCATCAAGGAATTTGTGACAGTACTGCCCCAATGCCGTAGGGAGACGCATCACACGCCAGTCTGATCGGCAGTGCTGGGTTGTAGTGAGCCAATACATCCCTTGAAGTGATTAAGTCCTTACTCTTCTGGAAAGTCCGCTTACAATCATTGCTCCATTCCCATGCTACTCCCGTTCGTAGCAGGGCGTTCAGTGGGTGCAGAATTGTCGACAAATTCGGCAAAAACTTATGGTAGTAATTCACCAATCCGAGGAATGACCTCAGTTGCGACACATTTTCAGGCGCTGGGGCCTTAACAACCGCTTCAATTTTGTCAGGGGACTTATGTAACCCCTCTTCATCAATCACGTGGCCACAATACGATATCTGTTTCTTAAAAAACTCGCACTTGGGGCGGTTGGCTCGCAGCCCATGTTCCCGTAGTCTAGTGAGCACCTGTTCTAGGTTGTTAAGGTGTTCACTGTCATCTTCACCTGTCACAAGGAAGTCGTCCAAGTAACACTGAGTCCCCGGAATCCCTTGCAGGACTTGTTCCATCGCTCTTTGCCATATCGCCGGAGCCGATACTACTCCGAATACCAATCGATGATACTGGTAAAGACCTTTGTGAGTGTTTATCGTGAGATACTTCCTAGAGGACTCTTCAACCTCCATCTGCAAATATGCTTGCGCTAGGTCAATTTTTGTAAAACGCTTCCCTCCAGACAGTGATGCGAAGATGTCTTCTATCCTTGGAAGAGGATATTGTACTGTGTGAAGGACTGGGTTCACCGTCACCTTGAAATCCCCACAGATGCGAATCTTCCTTGGCTACCCGGACTTATTACTTAACGTTTTCTTCATGACAGGAACAATGGGTGTCGCCCACTCGCTCCTGTCGACCTTAGACAACACGCCTGCCTTCTCCAGATTCTCCAGCTCTGCCTCGACGGCTGGGTGAATTGCATATGGTACCGGTCTTGCTTTGAAAAACTTGGGAACTGCATTTTCTTCTATTTTTATCGAGGTGGTTACGCCTTTAAGCGTGCCCAGTTCTTGTTGAAATACCTCTTTGGCGTTAGCTAAGATTGTTGACAATCGTCCAGGAGTGACACCTTCATCTTTTTTACCGTCCACCGTCATTGCATGAATGGAGTGCCAATCTAAGTTTATCTTCCTGATCCATTCCCGTCCCAATAACGGTGGTCCACCATTTGGCAGTATGTAGAGATACAATTTCCGTATTTTCTTGCCGTTGTATTCGACAGGCACCCTTATTTTTCCTCTGGGGTATACTTTTTGCCCCGTATACATCGTCAAGACGATGGATGTCTCTCTCAAGGGTATGTGTGAAAATAGCCGCTCGTAGTCTCGTCGATTCATGACAGTTAGCGCTGATCCTGTATCCAATTCCATTTTAACTTGGGACCCTGCTATCGTGAGGGTGACCCAAATGGTTCGGTGATCCTCTTTTGCAATTACATTGTGAAGTTTGAAACAACTTAGTCTCCTGTTCCCGGATTCACTATCGCTCATCTGGTCTTTGGAACTACTGTCCGTCATCTTTTGTACTTTCTTGTATGGTTCCTTAGTAGCCTTTTTGTTGTCGCTGGTCTTCTTCCCAGACCTGCAAACTCGTGCAATGTGTCCCATCTTCCCGCATTGCCTGCATATTTTGTCTTTGGACCAGCAGTCCTTCTGGTCATGGTTAGTTCTGCCGCAGCGATAACATTTTGCAAATCCCCATGTCATTTCGTGGGTGTCGTATTCCTGTGGCTTTTGTTGAATTTCTGCAGCTCCCCTGGCTGCTGCTTCATACGATACTGCCACGCTAAAAGCCTTATCTAGCGTCAGCTCTTTCTCTGATAGTAACTTCTTCTGTGTTCCTTCACTCAGGAGTCCACAGACAAATTTGTCCCGTAGGGTATCTGCCAGTCCTTCTCCGAACTGGCAGTGCTTTGATAGCTTGCGTAGTTCCGTAAGGTACTCAGCATTGCTCTCATCTTTATGCTGAGTTCTCCTGTGGAATTTAAATCTTTCTGCTATCAACAGCGGTGCAGGGTTTAGGTGTTCCTGTCGGACAGCAACAATTTCGTTAAAACTCTTCGCCTTCAGTTTGGCTGGAGTAATCAGGTCCCGCAATAGGCCGTACATTCTAGCGCCCATTAAATTTAGCAATATCGATGCCTTTTTGTCTTCAGCTATTTCGTTTGCCTCGAAATATACCTCGACTCTTTCCACATATGTGGTCCAGTCCTCTATTGTATTATCAAAAGCATTGATACAGCCAGTCTTCGGCATCTTGCAAATCTAAAATGGCGCCTCCCGCGCTTTGCCTTCTTCCCCGATTTAACAAAATGGCGCCTCCCGTGCTTTGCCTTCTTCCCCGCTGTTGCTAGCGCTGCTTTCCGCGGTTCCCGTTGCAACCTGCAGCTCCTCGCGGTTTCTTGCGCATTTAATATTTCTTTTTTTATTATTTTCCCATCGTGGAACAACCCTGTGGGACTCTTGCCTCCCTCTTCGTGGGTCTATACGCAGCCCGGCTTCGTAGCACCGGCCGCGCCCTGTGTGCTCCACCCTCTCTCTCTCTTCTTCCCGACAACACTGCTCAGCCCCGTTGCAAACCACCCGCTCGAGTTCGCGACCGCCGCAGCCCAGGAAGGATCAGTGCACTACCTGCCACCAGCCCGATTAGCTGAAGCACCGTCGACAGGAACCAGGCCCCGCTTCCGACAGCTTCTCCAGCAATCTTCAACTCCACTAACACAGGGGCGGATGCCCACGGTCGACGCCCGTTTCTACTGCTTCTTACTTTTTTTTTCTTTTTCTTTCTGGCCTCGACCTCTGCTCACTTCGCTGTAGGAATGGATCTCAGGAGGTGGTGCAGACTGTAGGTAGGTTCGTATCTGCTCGTCGCCAGTATTACGTCCGTGAATGATTGAGACACGGACAGCAGGAGCTGAACAAAACAAGTCTTTACTGCTGGAAGTCAATAGTGAAACTGAAACAACAGAGGCTCACTAGCGCCTTTTATACAGGGGTGGTCACTGCCAGTACTGCAGTCTGAGACCAGTTATTCTCTTAAAGGTACATACACAACACATATAACAAGGGTACTACAGTAATCATGGGTGACTTTAATCTACATATAGACTGGCCAAACCAAATTAGCAATAATACTGTGGAGCATGAATTCCTGGAGTGTGTACGAGATGGGTTTTTTAGCCCAGTATGTTGAGCCAATTAGGGAACAGGCTACCCTAGATTGGGTATTGTGCAATGAGAAAGGGTTAATTAATAATCTTCTGTGGAGTCCTTTAGGGAAGAGTGACCATAACATGATAGAATTCTTCATTAAGATGGAAAGTGAAAAACTCCAATCCGAAACTAGGGTCCTAAATCTAAACAAAGGGAACTACGAAGATCTAGACAAGGGAACTAGCTGTAATATCTCCAAGTTTGCAGACGACACAAAGCTGGGTGGGCGTGTGTGCTGTGAGGAGGATGCCGAGAAACTCCAGTATGATTTGGACAGGTTGAGTGATTGGGCAGATGCATGGCAGATGCAGTATAATGTGAATAAATGCAAGGTTATCCACTTTGGGGGCAAAAACAGGAAGGCAGATTATTATCTGAATGGCAATAGATTGGGAGAAGGGAAAGTGCAACGAGACCTAGGTGTCCTTGTGCACCAGTCGCTGAATGTAAGCATGCAGGTGCAGCAGGCGGTTAATAAGGCAAATGGAATGTTGGCCTTCGTAACGAGAGGATTCGAATACAGGAGCAAGGATGTCTTGCTGCAGTTGTACAGGGCCTTGGTGAGACCACACCTTGAGTATTGTGTGCAGTTTTGGTCACCTTATCTGAGGAAGGATGTTCTTGCCATGGAGGGAGTGCAGCAAAGATTCACCAGGAATGATGTATGAGGAGAGATTGGATCAATTGGGCTTATATTCGCTGGAGTTTAGAAGAATGAGAGGGGATCTCATTGAAACTCATAAAATTCTAACAGGACTAGACAGACTAGATGCAGGAAGGATGTTCCTGATGGCGGGGAAGTCCAGCACCATGGGTCACAGTCTAAAGATAAGGGGTAAGCCATTTAGGACAGAGATAAGGAGGAATTTCTTCACCCAGAGAGTAGTGAACCTATGGAATTCTCTACCACAAAAGGCAGTTGAGGCCAATTCATTAAATATATTCAAGAAGATGTTAGATATATTTCTTAAGGCTAAAGGGATCAAGGGATATGGGGAGAAGGCAGGGACAGGGTACTGAGTTTGGATGATCAGCCATGATCTCATTGAATGGCGGAGCAGGCTCGAGGGGCCGAATGGCCTACTCCTGCTCCTAGCTTCTATGTTTCTATGTTTCTATGAGGCATGTGTTGGCTATGATAGATTGGGGAGCTTCATTAAAAGGCATGATGGTGGATAGGCAATGGCTAACATTTAAGGAACGAATGCATGAATTGCAACAGTTATACATTCCCTTCTGGCACAAAAACACAAAAGGAAAAGCAGCCCAACCATGGCCAACAAAATAAATTAATGGTAGTGTTAGATCCAAAGAGGAGTCATATAAAGTTGCCAGAAAAAATAGTGCTGGAGAAATTAATGGGACTGAAAGCCGATAAATCCCCAGGGCCTGATAATCTGCATCCCAGAGTATTAAAAGAGGTAGCCATGGAAATAGTGGATGCATTGGTTGTCATCTTCCAAAATTCTATAGATTATGGAACAATTCATGCAGATTGGAGGGTGGCAAATGTAACCCCACTATTTAAAAAAGGAGGGAGAGAAAACACTGAACTACAGACCAGTTAGTCTGACATCAGTAGTAGGAAAAATCCTAGAATCTATTATTAAGGACGTGGTAACAGGGCACTTAGAAAATAATAATAGGATTGGGCAGAGTCAACACGGATTTATGAAAGGGAAATCGTGTTTGACAAATCTGTTAAGAGTTTTTTGAGGATGTAACTAGCAGAATAGTTATAACCAGTGGATGGGGGAACCAGTGGATGTGGTGTATTTGGATAAGGTGCCAAACAAGAGGTTACTAAACAAAATTAGAGGTCATGGGATTGTGGGTAACATACTAGGAAGAATTGAGGATTGGTTAACGTACAGAAAACAGAGAGTAGGAATAAATGGGTCAATGTCGGGTTGGCAAGCTGTAACTAGTGGGGTACCGCAAGGATCAGTGCTTGGGCCTCAGCTATTCACAATCTACATCAATAATTTGGATGAGGGGACCAAATATAATATATTCAAGTTTGCTGATGATACAAAGGTGGGTGGGAATGTAAGTTGTGAGGAGGATGCAAGGAAGCTTCAAGGGGGTACAGACAGGCTAAGTGAGTGGGCAAGAACATGGCAAATGGGATATAATGTGGAGAAATGTGAAGTTATCCACTTTGGTAGGAAAAATAGAAAAGCAGAGTATTTTTTAAATGGTGAGAGATTGGGAAATGTTGGCGTTCAGAGGGACCTGGGTGTCCTAGTACACGAATCACTGAAAATTAACATGCAGATACAGCGTGCAATTAGGAAAGGAAATGGTATGTTGGCCTTTATTACAAGAGAATTTGAGTACAAGAGTAAAGACGTCTTACTGCAATTACATAGGGCCCTGGTGAGACCACACCTGGAGTATTGTGTATAGTTTTGGTCTCCTTACCTAAGGAAGGATATACTTGCCATAGAGGGAGTGCAATGAAGGTTCACCAGACTGGTTCCTGGAATGGGACGATTGTCCTATGAGGAGAGATTGAGTAGACTAGGCCTATATTCTCTAGAGTATAGAAGAATGAGAGGTGATCTCATTGAAACATACAAAATTCTTACAGGGATTGACAGGGAGGATGTTTCCCCTGGCTGGAGCATCTAGAACCAGGGGACACAGTCTCAGAATAAGGGGTAGGCCATTTAGGACTGAGATGAGGAGAAATTTCTTCACTCAGAGGGTGGTGACTCTTTGGAATTCTCTACCCTAGAGGGCTGTGGAGGCTCAGTCGTTGAGTATATTCAAGACAGAGATCGCTAAATTTTTGAATATTAAGGAATATGGGGATTATGCAGGAAAGTGGAGATGAGGTAGAAGATCAGCCATGATCTTATTGAATGGCGGAGCAGGCTCGAAGGGCCAAATGGTCTACTCCTGCTCTTATTTCTTATGTATACTCCAGCTATATAAAGACTTTATTACTCTTCAATACATTGATTCTGCATCACAGAAACAGGGCATTGGGCTCAACTGGTCTCTTCTAGTGTTTGTACTGCACAGAAATCTCCTCTCATTCTTAACCTCTTCCCACAATTCCCCCATATCCCTCTAGTCCCTTCTCCCTCATGTATGCATGAAGCCTCCCCTTAAATGTATCATTGCTCTCTGCTTCAACTATTCTACATTAGAAACAGGGGCGCAATTATCGGCCGGGCGCAAAGTTTAGCGCCTGGCGCTAATTATCGCCTCCGACTGCAAACTTGGCTTCTATCGCCCCTGGAGATGATTGGAGCACTAAATCAGGCACTACACACCTCTCTTAAGGCGTTAACGCCGAGGAGCGAGGCGCTACCTCAGAGTGCTGGCGAAACTCATGTGGTGTCAGTCAACATTGGAACACAGACACAATGGTGCCGGCCAGTTCTTAAAGGGGAGGGTCAATGTCCATCACCAAGAGTGGCTCAGTAGCACCACTACTGACTGAGCTGGCTGAATCCTGAAGGACATAACTGCCAGTCTGGGCCTGTGACAGGTGGCGAGAGAACCAACACAAAGGAAAAACCTACTTGACCAATCTACCTTTCGCAGATGCATCTGTCCATGACAGCATTGGTAGCAGTGCCCACCGCACAGTCATTGTGGAGACGAAGTCCCGTCTTCACACTGCAGACACCCTCCATCGTGTTGTGTGGCACTACCACCGTGCTAAATGGGATAGATTCAGAACAGATCTCGCAGCTCAAAACTGGGCATCCATGAGGTGCTGTGGACCATCAGCAGCAGCAGAATTGTATTCCACCATAATCTATAACCTCATGGCTCGGCATATCCCTCGCTCTACCATTACCATCAGGTCAGGGGACCAACCCTGGTTCAATGAAGAGTGTAGAAGAGCATGCCGAGAGCAGCACCAGGCGTACCTAAAAATGAGGTGCCAACCTGGGTAAACTGCAACACAGGACTACATGCATGCTAAAAAGCGGAAGCAGCATGCTATAAACAGGGCTAAGTGATCACACAATCAACGGATCAGATCAAAACGCTGCAGTCCTGCCACATCCAGTCGTGAATGGTGGTGGACCATTAAACAACTAACGGGAGGAGGAGGCTCCATGAATATCCCCATCCTCAATGATGGTGGAGCCCAGCACGTGAGTGCGAAAGTCAAGGCTGAAGCGTTTGCAACCATCTTCAGCCAGAAGTGCCGAGTGGATGATCCATATCGGCCTACTCCCGAGGTCCCCACCATCACAGAAGCCAGTCTTCAGCCAATTCGATTCACTCCACGTGATATCAAGAAAAAGCTGAGCACACTGGATACAGCAAGGGCTATGGGCTCCGACAACATCCCAGCTATTGTGCTGAAGACCTGTGCTCCAGAACTAGCCGTGCCTCTAGCCAAGCTGTTTCAGTACAGGTGTTTCAGTACAGCTACAACACTGGCATCTATCCGACAATGTGTCCAAAGATGTGCGGGTTAGGTTGATTGGCTATGATAAATTGACCCTTAGTGTTAGGGGGATTAAATACGTGGGGTTACAGGGATAGGGTGGGATATGTGTTGGTGTAGGGGTTACGGGGATCGGGTGGGATATGTGTCGGTGCAGGCTCGATGGGCCGAAATGGCCTCTATCTGCACTGTGGGGTTTCTGTGATTCTGTGAATGTGGAAAACTGCCCAGGAATGTTCTATCCATAAAAAGCAGGACAAATCCAACCCAGCCAATTACCGCCCCATCAGTCTACTCTCAATTATATGCAAAGTGATTGAAGGTGTCATCAACAGTGTTATCAAGCGGTACTTACTCATTAATAACCTGCTCACTGATGCCCAGTTTGGGTTCCGCCAAGACCACTTGGCTCCTGACCTCATTACCGCCTTGGTCCAAACATGGACAAAGGAGCTGAATTCCAGAGGTGAGGTGAGAGTGACTGCCCTTGACATCAAGGCAGCATTTGACCGAGTGTGGCATCAAGGAGCCCTAGTAAAACTGAAGTCAATGGGAATTAGGGGGAAAATGCTCCACTGGCTGGACTCATACCTAGCACAAAGGAAGATGGTTGTGGTGATTGAATGTCAATCATCACAGCCCCAGGACATTGCTGCAGAAGTTCCTCAGGGCAGTGTCCTAGGCCCAACAATCTTCAGCTGCTTCATGAATGACCTTCCCTCCAACAAAAGGTCAGAAATGGGGATGTTCGCTGATGACTGCACAGAGTTCAGCACCATTCACAACACCTCAGATAATGAAGCAGTCCATGCCCGCATGCAACAAGACCTGGACAACATTCAGGCTTGTGCTGATAAATGGCACGTAACATTTGTGCCACAGAAGTGCCAGGCAATGACTATCTCCAATAAACGAGAGTCTAACCACCTCCCCTTGACATTCAACAGCATTGCCATCGCCGAATCCCCCACCATCAACATCCTGGGGGTCACCATTGACCAGAAACTTAACTGGGCCAGCCACATAAATACTGTGGCAACAAGAGCAGGTCAGAGGCTAGGCATTTTGCGGGGAGTGTCTCATCTCCTGACTCCCCAAAGCCTTTCCACCATCTACAAGGCACAAGTAAGGAGTGTGATGGAATACTCTCCACTTGCCTGGATGAGTGCAGCTGGAACAACACTCAAGAAGCTTGACACCATCCAGGACAAAGCAGCCCGCTTGATTGGCACTCCATCCACCACCTTAAACATTCACTCCCTCCACCACCGGCATACCATGGCTGCAGTGTGTACCATCTACAAGATGCACTGCAGCAACTCGCCAAGGCTTCTTCGGCAGCACCTCCCAAACCCGCAACCTCTTCCACCTCGAAGGACAAGGGCAGCAGGCGCATGGGAACACCACCACCTCCAAGTTCCCCTCCAAGTCACACACCACCCTGACTTAGAAGTATATCGCTGATCCTTCATCGTCGCTGGGTCAAAATCCTGGAACTCCCTACCTAACCGCACTGTGGGAGTAACTTCACCACACCGACTGCAGAGGTTCAAGAAGGCGGCTCACCACCACCTTCTCAAGGGCAGCTAGGAATGGGCAATAAATGCTGGCCTTGCCAGCGACGCCCAGATCCTATAAGCGAATTTTTTTTAAATAGTAGGGAAAATGCTAGCGTCTATTATAGAGGATGTGATAACAGGACACTTAGTAAATATCAACAGGATTAGACAAAGTCAACATGGATTTATGAAAGGGAAATCATGTTTGACAAACTTACTGGAGTTTTTTGAGGATGTAACTGGTAGAATAGATAAGGGAGAAACAGTGGATATGGTGTATTTGGATTTTCAGAAGGCCTTTGATAAAGTCCCACATAAGAGGTTAGTGTGCAAAATTAAAGCACATGGGATTGGGGGTAATATACTGGCACGGATTGAAAATTGGTTAACAGACAGGAAACAGAGAGTAGGAATAAATGGGTCTTTTTCGGGGTGGCAGGCGGTGACTCATGGGGTACCGCAGGGATCAGTGCTTGGGCCCCAGCTATTCACAATATATATCAATGATTTGGATGAGGGAACCAAATGTACTATTTCCAAGTTTGCTGACGACATGAAACTTGGTAGGACTGTGAGTTTTGAGGAGGATGCAAAGAGGCTTCAAGACGATTTAGACAAGTTGAGTGAGTGGGCAAATACATGGCAGATGCAGTATAACGTGGATAAATGTGAAGTTATCTACTTTGGTAGGAAAAACAGAAAGGCAGAATATTATTTAAATGGTGATAGATTGGTAAATGTTGATGTACAGAGGGACCTGGGTGTCCTTGTACACCAGTCACTGAAAGCAAACATGCAGGTGCAGCAAGCAGTTAGGAAGGCAAATGGTATGCTGGCCTTCATTGCAAGAGGATATGAGTACAGGAACTACAGGTCTTACTACAGTTATACAGGGCTTTGGTGAGACCACACCTGGAGTACTGTGTGCAGTTTTGGTCTCCTTACCTAAGAAAGGATATACTTGCCATAGAGGGAGTGCAGTGAAGGTTCACCAGACTGATTTCTGGGATGGCAGCACTGTCGTATGAGGAGAGATTGGGTCGACTAGGCCTGTATTCACTAGAGCTTAGAAGAATGAGAGGGGATCTCATTGAAATGTATACATTTCTGACAGGGCTAGACAGACTGGATGCAGGGAGGATGTTTCCCCTGGCTGGGGGGTCTAGAATGAGGGGTCACAGTCTCAGGATACGGGGTAGGACATTTAGGACTGAGATGAGGAGAAATTTCTTCACTCAGAGGGTGGTGAACCTGTGGCATTCTCTACCACAGAAGGCTGTGGATGCCAAGTCACTGAATATATTTAAGAAGGAGATAGATAGATTTCTAGACACAAAAGGCATCAAGGGGTATGGGGAGAGAGCGGGAATATGGTATTGAGATAGAGGATCAGCCATGATCATATTGAATGGTGGAGCAGGCTCGAAGGGTCTACTCCTGCTCCTATTGTTCTATGGTTTTAAACTGTTGTTCGATTGTCTTCTCCTGCTGGGGTCAGGGTCTCTTTTGTTGATCAGTGGCATGTACTGTATTATTCATGTTCTTGATGGCCCTGTAGTTTTTGGCGGGAACTGTCCTTCGTAGGCCTATTCTCTTTATGTAGAATGACTGGGACGGTCCAGAACATTCCCAGACAATCTGGCCTTTTCCAATACTCAAACTGTCTGTCCCACAGTGCCCAACCCAGTTCCTTTGTTGCAGCTTTCCACGGGCCTGGACATGCCTTATAAAATAGCCAAATCTTCCTGGGGTTTTGATTTAAGTCCCTTTTGGCCCAATATTCTTTAAAACTGTCCAAAATCTCTCCTTTTCTTGGTTTGGGGGAATCTGTAGAATTTTGCGAACCTTACACACTCCCCTGTGATACTTTAAACACTATAGTATCATGCTGAGTGAGCAAAATTCTGATCCCTGGGAGCCAACCTTCCCCTGTATTATCTAAACTAAAACCCAAAAACAAAACACTCTCCTGTTCCCCTTAAGGTGTAGTGTTTAAAATACATACAAGGTACGAAAAATTCAATTACATTCACATCCAAGCACGGAGGGTGTCCAACACCCCTGCACCACTTGGAAAAATTACATAAACATAGGAAAAAAATACATGACACACACACTCATCAAACTTTATTTTTAATAACGGTCAAGGTTTGTTTTATACCTGGTCATAGACTTTATTTTTGTCCCATGCTCCCTCATGTTGAGAGCAGAGCATCCGGTCCCTCCCATTGCAAACCACTAAAATGTGTGAAGCCATTCGAATCCAAGAAGGGACCTCTATATTTTCAAAAATATCCCACCAGGGTGGAACTACAATATCCAAGATCTTGGCCCCATCTCGACTGTCTTCTGCTCTAATGTATAGAAATATTTCTGTGAGATGACCCTGCTTTTAATAGGGCGATAAGATGTTCTGGTAGAGGGGGAATTTCATAGCTGAAATGTGTTACGTAATTCTGCAGGTTGGTAATGTTTTCCCTGACAGTGAGGTGAACAGTTGAGGGTTCAGGGATGGGTACAATCCGTTCCTGGGCCACTTGAACTTCTGCCTTGGGTTTAAAACAGAAACTGCTGTCACTCACTGGACACCAGATGTGCTGTCCATGCTGGTAATGGGGCACACTTGCACTTGTGGTGACACAATATGTCGCACTCCCTATGAATGCTACCTGTGGGGAAACATGGCCTTGTACCATTACCTCCATGGTACAGTTCACAGGTTGTGCGCCAGCAGCTTTAAACCCGCACTGTGGTCTTGAATAGGTATTCAAGTGCTGGGGACACAGTATTATGTGTGCTCCCCGGCTCCGACACCCGGAGAGGTCTGTACCTGTCATAGCGTGCTCCCACCTTATGACATAAGGTGGGACCTCTGTGAAACGGACGTGTGCACCCCCTTGAATGATCCCAATGTCTCCACCCTGTATACCGGTGTGGGTCGGGCTGTCCCACCCATGACCGGCATCCTCACTACTATCCCCATGATAGTGTGGTTGGAACGTCCACAATCTATTGGGACAGGGTAGGCTTCAGAGGCTAGGTGGAGCTGACATGGGCTCAGCGAATTACTAAATGGGTGGAGGGCTGCGAGGTGCTTGTTGCTAATCCAGGAGGGAACTAAACCTTGTTTTAAATCCTCCAGGTTGCTGCGGCCCTCGCCCAACAACCATGCCCTGTATAGCACGCACACCTCATTCTCTGCAGCTTGATCCGAAGCATTCCTGTCCCGTATAAGTGCATTTACTGTTTTGGTGTGTCTTTCCAGCTCAGCTATTATCTCTTTTAAATGGACCGTCATAGCTTGGTCCTCATGTAGCTCTGAGCCTACCACTGTGTTCTCCTCTGTTAGGATTTTTCTTAACTGGGTCTTTAAACCATTTATCTGTGTTTGTAACTCTATATTGTCTAGGCTATTTATTACTGAGGATCCTGTATTATAGGCAGTGAAAATGTCATTCCAGGTACCCCTTCTTTGTCTCTCCACGCCCATATTATGCTCAGGATGTAATCTGTACAGTTTCGCTTTGTCCGCACTGGCAAAGTCGAATTCATAAAATTTCTTAAACATTTCCTTCAGCAGGGCTTGGTACAACTGTTCTGTCTCCTTAGGGCACCATTCAGGTGAGTGCACCTCGGTCAGGTTTAGGATCACTGAGGCCACTGCATAGTGTACCCCCTGGTACAGTAACTTGTTGGTTGGCACTAGGACTAACCCATTCCCTGGTCCCTTGGTGGTGGTAGGACACCTCTGTACTATAGTCCGTGATGTCGTGGTCGTGGGCAGGGGCTTCCGGGGGCAGGTTATGAGTTCGGTGGCATTGACTAGAATCGGGGAGTGTGGGATCGCGCACACATGAAGGCTGGAATCCCACTCCATCCTCTCCCCGGCATCTTGCCATTGTCTGTGGAAGATGATGGATATGCCTGCGGGGCAGACTTTCTCTGACCCCCACATACAAATGTAAATCCCCTGATCCGGCTCCCACCACTTGTCCCAGCACATGCTCACTCCACCTCGGGTCTCTGTAATTGTCCGATGGGTGTCGTTCCCCAATCGTTCCCAATTGACTGCGGGGTTTCCTATGTCCCTGCTCAGCTTTCTGAGCCACCACCACCTATCCAAAGGAATCTGTCCCTTACATGTCATAGAGTCATAGAGTCATAGAGTTTTACAGCACAGAAAGAGGCCCTTCGGCCCATCGTGTCCGCGCCGCCCATCCACCCCTGTCCTGTCTAATCCCATTTTCCAGCATTTGGTCCATAGCCTTGTATGCAATGGCATTTCAAGTGCTCATCCAAATGCTTCTTGAATGTTGTGAGGGTTCCTGCCTCTACCACCCTTTCAGGCAGTGAGTTCCAGATTCCAACCACCCTCTGGGTGAAAAAGTTCCTCCTCAAATCCCCTCTAAATCTCCTGCCCCTTACCCTGAATCTATGCCCCCTTGTTATTGACCCCCCTACTAAGGGGAAAAGTTCCTCTTTATCTACCCTATCTATGCCCCTCATCATTTTGTACACCTCAATCAGGTCCCCCCTCAGCCTTCTTTGCTCCAAGGAAAACAACCCCAGCCTGTTTAGTCTTTCTTCATAGCTGAGGCGCTCCATCCCAGGTAACATCCTGGTGAATCTTCTCTGCACCCTCTCCAAAGCAATCACATCCTTCCTATAGTGAGGCGACCAGAACTGCACACAGTACTCCAGCTGTGGCCTCACCAGCGTTTTGTACAGCTCCATCATAACCTCCCTGCTCTTATATTCTATGCCTCGGCTAATGAAGGCAAGTATCCCATATGCCTTTTTAACCACCTTATCTACCTGTTCCGCTGCCTTCAGAGATCTATGTACATGTACACCAAGGTCCCTCTGACCCTCTGTACTTCCTAGGGTCCTACCACTCATTGTGTATTCCCTTGCCTTATTTGTCCGTCCAAAATGCATCACCTCGCACTTTTCAGGGTTAAATTCCATTTGCCACTTTTCCGCCCATCTGACCAACCCGTTTATATCGTCCTGTAGCCTGAGGCTTTCCTCCTCGCAATTTACCACCCCACCAATTTTCGTGTCATCTGCGAACTTACTGATCATACCTTTTACATTCTCATCCAAATCATTTATGTAGATCACAAACAACAAGGGACCCAGCACCGATCCCTGAGGTACCCCACTGGACACAGGCTTCCAGTCACAAAAGCATCCTTCGACCATCACCCTCTGCCTCCTGCCACTCAGCCAGTTTAGGATCCAACGCGCCAAGGCACCCTGGATCCCATGGTCTCTTACCTTCTTGACCAGTCTCCTATGCGGGATTTTGTCAAAAGCTTTACTGAAGTCCATGTAAACCACATCCACAGCATTTCCCTCATCCACCCCCCTAGTCACCCCCTCGAAAAATTCAATCAGATTTGTCAGACATGATTTACCCTTGACAAAGCCATGCTGACTATCCCCGATTAATCCTTGCCTCTCCAAGTGGAGACTAATTTTGTCCCTCAGAATTTTTTCCAATAATTTCCCTACCACAGATGTTCGGCTCACTGGCCTGTAATTCCCTGGTTTATCCCTGCTACCCTTCTTGTATAGTGGTACTACATTAGCTGTTCTCCAGTCCTCTGGTACATCCCCTGTGGCCAGAGAGGTTCTGAAAATTTGTGTCAGAGCCCCTGCAATCTCCTCCTTTGCCTCCCACAGCAGCCTGGGATACATCTCGTCCGGGCCTGGGGATTTATCCACTTTTTGGCCTGCTAAAACCGCTAGCACCTCCTCCCTCTCGATGCTAATATGTTCAAGTATGTCACAGTCCCCTTGCCCGATTTCTATGTCTGCATCGTCTCTCTCCATAGTGAACACAGATGCAAAAAATTCATTTAAAACCCCGCCTACATCATCTGGCTCTACACACAGATTGCCACTTTGGTCCCTAATGGGCCCTACCCTTTCCCTGGTTATCCTCTTGCCCTTAATATACTTATAAAACATCTTAGGATTTTCCTTTATTTTGCTCGCCAGTGTTATTTCATGGCCCCTCCTCGCCCTCCTAATTTCTTTTTTAAGTATGCCCCTGCACTTTTTATACTCCTCTAGGGCTTCTTCCGTCTTTAGTCTTTTGTAACTGCCAAAAGCCCCCCTTTTATTTCTAATGCATTTTTGTATATCCCTTGTCATCCAAGGTTCCCTTTGCTTGTTGGTCCCACCCTTGACCTTTACAGGAACATGTTGGCGTTGTACTCTCTCTATTTCCCTTCTGAAAGTCTCCCACTGTCTTGATGTGGATTTTCCTATAAGTAGCTGCAGAACATACGTTTCCCCACGGTGACACTGACCCTTGTAGCAACGACCTGTACCCTGGGGCACGGGATGGAGGCCTCCCCGTACGTGAACCTGGTCTGGCTGGAGTACTGAGTCGAGTTAGACCCCAGCCACCCTGGCCACCTTCCCTCATGGAAGTAGATGGCGAGCTCCTCCACACCCCGTTCGCCACCCCCTGCGGTGACGATCGGTGCTCTCTCTCCTGAGCACCCATAGATGTGGGAGTCCTCCACGTCTCCTCGGTCATCAATGCTCACCCCTACCAGGGCGAGCAGGAGCAGAACCTTCCTCATGCCGATTTCCTTTCTGTAGGGGCACATAAAACAGATAGCCATGTCCCAAGAAGGACACAGTTATCAAAATTTCCAAAACTTAAACTTATCCTAAACTAAAATTAGACTACTGAAATTCCAAAACCTAAGAAACTGTAAAACACTCTTAAACTAAAAGCTATATACGTCCGCTGCCCGTCTCCAGATGGCCAGGCTAATTCCTGTTAGGCCTTTGCCTTTTATGGAATCTGGGCAGCTTGTACGCCTGGGCATAAGGTGACCTGTGCCACTGGACCCGGAGAGTCCTCCTTAAAGCAACTGGGAGTTTCCCTGAGTGTGCCCTCCTGTACTGCAGCACACGACCCCCTTCGGTGTGGCTGCTGGCTCCCTGTCCTGTCCTGTGGGTTCCCCGCTGGGGACCCTTGTCTCTCTCTCTGCCCAACACTACCTCTCCTGTGAGTCCCTCACCTTTGAAGGCTGTAGGCTGGGGATCCCTGTCCTTAGACTGATCCCTGACCTTGGGCATTGCTTTTTGGGTTGCGGCCCTTCTGGGGCTGAACCATTTAAACTGGTCCACTGATGACCATGGGAGTTTCTGCAGTGGTATGCGAGGAGACCTCCTTAGGGCTCCAGCTACTGGGGGCGTGTCCCAGATAAGTGGTGGGAGGGCCCCTCCAGTCACACAAGCCACTGCCCCCGCCGGCACTGTCTGTGAATCTGCCACAGCTGTAGGCTGATGATCTCTAGCTTTAAAACGGTTCACCCTTGCTGGCCGTTCCCCTTTCTCGGTTTTAAACAGTTTACATTGATTAATGTAACTAGCAGCCTGCCAGTGAACCTGTTTTAAAGTCTCGTCCACTGCCCTGAACGAGCCTTCTATGGACTCCCCGTTCTCTCTCTTTACCAGGACGGCCTTAAGGACGGAATCCTGGGCTTGGACCTGCTTTAAGTCCGGGGCCTTTAAAGCTACCCCCTTGTCCCGGATTGCGGCTACCGGACCTGCTCTACAGGGATCCCAGAACTCTCCTTCCCTGGCCCCCTGCTTGGCCGCCTCCTCGGTCTTTTGGTTACCCTCCCACGTGGTATGGAGGGATCCCAAATCTATGGCCAAAGGTTTGGACATTTCCCCAGCCTGCTCGTTCCCTGTGAATCCCATTAGGCTAAATGGGACCTTGTTAGACCTGAGTGAATTGGTCGGGTCTTCCGAATGGACCACCGTGCTGGAAGCTCCAGTGTCCACCAAATATCTCCCCTGCACCGTCTCCATCCCTATCTTAACACAGGGCCTGCCCCCCTCATCGTATTCAAGGGGACACAAGTCGACAGGCTGCGCTGGTTCTAGTCATAGGTCTGGGTTGAGTGGGGCAGATGGAGTTAAAGCACCCGTGGCTGTGGCTACCTTCCCTGGGCCAGCCAACAAAACCTGGAGCGCAACCACTATCGAATCAAACGTGGGGGGAGTGGTCGGTGTTTCTGTTTTTGGGGCAGGAGCTGGGGAGTTTATCCCTACATTATCCTTCCATGGATTCCTACAGTCCCTTCTCCAGTGCCCACTTTTCCCGCACCCGAAGCAGTTACGCCTCGTATCGGAAGGGTTACCCCCTTCCTGGTGCCATTCCTTCTTACTTTGGCTTGGTTTTAACTTGTGAACCTTTCCTTTAGCTTGTGGTTCTTCTACCCCTCTACCGTTGCGGTAAGCCAGGGTCAGTTGTCTGACCACTGTCTCCTCGGTGACTTGGGGGCCCTTTGGGTCGAACCACAGCTCGGCCTTGGCTCTGATCCGTGGCAAGCTATTTGCCACCAGACTTCGGAGCCAGTGGGCCAGCTCGTCCTGGTTCAAATTAGTTCGGTCGAGATCCCCATTACAGGCACTCCTGTACACAGGCCACAGCCTGTCTGCAAAAGCCTGTGGGGTCTCCCCTGCTAATTGGGTAGTCTTCTCCACCCGGGAGAAAGGACTACCATCGTTCATCCCCATTGCCTCCAGAACTTGCTCCCGGATGGCAGCGTACCCGCCCTGTCCCTTCTTGCACTCAGCAGAGAGGGACTGGTACAGCTTGCCATCCAGGGAGAACAGAAGCATTTTGGCCATTTCTGAGTCGTCGCACTCATTGATGCCTGCTGCTTATTCCACTTCCATGAAGTGGACTGAGGGGTCTCCCTTGTGGGTGAGTTTGTTCAGGTGGCTTACCATAGCCCTAAGCTGTTGGGTACCGTGGGGAATCATGAATTGGCTTTCAAGAGGCCCTGGCCCCCACCACCGCCGGGCGGGCCAAACTTTTGCTGCCGAGCCAGGCACATCGGCCCCGGATCCAACATTTCCTGCATTTGTTTGCCCACTTCACCCTGCTGCCAAACCGAGTTAAAACCCAGCGCCACAGGTGGTGGTGGTGTGCACTCCTTCCTGCCCTCCCTACAGATTGCTTGTCCTTCCTGCTGCCCAACCAAGTTGCTCCCCGGCGCCACAGGTGACATCTGAACAGTTTCCCCTTCTACTTCCAGGTCCACCCGGGCCGCACCCGGGCTCACTAGGCATACCATGCCTTTTGCCCTGGACAGAGCAAGTTTTAAACTGTCGATCTGCTTTTGACA
Organism: Somniosus microcephalus; assembly: GCF_052327205.1. Taxonomy (NCBI): domain Eukaryota; kingdom Metazoa; phylum Chordata; class Chondrichthyes; order Squaliformes; family Somniosidae; genus Somniosus; species Somniosus microcephalus. The sequence goes on along the minus strand of NC_140987.1, from coordinate 259,036,589 downwards.
GGGGCTGTGATCTCCCACTTCAAAATCCCTAGTGCTTGCTACTTGATAAGCTGCCTTCACGTCTCTGAACTTTTCCTCCTGTTCTTTTAACTGTCTGGTTAGGCGAGCGTTCTCTTCTTTTAACACTAACTCATTGCTTTTAGCCTCGGTGACTTGACACCGAAAGTATTCCTGTTTGTTCCTATGTTTCTCTACTTTCTGTAGTCTTTCCTGATTTTGGGTGTTTAATTCCTCTAACAATCCTTCCCCTGCTAAAGCCCTTGCTTGAGACAGCGGAGCTGATTCTCGCAGCTCTTCAGTTAGTGCCTCAATGCGCTTGTCTAAAAGCTGGATCTGTCGCAGTGCACAGACCAACCAGATGGCCTTTTCCACCGACTTCTTATGATCCTTCCTCTCAGTCCATTTGGCTGCAGCGTCCATGGGACGCTCAGCGCGCAACAGACTGGTCACCCATTTCTTTGTTATATTTACTTTCTTGAACACATAAGAGGAAATCCTCTCTTCCATCTTAGTTCTGTCCTCAAAAACAGTGTCTACTGCATTACATCCCTTTTGCCAAGGTCATGCCGTGGTCGCCATTATGTAAGGGGTGGTGTGTGTGGTCAGCTTTGCCTCTGACTCCTGAGCGGTTCGAATCGCTCCCACTGCCTTGGTTCTAGACCTGGACTAATTTGGGGGTTGTAATGAAATTGCAGCAAACAACTGAATTTGATATAAGAACTTTGGTTTTTATTTGAGGCAAGAAAATATACACAACACAATAATCTTAACACTCTAAAAGGGGGAACACTTCGGAATATGCAAGGGAGAATGACAATAGACAAAATACTTCACCCCTCCCCATCCCACTACACTAACTAGGTTGGATTCCACAGGACCAGGGAAATGCTCACCAAACGCAGGAATAGTTTGTAGAGTGGAAAAACTTGCAGATCTTTGGTTTCTTCCGAGTTGGTTTCTTGTTGGTCACGGTGGCCCAATATTACCTAGTTGTTGGTAATATTGTTGGTTGTTTGTTTCTTGGGGCCCTTGGTTGCCGCGATTCCTCTGTTCTCCTCCTGTTGTCCTTTCGTCGATTGATTGTCCTGAGGCTGATGTGTTTTGAATGAGCTGTGCCTCTGTCTGAATGAACTGTACCTTCAAGTTCACACATCGTCTGAATAACCTTCACTGACTGTCCGTATGACTCTCTGACTGAACTGTACTGATCGAACCCATCGAACTCATCGAACTGATTTCTTGTGGAGACAGGTCTTTAGTTTATACTAAACAAAGCCTGCTAATCTTGTTAGATTTTGGGCGGGCTCGTTAATTTTGATTGGTCCCATTTATCTTTAATTGACTTTTAACTAGTTTCGGGATTGCTTCGAAATCAGTTTAAGTGTGTGAAGTGGTTTTGGAAATCTCTGAGTGGTTTTAAACTGTTGTTCGATTGTCTTCTCCTGCTGGGGTCAGGGTCTCTTTCGTTGATCAGTGGCATGTACTGTATTATTCATGTTCTTGATGACCCTGTAGTTTTTGGCAGGAACTGTCCTTCGTAGGCCTATTGGCCTAGAAATTCAGTTGTTTGCACCAGCCGCTAGTGCCTTAGGAGGAGGAGAAGTGGGGCGCTAAGCGGCTAGCACCCGGGCGCGGCACGATCTGCGCCTCTCGTGAACTTCAGTTAAGATTTAGCGGCGGCGCGAAACCTTTGCACGCGCTCAGCTGCGCGCGCAGATCCTGACGTCATTTCATGGTGCAACGCCCTTTGTACGCCCTGAACCGGAAATTCAGTGGCGCCGGCCTATTGTGCACCTGGCGCCCCTAGCGACTGGTAGAGGGGAACGGTTTCCAGTCGCTGCGGGGCACGGGGGGCGCTAATTAAAGGGGACTCCTCCTGCAGTATAAATGGCAGCCATTTTGCACCACTCCTTCTTTGTGAGAGACGGATCTTTGGAGAGAGACAAAGGTAGAGAGCTTTCTGGTTTGGCTCAACACTCGCACAGGTACTTGTGGCTTCAGGCCAGAGCTTTGCACTTGTCTTTAACTTCAGTGTCATAGCATTGATTGGAAACACATAATGGGGGCTGCAATGGGTGGAAACGTTGGGCTTCTCCATTGCATTCAAAGGGCTCAGAGACGCCGTGAGAGAGTGCCAGTCATGGCCAGATGGAGAAGGACCAACAGGCATCGGCAAAGGAGGCCTTGCCCACCCAGGGTATACCGCCAGCAGTTCTCATATCTGAACATGTCTGAGGAGCAGTGTGTTCGGAGGCTGCGATTCAGAAGGGCGGTGGTCACTGAGATCTGCCACCTGCTTCGCGGAGATCTGCAGCCACAGCTGAGGAGCAGGATGTCTCTGTCGGTGGCAGTGAAGATGACGGTGGCTCTCAACTTCTATGCCACCGGCTCCTTCCAATCCGCTACTGGGGACATTTCCAACATCTCCCAGTTCGCGGTACATTGCTGCATCCGCCAGGTGACCAATGCCCTTTTCAGAAGGAGACATCAGTTCATCTCCTTCCCCATGACCGTGGACAAGCAGCAAGAGCGTGCAATGGGCTTTGCAGCATTAGCGGGCTTCCCCATGGTGCAGGGTGCCATTGACTGCACGCATGTGGCTTTGCGGGCACCTCTAGAGAATGCCGAGGATTACCGCAACTGGAAGGGCTACCATTCGCTCAACGTGCAGTTGGTGTGTGACCACAGGCAGCTCATCCTAGCTGTCAATGCCCACTTTCCAGGCAGCAGCCACGATGCCTTCATCCTGCGCCAGACTTCTGTGGCAGACATGTTCGAGGCCCAGCCTCACCCACGAGGATGGCTTCTCGGGGACAAAGGCTATCCTTTGTGCACCTGGCTGCTGACCCCGCTCCGTGCGCCCAGCACCCCTGCTGAAGAGGGATTCAATGACAGCCATCAAGCAACCAGGAACATCATTGAGCAAACAATCGGCGTGCTGAAGCAACGGTTCCGCTGTCTGGATCGTTCCGGGGGAGCCCTACAGTACTCGCCTGAGCGAGTCTCCCATTTCGTTGTCATGTGCTGCATGCTGCACAACCTGGCTATCCGCAGGACTCAGCCACTGCCAGCAGACATTGGCGGACCACCAGAGGAGGAGGAGGACCAGCATGGGACGGAGGCAGAAAGTGCAAGGGCCGCCCGTCGGCGGCTTATTGCAACTCGGTTCTAGGCCCCCTCTCAGGGAATGGCTTGTGCCAATGGCAGAAGATGAATGTAGCCACTCCACAAGCCCTCAGCCGAGCAGGGCAACCAGGACTTCCAAAAGAAAACATGGACAGTGCGATTTAAGAACATTTTTTACTGTGATACCTCTGTGCCCTTCCCACATGACAAACTAATGGAGAGAACCCCCCCCCCCCCAATACACAAATACACCAGTCTCAGCCTTTATAAGTAAAACAAATATACTAGTCTCAGCCTTTAAATATGAAACAAATACAGCAGTCTCGGCCTTTAAATATGAAACAAATACAGCAGTCTCGGCCTTTATAAATAAAACAAAGCATTTGGCCACACCTTCTACTTTTTCCCCTGCGAGGGTGATCGGTTTCGCTGCCGTGACTGGCCCCTACCCGCCCAGGCTGCTGAGGGTCAGATGGTGAGACGGCAGATGCCCTTGGGGGTCGGCCTGGATGAGCTCTGGGCCTGGAGAGGCCGGCTGCTGACTGCACCAACTCTGCTTGGGCGGCAGCAGTCTGTCCAACGGCTGGTGGCAGCTGCAATGGAGGAGTGACAGTGTTGGCTGCAGGAATGCTGCCAACCTGAAAGATCACAGGCACTCCCTGGTCGGCTGATACATTGGCATGCGCACGGGCCAACACTGCAGCATGCGCAACAATCTGCTGAGGCACAGACTGCTGGGCTGCTGCGGCACGGCGAGTGCCCCGGCGATGCCTGGCCGATCCAGCGAGTGTGGCAGCAGTTAGTGCCCATGTGGCCCTGGTCTGTGTCTGCATGACAGCAGCCAGTGAATGCACGGCACGACTGAGCACTTGGCTAGAAGACGCCTGTGATGCAGCGAAGTCCTGCTGACTCCTAGCTTGTGCTGCCGCGACGTCCTGCAGACTCCTGGCCTGTGCTGCACTGAATTGTTGCAGACTCCTGGCCTGTGCTGCCGCGACGTCCTGCATCCTCCTGGCCTGTGCTGCCCCGAATTCCTGCACACTCCTTGCCAGTGACTCTATGGAGTCAGGCATCCTTGCCACTGCAGCCATGAGCTCAGTGCGCCTGCGCTCAGCCTGGGCGCCCATTTCCGCTAGGAGCCGCACCTCCTCTGCGCTCACCATAGCAGGACTGGAGGCCGCACTCACCCTCCAGGGAGAAGGCTGCCGAGCTTCCCCACCCCTCACGCGTTGCTGCAGCCCGCTGGTCCCCGGAGCTTCACTATCCTCCGACCCTTCCCCCCTGCTCCCCTCCAGGGAAGACGTGTCATCATCATGGCCATGGGCTGCCTCGGCTGAGGGTGTCCCTGATGGGCTGGCTTCCTCTTCCTCCTCCTCTATGTCTGACTCGGACACAGTGCCAGCTTGAGGGGCCGCCTCCTCACCTGGCGAGTCACCATCTGAAAGCAGGGAGACACAAGAGTTGCTTTAGAGTGAGGACAGGGCGGCAGCGAGGGAGGCATGAGTGCTGCTGTGCACTGCATTGGTTCGATAGTGGCAAAGAATGCTGGTGTGAGGCGCAAGTGGAAAGAGAGAGGTCAAAAAGGTGATGACCTTACCATTGGTGCCCAGAACAGGGTCAGCATCTCCAGTGGCGACGGGGCCACTCAGCCGGCCTGCCATGATCCGCTCCACTCGCTGCTCGAGGTCGCTCAGCTGTTTCAGGTCAGGACGGCCTCCCCCGGTCTGTCGCTGCTGTCTTCTGTTATGCGCCAGCTTGGCCTGCAAGAGAAAGGACAGCCTCTAAGTACAGTGTCAAGCCCTGATCTTGCCCACACTGCCTCCCATGGTTGATTAGACCTGACAGTGTCAAGCCTTGATCTTACCCGCACTGCCTCCCATGGTCGATTAGCCCTGACAGTGTCAAGCCCTGATCTTGCCCGCACTGCCTCCCATGGTCGATTAACCCTGACAGTGTCAAGCCCTGATCTTGCCCGCACTGCCTCCCATGGTCGATTAGCCCTGACAGTGTGTAAAGTCCTGAATGTGCAAGTGCTTTTCATGACAGTCCCATAGCTGCTGGATGAGGGCTGGCCATTAGGGCTTTCAGGCTCCTTTGGCCATAAAGTGAGGTGCACATGCAGGGATGAGGAGGATACTGGAAAGGGTACTCACCCTGACAACCCGAGTGAGGTCGTTGAATTTTTTCCGGCATTGGGTTGGTGTCCTGCCAACCACGCTGTTGGACGTGACCCTGTTTGCCACATCCCTCCATGCTTTCCGATATTCGGCGGGCAGCGGCCTCCTGCCACCCTCAGGGAAGAGGATATGGCGCCTGCGGTCCACTGCGTCAACCAGCAGCCTCAGGTCACCCTCGCCGAAGCGCTGCGCTCTCTCCCTGGCCTTCCCCATTCTCCTGGGCGTGGAACAGTTCCAGAAACCGTGTTCAGGCCTTGCCTTAGGGCTGCAGTGTGCAGGGCATGGCAGCCAAACAATTCCACCCTCCCCTTTAAGTGCTGACCGGCGCCTGACTGTCTGCCCTCAATGAGCAACTCGCCGCACCTGCACTGCGCCCGCCTTCGGTGTATGCGCCCCGGATCGCCGGCTTAGCGCCTAATGATAGTCGTGCATCGCCTGCTTTAGTGCAGCAGCAACCTCTTGGGGCAATGCAACTGAATATCGGCGAAGGTGGCGCTAAGCTGCGCCGGGCACAAAAGTTAGCGAACGCCATGCTGTAGCACCCCAAACGTGGCTATACTGAATTTCTAGGCCATGGCCTAAAAATTCGGTGGCGCCGGAAGTCCTGCCCCGGAAGGAGCCGGGAGCGCCAGCGGGATATTCAGTTTGAGCGCCCCAAACGGAAGCGGGGTGCTGCTAAGGCTCCCCGCGTCCGTCTTGGGGTACTGAAACTGAATATCGCAGCGCAACGTGCCGCAGCGCCACACGCTGCGGCACGGCACACTGCAGTACTGCAGGCCTTCCTCCCCTTCTTAAAGGGGAGGGGCCTGCACCAGCGCGATCTCCGATCGCGAGTGCCGGCAAAAGAGCCCGGCACTGAGGAGAGGTGCCGGGCTCTCGGGACACAGCCGGCACTGCCTGGGGGTGGGGGGGGTGGGATCAGGAGGCCAGGGAGGGCGGCGCGAGGAGGTGCTGGCAGGCAGCCACCGAAAAAAATGGCCACCCCGCACCCCTTTAATTTGCGCCACTACCGCCACAGGTAGGCCCCCCTGAACCGGTCAAGATTTGCGACCGGCGCTACAGGGGGGGGCGCGACCCAATATCGCGTTCAGGGTGGTAGCGGGGCGCTGTGCACACCGATGACGTCATCGGTGGCGGCGCAGCGCTACAGGCTAACGCCGCCATTAGCGCCCCGCTAAATTTCGCAGGAGGCATGGCCAGTGGCACTAAAGCCACTGAGTGCCCTCTTTAGGCACTAACTGGTGGCGCAGCCCACCAAATTTCTAGGCCAATATTCTTTAAAACAGTACAAAATCTCTCCTTTTCTTGGTTTGGGGGAATCTGTATAATTTTGCGAACCTTGCAGTTGGGTGGTGCAGGGATGGTGTAAAGAAGAAGCATCCAATGTGAATGAATGGGAATTAGCCAGTGGGGGCAGGGTGTGGTGGGTGCTTGAGTGACATCCACGATTTTTACTCTTTAGGGAGTATGCAAAACCCTGCCAAGTGGTCCCTTGAAAGTTGTACCCAACATCTATATTCTAGGTTATTGCATCAAAGGTCCAGACCCACGACAATGTGGTTGGCTCTTATTTGCCCTCTGAAATGCCTAGCAAGCCACTCAGTTGTATCAAACTGCCACAAAAAAGTACAAGAATAAAACCAGACGGACCACTTGGCTTCGACCGAGGCATTAGATTCGCTGATGGTGGGCTTTCCCATGCCTCAATAGATCTACACCTGCTGATCAGAATTCCTCATCTTCAGCACTTTGCCCCTCACTTCTTTATCTATTTATCCTCGCCCTCTCTCTTCACTCCCCTTTCTTTCTCTCTTTTCACTCCCTTTTTCTCTCTCTCTTCACTCCCCCTTTCTCTCTCGCTCTCTCTCTTCACTCCCCTTTCTCTCTGTCTTCACTCCCCTTTCTCTCTCTCTCTTCTCCCCCTTTCTCCCTCTCTCTTCACTCCCCTTTCTCTTCACTCGCACAGCCAGCCCTGTCAACTCTGCAAAGTCCTCCTCACTAACATCTGTGGACTTGTGCCAAAGTTGGGAGAGCTGTCCCACAGACTAGTCAAGCAAAAGCCTGACATTGTCACATTCACAGAATCAGCCAATGTCCCAGACTCCTCCATCACCATCCTGGGAATGTTCTGTCCCACCGGCAGGACAGACCCACCAGAGGTGGCGGCACAGTGGTATACAGTTGGGAGGGAGTGGCCCTGGCAGTCCTTAACATTGTCTCTGCATCCCATGAAGTTTCATAGCATTAGGTCAAACATGGGCAAGCATGCTGATTACCACCTACCACCCTCCCTCATCTGATGAATCAGTACTCCTCCATGTTGAACACTACTTGGAAGACGCACAGAGGGTAGCAAGGGCATAGAATGTTACTGGGTGGAGGACTTCAATGTCCATCACCAAGAATGGCTTGGTAGTATCACTACTGACTGAGCTGGCCATGTCCCAAAGGACATAGCTGCCAGACTGGGCTTGCGGCAGGTGGTGAGAGAACCAATGAGGGAAAAACCTACTTGACCTCGTCCTCACCAATCTACCTGTCGCAGATGCATCTGTCCATGACAGTATTGCTAGGAGTGACCACCGCACAGTCATTGTGGAGACAAAGTCCCGTCTTCACACTGTGGACACCCTCCATCGTGTTGTGTGGCACTACCACTGTGCTAAATGGGATAGATTCAGAACAGTTCTAGCAGCTCAAAGCTGGGCATCCATGAGGCGCTGTGGGCCGTCAACAGCAGCAGAATTGTATTCCACCACAATCTGTAACCTCATGGCTTGGCTTATCTGTCACTCCACCATTACCGTCAACCAGGCGACCAACCCTGGTTCAATAAGGAGTGTAGAAGAGCATGCCAGGAGCAGCACCAAACATAACCGATAACGAGGTGCCAACCTGGTGAAGCTACAACACAGGATTACATGAATGCTAAACAGTGGAAGCAGCATGCTGCAGACAGGACTACGTGATCCCATAACCAACAGATCAGATCAAAGCTCTGCAGTCCTACCACATCCAGTCATGTGTCAGGCCCCTTTGCCAAATTGGATTGCGACAGAGCGCAGGGGTCAGTTTTATCAGGCACACAGCAGCCAAACCGGTGTCCTTAAAGGGACTGCTGGAGGCTGCCACCAAAAGGGCAAGTACAAAATTTTAGACTTTCCTGAATGCAAAGCCAGGAAGAGCACTCCTGCTCCTCCTGGCTTCACATTGAAAACTCTTTTACTAAACACTGGAAGCATGCTTGCAAAGGGGCACTGGGATTAATACCCTCACAAGAATATTCATCAAGGGCACCAGACAAATCCTTAACCTATTCACCTTAACTCCTTGTTAAGGAACTATTGTGGTCTACCACCTAGTCTAGGAGTCAATGATGCCTAAATTTATCTCATATAAACTGTCTTATATCAACCAGTTCAGATTATATTAGTATTTACACTTCCAACCTCTCATCAGGATCTGTACAAACTACTGAGTAATGGATTAACTCTTTCTCGCCAATTATCAAAGAAGAAATCAGACAACAAAGTCATGAACTAACAATTGTTTAGAATGATAGAGCACAGAAGGAGGCCATTCGGCCTATTGTACCTATCCAATTAAGCCCTGCAATTTTTTCCTTTGAGTATTTATCTAATTCCATTTTGAAAGTCACTATTGAATCTGCATCCTTTCAGGCAGTGCATTCCAGATCACAACAATTTGTTGCATAATACAAATTCTCATCTCGCCTCTGGTTCTTTTGCCAATTACCTTAAATCTGTGTCACTGGAAACAGTTTCTCCCTATGAACTCCATCAAAGCCCCTCAAGATTTTGAACACATCTATTAAATCTCCCTTTAATCTTCTCTGCTCTGAAGAGAACAATCCCTGTTTATTTAATCTCTCCACATAACTGAATTCCCTCATGCCTGATACCATTCTAGTAAATGTACCCTCTCCAATACTTGCTATCCTTCCTAAAGTATGGTGCCCAGAATACTCCAGCTAAGGCCTAATCAGTGATTTATAAAGATTTAACATAACTTCCTTGCTTTTGTACTCTTAGGGCTCAAATTTCCAAGTCCCAAGGAGGCGGGTTTGGAGGCAGGAGTGGTGGGAAAATTGCAGAATCGGGGGGCAGGAACCCATCCCGCCCCCAACCCCACTCCGTGCCAATGTCCCAGGAGGCAGGTATCTGACCTGTGCTAGGAGCCGCCTCCCTGAGGCGGGAAGGGGATTAGTGCCAATTAACTGCCAGTTAACAGGCAGTTTTTTGCCTAATCCCTATTTTTAGCCCTGAAGTGTGAGCTTCCTGACAGCTCCGAACCACACCAAGTTAGCGAGGCGGACCGTCGGTCTGAAGGGGTTGGAGGGGTCGAGATGTCCGTTGTGCAGGTGAGTGATGGGTGCATGTGTGCAGAGGTAAGTGTGTGAAGTAAGTGTAAAGTGTTTTAATAAGTTTTACTTACCTTTACTTTCTCCTGCAGGCTTCCTCCCTTCAGTTCTCGGGAGACCCTCAGCTCACCGGCACAGAAAGCAGAATGGCCACTGAACTGTCAAAAGCTGCAGCCTCTGCTTTCTGGTCTGGAGAGATTTCTAACTGAGTCTGAGTAGAAGGACTCAAGTTAGAAGACAGATTGTCAGTGTTTGACAGCTTCACAGAGCTGTCAAACGCTGATTTTTCATCTGTCAAAAGCTCTTGACAGATGAAATGTCAATTGCTGATGTCACCAGTAACCAGGTGTCCCTTAATTGGCCTGCTGAGCCCGCTGGACGGGCTTAACAAGGTCAATCAAGGGAAAATAGCATGGGTTGGCCACAAGTCGATGGAGGCGGGACTACAACCCAAAAAGTGGGAGTCCCGCCTCCAAAAGCTCCCCATTGACAAAATCCAGCCCTATACCTCTATTTATAAAGGCAAGGATCCCATATGCTTCTTTTTTAAACAGTCTTATCAACCTGCCCTGCCACCTTCAAGCTTTGTGTACATAAATCCCAAGGTCTCTCTGTTCCTGCACCCACTTTAAAATTGTAGCATTTATTTATTAATCTTAGAATCATAGTTAGCAGCACTAAAACTCGAAACATTGAATGTGCAAGTAATTGGTAAATAGGGTTAATTGATTCAATAAATAAGAGGTTACAAAGGCAGTACAGTTGCTTGCTTATTATAAATTTGCAGTTGAGATCAATATCCAAGATTGATATAAATTGGTGAGATTAATTTAGGCTATAATAACTGACAACAGCATTATATAGCCAATCTAATGAATAGATTAAATTCCACATGCTTGTAATTAGCAATGTTTCCAGAACTTACATAATGAAATGGGGTGAATTGACTGATTGCCTCATCTTCCACTGGGAGGATAGTGTTAGCCTTGTGAGACATCAGAATGATGAACCTCAGTCTGTAGAGGTGTTATCCATTCCTTCTCATCCTTGTTTTCAAAGTCCTCCATGGCCTCGCCGCTCTCTATCTCTGTAACCTCCTCCAGCCCCACAACCCCGTAACCCCTGCCGAGATCTGTGCGCTCCTCCAATTCTGGCCTCTTGCGCATTCCCGATTTTTATTGTTCCACCACTGGCAGCTGAGCCTTCAGCCTGGGCCCTAGGCTCTGGAATTCCCTCCCTAAACCTTTCTGTCTCTCTACCTCTCTCTTTTCTTTTAAGACGTGCCTCAAAACCTACGTCTTTGGCCAAGCTTTTGGTCACCTGTCCTAATATTTCCTTATGTGCTCGGTGTCAATTTTTTTTTTATTATTCGTTTATGGGCTGTGGGCATCGCTGGCAAGGCCAGCATTTATTGCCCATCCCTAATTGCACTTGAGAAGGTGGTGGTCAGCCGCTTTCTTGAACCACTGCAGTCCGTGTGGTGAAGGTACTCCCACAGTGCTGTTAGGTAGGGGGTTCCAAGATTTTGACCCAGCGGCGATGAAGGATCGGCGATATACTTCTAAGTCAGGATGGTGTGTGACTTGGAGGGGAACTTGGAGGTGGTGGCATTCCCATGTGTCTGCTGCCCTTGTCCTTCTAGGTGGAAGAGGTCGCGGGTTTGGGAGGCGCTGCCGAAGAAGCCTTGACGAGTTGCTGCAGTGCATCTTGTAGATGGTACACACTGCAGCCACGGTGCATCGATGGTGGAGGGAGTGAATGTTTAAGGTGGTAGATGGGGTGCCAATCAAGCAGGCTGCTTTGTCCTGGATGGTGTTGAGCTTCTTGAGTGTTGTTGGAGCTGGACTCATCCAGGCAAGTGGAGAGTATTCCATCACACTCCTTACTTGTGCCTTGTAGATGGTAGAAAGGCTTTGGGAAGTCAGGAGGTGAGACACTCCCCACAGAATACCTAGCCTCTGACCTGCTCTTGTTGCCACAATATTTATATGGCTGGTCCAGTTAAGTTTCTGGTCAATGGTGACCCAAGGATGTTGATGGTGGGGGATTCGGCGATGGTAGTGCCATTGAATGTCAAGGGGCAGTGGTTAGACTCTCACTTATTGGAGATAGTTATTGCCTGGCACTTCTGTGGCGCGAATGTTACCTGCCACTTATCAGCCCAAGCCTGAATGTCGTCCAGGTCTTGTTGTATGCGGGCATGGACTGCTTCATTATCTGAGGAGTTGTGAATGGCACTGAACACTGTGCAGTCATCAGTGAACATCCCCATTTCTGACCTCACGCTGGAGGGAAGGTCATTGATGAAGCAGCTGAAGATGGTTGGGCCTAGGACACTGCCCTGAGTAACTCCTGCAGCAAAGTCCCGGAGCTGTGATGATTGACTTTCAATCACCACAACCATCCTCCTTTGTGCTAGGTATGACTCCAGCCAGTGGAGTATTTTCCCCCTAATTCCCATTGACTTCAGTTTTACTAGGGCTCCTTGATGCCACACTCGGTCAAATGCTGCCTTGATGTCAAGGGCAGTCACTCTCAGTTCTCCTGTGGAATTCAGCTCCTTTGTCCATGTTTGGACCAAGGCTGTAATGAGGTCAGGAGCCAAGTGGTCTTGGCGGAACCCAAACTGGACATGAGTGAGCAGGTTATTGGTGAGTAAGTGTTGCTTGATAGCACTGTCGATGACACCTTCTATCACTTTGCTGATGATTGAGAGTAGACTGATGGGATGATAATTGGCCAGATTGGATTTGTCCTGCTTTTTGTGGACAGGACATACCTGGGCAGTTTTCCACATTGTCGGATAGATGCCAATGTTGTAGCTGTACTGGAACAGCTTGGCTGGAGGCACGACTAGTTCTGGAGCACAAGTCTTCAGCACGATAGCCGGGATGTTGTCAGGGCCCATAGCCTTTTCTATATCGAGTGCACCCCGTCGTTTCTTGATATCACGTGGAGTGAATCGAATTGGCTGAAGACTGGCTTCTGTGATGGTGGGGACCTTGTTTGATAACGGTCCTGTAAAGCATCTTGGGATGTTTTACTACGTTAAAGGTGTTATACGAATGCAAGTTATTGTTGGTAAATTCACCTTCCATGCTGGTATTTGTATTTGGACTAGCTGGCTTAAATCTCACCACCTTGATCTCAGAGAAACTTGTATGTCTAATTGACACACTTATACCTGCCTGTATCTGGCTCATATAGCCTTACAATCTTAACTTCTGTAACCTTTCTCTGTTGGAGATGCACTTTCTTAGTTTACAGTGATACCATTTGACATATAGTAGACACCTTCTACTACAAGAACTACTACTAAAACAACTAGAACCTGCGTTCATATAGGCCTAGAAATTGAGTGAGGTTAGCGCCCATTTTGAGGCGCTAGAGGGCCTAGCGCCGCGAGTACAGCCGATTGAGAAATTCACTTGGGCGCTGCCATCGGCGTTAGCCGGTTGCGCTGCGCCGGCACCGATGACGTCATCGGTGTGCGCAGCGTCCCGGTTGCCGTGGCAACGCGCCCGAACGCCGAAATTGAGTTGCGGCCGCCTCGCCCGTGGCAGCCGCAACCAACGATTTTTCAAAAGTTCGCTACGGGTCTTAGCGCCGGCGCATTAAGGTCGCGCGGCGGCCGGCCGCTTTCCCGGCGGCCGCCTGCCCGCACCTCCCTCCCCGGACTCCTCCAACACCCCCCCGCGGCACAGATGCGTGTGGGCCGCGAGCCCGGCACTTCTCCGAGGTGCCGGGCTCATTTTTCTCCACAGATCAACGGCCAGCGGTCGGGTGCAGGCAGCTCCTCCTTAACGGAAGGAGGAGGCCTGCACTTCCCCAGCCTGCCGCACCGCATCGGGTGCCGCAGCGGCGGATTAGCGCCGCAATGCGGCAGTCAGCGCCCATTGCGAGGCGCTGACACCCTCCAGTAGCGCCGGCAGCCGTCTGGGCGCGGCGCTACTGAATTTTTGGCGCGCGCAGGGGGACTTAGCGCCGGCGCTAAATTTCCGGCGCTAAAGCCCTGGCGCGGCGCCAACTCAATTTCTAGGCCATAGTGCCTTTCAAGCCTTCGGAACGTCCCAAAGCGCTCTGCAGCCAATGAAGTACTTTCCAATGAAAGACTAAACTTTAGTGTTAAAACTACCACCTTGTATATCCTTAATTTTCAAAGAAGCCTCCTATTGCCCCGTTTGTTTAAAAAATTCATCCATTTTGCTGTCAATCACTTCACATAGACATGTTGAAGACCACATGAACTCCCAATTAATGAGGCACCGGTACCTAGACATGCCAGGTCACTCATTTATTCTGTACCTCCTCAAGTCCTTGCTAGCAAGGGGTCTCACCCAGATTAGGCCAGATATGCCACCCCACCCCCCCACCCCCTCCTTACCCGGCCAGCTATCTCCAGGTTTATGGTCTTGAGGCTTGTCTTTTACAATTGCTAAGGAATATTTTGTTTGTATAAGCCTTCATAGTTTATTTAGCATTAGTCCTTTCCTTCCCTAGCATTGACTACTGACTCCATTTTGTCGACACATTTAAGGCAATTCTTAGGGCATTTCTCCTACACTCAGAAACATTACTTTGCATCCCATAACTTTTGAGTTCTGATGATATCTTCACATACATGTCTTTTAGTCCCCATATAATTTCTGCCTGTGGCAGACAGCAGGGAGATTCCTCTGTAATTACCACAATCGGACTTGTCACCTTTCTTGAAGATGGTCACGATTACGGAGTCTCTGAGATCCCCTGGCATGCTCTCCTCCTTCCAAATAAGAGAAATTAGTTCGTGTATTCGCGCCAATAGTGCTTCTCCGCCATGTTTTAGTGCCTCGGCGGGGATTCCATCTGCTCCTGAGGCCTTGTTGTTTTTCAGTTGTCGGATGGCCTTTTCAACCTCATGCCGGGCTGGGGTTGGGCTGAGGTGGTGGCGGGTAGCATGCTGTGGGATGGGGTTGAGGACACTTGCATCGAAGACAGAGTCTCGGTTAAGGAGGTCTTCGAAGTGCTCCTTTCAGCGGACACTGACTGCCTCTCTGTCCTTGATCTCGCTCAGGCCAACATCCCCAGCATCGAAGCTTTGACCATGCTCGATCAGCTCCGATGGACGGGTCACATCGTCCACATGCCCGATAAGTGACTCCCAAAACAAGCGCTCTACTCTGAGCTCTGACACGGCAAGAGAGCCCCAGGTGGGCAGAGGAAATGCTTCAAGGACACCCTCAAAGCCTCCTTGAAAAAGTGCAACATCCCCACCGACACCTGGGAATCCCTGGCCCAAGACCACACAAAGTGGAGGAGAAGCATCCGGGAAGGCGCCGAACATCTCGAGTCTCTTCGCTGGGAACAAGCGGAAGCCAAGCGCAAGGAGCGCACTTCAACCCAAGCACCACCCCCCCCCGCCCCTCCAACCACCGTTTGCCCCACCTGTGACAGAGACTGTAGATCCCGCATTGGACTCATCAGTCACCTGAGAACTCATTTTTAATGTGGAAGCAAGTTATCCTCGGTTCTGAGAGACTGCCTGAGAAGAAGATAATTTCTCCCTATGTTGCTCACTGGCATCTCAACAGCCACCATTGGCTCTCTTTGTCCCCTTCTGTATCCTTTCTAACCTTTCCTCAATAAACACTGCTCTACCTCCCCAAAACTTATCATCCAATAATATATCCTCTCGACGCACACAGCTATCCACCTCCTTGAGCAATGTGTCCCCTATGATTAAAGGCTTTTCATAACTTTCAACCTGTATCTTTATCTCCAGTTATCTTCTCTGGTTTCTTAGCTATCACTACTTCTGAATTACAAGACATATCTGTTCATTATTGTCACCTTCTGAGTGGCTTCATGGGATTTTTTTCACCTTTCCTACTTTAATTCATCCAATATCACTATTTTTGGTCATATTACTCTAGCTAGGTTACAGTTACTGCATGCTGTGCTGCATGGAATTCTGTAGCTTCTGAATGATTCCTTGATGCAACAGGAATCTTTCCTTAAAGGCAGAAGCAAAGAATTTGAGTCTTTTTTCTGTACCTATAGATGGAGCTACACTTACTTCTCTCAATGATGAGGTCACATATTCAAACATACCCACTCCGGAGACTTGATCACATAATCCAAGGCTGATACTCCAGGGCAGTACTGAGGGAGTGTTACAATGTAGGAGGTGCCGTCTTTCGGATGAGACGTTAAACTTATTTCGAAGAAGAGCAGGAGACTCCTGGCCCTGTTTTATCCCTTAACCAACAGTACTAAAAACAGACTATCTGGTCATTATCTCATTGCTGTTAGTGGGACCTTGCTATGCACAAATTGTCTGCCGCATTTCTATATTACAACAGCAACTGTTGTCTTAAAACAGTGTTCTGTTGTTCACTTGAGTAGTAACAAGTTCAGTCTTCTGGTTATAATCATTTTATTCTTTAACTTCAGCATGGAAAGCAATTTACAAGCGGAGTATAGTCACAGATAGTACACGAGAACCTAGGCATGGGTCTTTTCGTGCTGCTTGAACAAAAGAAAAAGCTTATATTTATACATTATTCTCTTTATCAAACTGGATGTAGCCTTGCCTTATTTGGTAGTCTCTGGTCAAAAGCACCGTCCTTCAGCCGATGCACACAAGTTTACATTTCTCGTACATCAATATTCGGTAGTTTACATTCAATGTACCGTCCTTCAACCGGCTTGTACTTCAACGTCCTCTTGCAAAGATTGCAATGGTACATGATGGGATGTTTACTGTATGGCAATACTATAAACATCCCAAGGCCCTACTTCAATCTTGAACACTGGCTGTTGCTGAGTGAAATCTATATCTCTCTCTCTCTATCTAATGATGTCAACCTCATTTTTTCCCTATTATGAATGAACTAAACATGAACACCTTTCAGAAGCTGAATTAACCAAGTTCCATATGCCAACAGCGACTGCACTTCAAAAGTATTTCATTGGCTGTAAAGTGCTTTTGGAATGTCCTGAGGTCATGAATGACACTCTAGAAATGGAAATTCTTTCTTGTAAGTGCTCCAGTGGAGATGGTTTAGATCTGCTTGTGATGGAAAGTCCTGCACCCATCAACTTGGCAGAACTCTAACGCACCAGAGGGACATTTCCATATCCATCCGTCTCTTTGGCCTCTGATTGAGATTGCCAATCATTGGGTAATTATGGGCAGTTTTGTGCTGAAGATTCATGCCTTCAGATTACCCAACCACACGTTGCTTAGAGCTGTTTCAGCCAGCAGAGAAAGAAGGTAGTTCGAAATAAAAACAGAAAATGCTGGAAAATACTCAGCAGGTCAGGCAGCATCTTTGGAGAGAGAGACAGAGACAAAGTTAACGTTTCAGGTCGATGACCTTTCATCAAAGGAAGTTCCATTAGCACATAATCTCAGGTTTCAAAAATTAAAGAATGTTATCGTCATTGACTGCATGATTCAGTTTCCTCTTCCCTTTAAGTCCATGTCCAAGGGTATAATAAACAAATAGTGATTGCAAGTTTTCAGGTTACTTGGTAACTCCTTGGTTTGCAGAAGTGCACGGTAATGCCATAGTCCTGTACCTTCTCGTATTATAACACACACTCACAGATTTACAGCAGAGAAACAGGCCATTCAGCCCAACTGGTCTATGCTGGTGTTTATGCGCCACACGAACCTCCTCCCACCCCCCTTCATCTCACCCCACCAGCATAACCTCCTATTCCTTTCTCCCTCATGTTCTTATCTAGCGTCCCTTTAAATGCATCTATGCTATTCGCCTCAACCACTCCATGTGGTAGCGAGTTGCACATTCTCACCACTATCTGGGTAAAGAAGTTTCTCCTGAATTTCCTTATTGGATTTATGTGTTATGTGTATACCATTTGTCTTACAGGTTTCAGTGTTACAGATACAAGTTTTGTATTATCTGCAAACTTCAAAATTGTACTTCCTATACCCAAGTCCAGGTCTTTATATATATAACAAGAAAAGCAATGACCCCTGGAGGGCCCCACTGCATACTTCCTCCGATCAGAAAAGTGACCATTCACCACTGCTCTATGCCTCCTATTCCTTAGCCAATTACGTACCCAAGTTACCACCGTCCCTTTAATACCCTGTGCTTCTATTTTCCGAGAAAGTCTGTTATGTGGTACTTTATCAAACTTTTGAAAATCCATATATACATCTACTGCACTACTGGATTTGTGTGTTCTGTGTATACCATTCAGTCAGTAGTTTACCGCTATAGTCATCAACTCAGTTTATATATTACATTAAAACAATAACTCAGCTTAATGAAGCTTGTAGATAACAAATGATTTCATCGTGTACTCTGTTTGCACTGTTACACAACACAAGCTGATCTGCAAGATGCTGCAAATGACTACCTAGGTTTAAAGACAGAAAATCTGTCAACAATTTCCCAAAATATTCCGTATTTTTTTAATCAAAATACTGTGTGGGCTTCATATAACAAAATTAATTTATTTCAGCCAACTATTGTTCTATTACCATGGTATCCATTCAACTAAAAGCTAGCCATGAATTATTTCAACCAGCTACAAGTGGTTGGTTTCTATGGAAACAGGCATTTTCAAGCCAGGTCCATTATCTCAGGGAACATCTGCACTTGATGAGTAGGTTCTGATCTCGGTATACTAATAAGGCAACCTTGATTCATCAATGGGCATCCCATGCTAATGACACCTGCGGAGACATTTAGAACAACATCAAAGCCTCGGCTAACCGGGTCTGTTTCCATGGAAATTAGAACATTGCAACTGCACCTAAACAGTTACTGCATACATATAGTAGTCATAGAGCATTATCTTAAGAGCTATCTCTGTGAATTTGATCATCGAACTTCTAACTTAAATGTTTCGCTTCTGTTTTGTAAATCTACTAATTATCTGAATAGTTTATCAACAAATTTGCAATAAAAATGGATCAACAATTTATGAAAACTTAAAGGCATTCCAGATATAGATGGAGGAAGTTATTCAGCCCCTCAAGCCTATTCCACCATTCAATTAGATCATGGCTGATCTGCATCTGAACTCCATTTACTCGCCTTTGCTCCATATCCCTTGATACCCTTAACTAACAAAAATCTATCAATCTCAGTCTTGGAAATTTCAATTGGCCCTGCATACACAGACCTTTAGGGGAGAGAATTCCAGATTTCCACTACCGTTTGTGTGGAAAAGTGCTTCTTGCTTTCACTCCTAAATGGCTTAGCTCTAATTTTAAGGTTAAGCCCCCTTGTTCTGGATTCCCCCACCAGAGGAAATAGTTTCTCTGTTACATAAGAACATAAAAAATAGAAGTAGGAGTAGGCTGTATGTCCTGCTATGCCATTCAATAAGATCATGGCTGATCTTCGACCTCAACTCCACTTTCCCGCCCTCTCCCCATATCCCTTGATTCCCTTAGAGTCCACAAATCTATCGATAGTCTTGAATATACTCAACGACTGAGCATCCACAGCCCTCTGGAGAGGAGAATTCCAAAGGTTCACAACCCTCTGAGTGAAGACATTTCTCCTCATCGCAGTCCTAAATGGCCGACCCTTTATCCTGAGACTATGCACCCTAGTTCTAGACTCTCCTGCCAGGGGAAACAGCCCCTCAGCATCTACCCTATCAAGCCCTTCAAGAATTTTATATGCTTCAATGAGATCACGCTCATTCTTCTAAACTCCAGAGTATATAGGCCCATTCTACTCAATCTCTCCTGATAGGACAGCCCTCTCATTCCAGGAATCAATCTAGTGAACCTTCATTGCACCCCCTTCTAAGGCAAGCATATCCTTCCTTAGGTAAGGAGACTAACACTGTACTCAGTACTCCAGGTGTGGTCTCACCAAAAGCCCTATATAATTGCAGCAAGACTTCCTTACTCTTATACTCCAACTGCCTTGCAATGAAGGCTAACGTACCATTTGCTTTCCTAATTGCTTGCTATACCTGCATGTTAACTTTCTGTGAGTCATGTACAAGGACCCACAAATCCCTCTAAATACCAACAATTACTAGTCTCTAACCTTTAAAAAAAATTCTGCTTTTCTATGCTTCCTATCAAAGAGGATAATTTCACATTTCCCCACATTATACTATTGCATCAATTAGTCCCACAGTCAAGCAGATTCAATAGTAATATTCAAAAGGGAATTGGATAAATGCTCGAAGGGGAAAAATTTGCTGGTCTATGGGGAAAGGGCAGGGGAGTGGGACTAATTGGATAGCTCTTTCAAAGAGCCGGCACAGACATGATGGGCTGAATGGCCTCCTTCTCTGCTGTATCATTCTTTGGGGGAAAAATTTGGTTGCTTTGCGTCTCCCGTTCGCGCCCTGGCACTAATGGGGTGCAAAGCAACTAGCACCTGGGCGCGACGATGTTTGCGCCACTCGTGAAACTGACCAGACATTTTGCGGCGGCGCTAAACACTGCCACCACAATTTCCAGCGTCCGCAGATCGTCACGTCAGTTGAGCATCTAACGCCCCGGTAGCGCCCTGGACCAGATATTGAGTGGCGCCCCCTGCCTTTCTGCCTGCCGCTAGCAACGACAGGTTGAGGGGAACATTTTGCAGTCGGGAATGGACTGGGAGAGCGCTATTTAAAGGCGACCGCTTTCCTGCCTTTTTTTGTCGGCGACATTTTTGCCCCACGCATTCTGAGAGAGAGAGACTTCTGGAGAGAGTCAATGCTGTGTGAAGGAGTTTTGGATAGAGAGCAGCACTTTGCAGATTCATTTTGATTTGACCTTCCTTGTATCGATTTAGAAGAGACTATGGGGGCTGCACTCTGAGCTCTTTCCCTGGGTCTCTCCATTGTTCTTTCCAGCAGAATTGATGTACAGGTCTCTCCAGGCTGAGTTTCAAGGCTGCAATGAGCAGGGTGTGGATGGAGAGCAAGATCGACCCTCACCTTTAAGAACTGGCCGGCGCCATTGTGTCTGTGTTCCATTGTTGACTGACATCACACGAGTTTCGCCAGCACTCTGAGGTAGCGCCTCGCTCCTCGGCGTTAACGCCTTAAGAGAGGTGTGTAGTGCCTGATTTAGTGCTCCAATCACCTCCAGGGGCGATAGAAGCCAAGTTTGCAGTCGGAGGCGATAATTAGCGCCAGGCTCTAAACTTTGCACCCGGCCAATAATTGCGCCCCTGTTTCTAATGTAGAATAGTTGAAGCAGAGAGCAATGATACATTTAAGGGGAGGCTTCATGCATACATGAGGGAGAAGGGACTAGAGGGATATGGGGGAATTGTGGGAGGAGGTTAAGAATGAGAGGAAATTTCTGTGCAGTACAAACACTAGAAGAGACCAGTTGAGCCCAATGCCCTGTTTCTGTGATGCAGAATCAATGTATTGAAGAGTAATAAAGTCTTTATATAGCTGGTGTATACATAAGAACATAAGAAATAAGAGCAGGAGCAGGCCATTTGGCCCTTCGAGCCTGCTCCGCCATTCAATAAGATCATGGCTGATCTTCTACCTCATCTCCACTTTCCTGCATAATCCCCATATTCCTTAATATTCAAAAATTTAGCGATCTCTGTCTTGAATATACTCAACGACTGAGCCTCCACAGCCCTCTAGGGTAGAGAATTCCAAAGAGTCACCACCCTCTGAGTGAAGAAATTTCTCCTCATCTCGGTCCTATATGGCCTACCGCTTATTCTGAGACTGTGACCCCTGGTTCTAGACTCTCCAGCCAGGGGAAGCATCCTCCCTGTCAAGCCCTGTAAGAATTTTGTATGTTTCAATGAGATCACCTCTCATTCTTCTATACTCTGGAGAATATAGGCCTAGTCTACTCAATTTCTCCTCATAGGACAATCCTCCCATTCCAGGAACCAGTCTGGTGAACCTTCATTGCACTCCCTCTATGGCAAGTATATCCTTCCTTAGGTAAGGAGACCATAGAAGTACACAATACTCCAGGTGTGGTCTCACCAGGGCCCTATGTAATTGCAGTAAGATGTCTTTACTCTTGTACTCAAATCCTCGTGTAATAAAGGCCAACATACCATTTCCTTTCCTAATTGCATACTGTATCTGCATGTTAACTTTCAGTGATTCATGTAGAAGGACACCCAGGTCCCTCTGAACACCAACATTTCCCAATCTCTCACCATTTAAAAAATACTCTGCTTTTCTATTTTTCCTACCAAAGTGGATAACTTCACAATTCTCCACATTATATTCCATTTGCCATGTTCTTGCCCTCTCACTTAGCCTGTCTATATCCCCTTGAAGCTTCCTTGCATCCTCCTCACAACTTACATTCCCACCCACCTTTGTATCATCAGCAAACTTGGATATATTATATTTGGTCCCCTCATCCAAATCATTAATGTAGATTGTGAATAGCTGAGGCCCAAGCACTGATCCTTGCGGTGCCCCACTAGTTACAGCCTGCCAACCCGAAATTGTCCCGTTTATTCCTACTCTCTGTTTTCTAAACATAGAAACATAGAAGATAGGAACAGGAGTAGGCCATTCAGCCCCTCAAGCCTGCTCCGACATTCAATGAGATCATGGCTGATCATCCAAACTCAGTACCCTGTTCCTGCCTTCTCCCCATATCCCTTGATCCCTTTAGCCTTAAGAAATATATCTAACTCCTTCTTGAATATATTTAATGAATTGGCCTCAACTGCCTTCTGTGGTAGAGAATTCCACAGGTTCACCACTCTCTGTGTGAAGAAATTCCTCCTCATCTCTGTCCTAAATGGCTTACCCTTTATCTTTAGACTGCGACCCCTGGTTCTGGACTCCCCCGCCATCGGGAACATCCTTCCTGCATCTATTCTGCCTAGTCCTGTTAGAATTTTATAAGTTTCAATGAGATCCCCTCTCATTCTTCTAAACTCCAGCGAGTATAAGCCCAATCGACCCAATCTCTCCTCATACGTCATTCCTGCCATCCCAGGTATCAGTCTGGTGAATCTTCGCTGCACTCCCTCCATGGCAAGAATATGTTCCCCGACATCTCTGGGAGGTTATTTGTGTTCTCCTTTGTGAAGACAGAACCAAAGTATGTATTTAATTGGTCAGCCATTTCTTTGTTCCCCATTATAAATTCCCCTAATTCAGACTGCAAGGGACCTACGCTTGACTTCACCAATCTTTTTCTCTTCACATATCTATAGAAGCTTTTACAATTAGTTTTTATATTCCCTGCATGCTTATCCTCATACTCTATTTTCCCCCTCTTAATTAATCCCTTTGTCCTCCTTTGCTGAATCCTAAACTGCTCCCAATCCTCAGGTTTGCTGCTTTTTCTGGCCAATTTATATGTCCTCTCTTTGGATCTTATGCTATCCCTAATTTCCCTTGTTAGCCACGGTTGAGTCACCTTTTTTGTTTTATTTTTGTGCCAGACAGGGATGAACAAATTCTGTACTTCATCCATGCGATCTTTAAATGTTTGCCATTGCATATCCACCATCAACCCTTTGAGTAACATTCCCCAATCCATCCTACCCAACTTGCGCCTCATACCATCATAGTTTCCTTTATTTAAATTAAGGACCCTAGTCTCTGATTCAAATACTTCACTCTCCATCTTAATGAAGAATTCTATCATATTATGATCACTCCGCCCCAAGGGGCCTCGCAAAACAAGATTGCTAATTAATAATTTCTCATTACATAATACCCAGTCTAATATGGCCTGATCTCTAGTTGGTTCCTTGACATATTGGTCCAGGTATACACTCCAGGAATTCCTCCTCCACAGTATTGTTACTAATTTGGTTAGCCCAATCTATATGTAGATTAAAGTCACCCATGATAACTGCTGTGCCCTTATTGCACGTGTCTCTAATTTCCCGTTTAATGCCATCCCCAACCTCGGCATTACTGTTTGGGAGTCTGTATACAACTCCCACTAACGTTTTCTGCCCCTTGGTACTTCTCAGTTCTACCCACACAGATTCTACATCATCAGAGCTAATATCCTTCCTTACTATTGTGTTAATCTCCTCTTTAACCAGCAATGCTACCTCACCTCCTTTTCCTTTTTGCCTGTCTTTCCTGAATATTGAATACCCCTGGATGTTGAGTTCCCAGCCTTGGTCACCCTGGAACCATGTTTCCGTAATCCCAATCATATGATATCCATTTACATCTATTTGCGCAGCTAATTCATCCACCTTATTATGAATGCTCCTCGCATTAAGACACAAAGCCTTCAGGCTTGTTTTTTTAACACTCTTAGACCTTTTAGAACTATTATTGACTGTGGCCATGTTTGATTTAAACCCTTGACTTCTCTGCCTGCCACTTTTCTCCTTCCTGTCTTTTGCTTCTATCCTTATTTCCCATTCCTCTGTCTCCCTGCACAGGTTCCCAACCCCCTGCCATTTTAGTTTAAACCCTCCCCAACAGCACTAGCAAACACTCCACCTAGGACATCGCTCCCGGTCCTGCCCAGGTGCAAGCCGTCCAGTTTGTACTGGTCCCACCTCCCCCAGAACCGGTTCCAATGTCCCAGGAATTTGAATCCCTCCCCCTTGCACCATTCCTCTAGCTATGTATTCATCTGAAATATCCTTCTATTTCTACTCTGACTAGCACGTGGCACTGGTAGCAATCCTGAGATTACTGCCTTTGAGGTCCTATTTTTTACTTTACCTCCTAACTCCCTATATTCAGCTTTTAGGACCTCGTCCCGGTTTTTACCTATATCGTTGGTACCTATATGCACTACGACAACTGGCTGCTCACCCTCCCCCTCCAGAATGCTCTGCAGCCACTCCGAGACATCCTTGACCCTTGCACCAGGGAGGCAACATACCATCCTGGAGTCTCGTTTACGGCCACAGAAATGCCTATCT
Source organism: Somniosus microcephalus (assembly GCF_052327205.1). Classification (NCBI taxonomy): domain Eukaryota; kingdom Metazoa; phylum Chordata; class Chondrichthyes; order Squaliformes; family Somniosidae; genus Somniosus; species Somniosus microcephalus. The sequence goes on along the minus strand of NC_140987.1, from coordinate 259,012,074 downwards.
ATTCCCCTTACAATAGAATTCCCTTTTACTATAGCTCTCCCACTCTTTTTCCTCCTGTGCTGTGCAGCAGAACCACCCACGGTGCCAGGAAGTTGGCTGCTGCTGTCTTCCCCCGATAAGCCATCCCCCCAACAATATCCTAAGCGGTATATCTGTTTGAGAGGGGGATTGTACAGGGGACCCCTGCACTACCTGCCTGCGCCTACTACTCTGCCTGGTGGTCACCCATTCCCTTCCTGCCTGTGCAGCCTTTACCTGCGGTGTGACCAACTCCCTAAACGTGCTTTCTACGATGTCCTCAGCATTGCAAATGCTCCAGTATGTATCCATTCGCAGCTCCAGCGCCGCAATGCGGTCTGCCAGTAGCTGCAACTGGATACACTTCCCGCACACATGGTCGTCAGAGACACAGGAAGTGTCCCTGATTTCCCACATAATGCAGGAGGAGCATACCACAGCACCGAGCTGTCCTGCCATGACTTACCCTTCAATTTATTTAAATTAACTTAAATCAAATCAGTACCACCAATTACACTACAAATAAATGATATACTCAAGGGCCGTTGGTTACTAGCACTAGAAACTATAACCACAAAAAAATTAAGACCTTCTAAACTTTATAAACTATGAACCTTAACTGTCAAACTATAGAGTAGTATAAATACTCACCTGGCCGTACTCACCCAATCAGCTGCTCCCTCCTGCCCGCGTCACATTTTGAATCGTGACGTGGCTCTGGAACGGTGCCGCCGGTCTGAGATTGGTAAGAAAGCCCGCAAAAGTGAGTTTAAATACTCACTGGGTTTCCGGTCTCACTGCTCCCGACACCAGCCTCTGCAAAGAAAGCCCGCGAAAGTGAGTTTAAATACTCACTGGGTTTCCAGTCTCACTGCTCCCGACACCAGCCTCTGCAAAGAAAGCCTGCGAATGCGAGTTTAAATACTCACTGGGTCTCCAGTCTCACTGCTCCCGACACCAGCCTCTGCAAAGAAAGCCCACGAATGTGAGTTTAAATACTCACTGGGTCTCCAGTCTCACTGCTCCCGACACCAGCCTCTGCAAAGAAAGCCCGCAAAAGTGAGTTTAAATACTCACTGGGTCTCCAGTCTCACTGCTCCCGACACCAGCCTCTGCAAAGAAAGCCCGCGAATGTGAGTTTAAATACTCACTGGTTCTCCGGTCTCACTGCTCCCGACACCAGCCTCTGCAAAGAAAGCCCACATTAACCAATCCTCAATCCATGCTAGTATGTTACCCATAATCCCATGAGCTCTAATTTTGTTTAATAATCTCTTGTTTGACACCTTATCCAAATACACCACATCTACTGGTTCCCTCTTATCTATTCTGCTAGTTACAACCTCAAAAAACTCTAACAGATTTGTCAAACACGATTTCCCTTTCATAAATCTGTGATGACTCTGCCCAATCCTATTATTATTTTCTAAGTGCCCTGTTACCATGTCCTTAATAATAGATTCTAGAATTTTTCCTACTACTGATGTCAGACTAACTGGTCTGTAGTTCCCCGTTTTCTCTCTCCCTCCTTTCTTAAATGGTGGGGTAACATTTGCTACCTTCCAATCCATGGGAACCGTTCTAGAATCTATGGAATTTTGGAAAATGACAACCAATGTATCCACTATCTCTATAGCCACCTCTTTCAAACCCCTAGAATGTAGGCCATCAGGTCCAGGGGATTTATCAACTTTCAGTCCCACTATGTGCTCCAGTACTATTTTTTACTAATACTAATTTATTTCAGTTCCTCATTCTCGTTAGAGCCTTGGTTCGCCACTATTTCTGGGAAGTTTTTTGTGTCTTCTTCCATGAAGACAGACACAAAGGGCTGGATTTTGATACTGGGGCGGGCTGGGTCATGTAATCCGCATTTTGTGTTAGTCACCCGATTCTAAATCGATGTGGAAAAATTATACCATTTTAACTTAATTGGCCAATTGAGTTCCAACGTGTGGGAACTCATGGCCAATGAGATTTTCCAGTCTGAAAGTCGCCTCCGATGATGTCATCATTGCTGCTGCATTTAAGGTCTGCAACAAGCCTTGCCAAGCTTTTGCCCTTGCATGTTAGAGGCACCTGCAGGAAGAATGGCCAGCCAGAGACCTAGGTCTGCACAACGCTTTGATGACGTTGCCCTGCAGGCTTTAGTAGAGGGAGCAAGAGCAAATAAAGAGGTGCTCCTCCCTTATTCAGGGAGGAAGAAGCCTCCCCAGCAAAAAAAGGCTGTGTGGATCCAGCTGGCAGAGGAGGTCAACTCATTGTCAATAACCCGCAGAACCTGGCTTCAGTGCAGGAAGAGCTTTCATGACCTTCTGCACACTGGAAAAGTGAGTATGAATTTCCCATCACCCTCAATCTGATCCCCATTGCCTCTCCTCACCAGCACTCAGCTTTAGCAATCTCTTCCTCCACATCCCACTTGACACTGACATCCATGCACCCTTACCCATTCCCTCTCTCTCTATGGTCACATTCACCTAACTATTTGACTATGCAGCCCTCACATTCCCTATCACTGTGATGCAATTACAACTTACAACTCACAGGGAGGGCCCTTGGTCTTGCCACCTCACTCCATCTTTGTCTCCTTCTAAGCATCTATGCTATGGATTCTCTATACTCACTCCTTCATTCTCACTCAAACTCCACTTGACTCCCTCATTGCAGGAAAAGAGAGCTCACAATAAGAGAGAAAGAGTGAGGACAGGAGGAGGGCCACCCTCAGTAGCCCAGCTCACCACCTGGGAGGAGGCAGCCCTGGAGATCGTGGGAGTGGAGGAAGATTCCCAAGTGGGGGATGGACAGACGGGCGCATCACAGCAAGCTGGTGACAGAATAGTTTTCCATCTCTCTCAATGACATTGAACATAAGAACATAAGAAATAGGAGCAGGAGTAGGCCAATCGGGCCCCTCGAGCCTGCTCCGCCATTCAATAAGATCATGGCTGATCTGATCCTAACCGCCAATCCACTATCACAGAACCATCTCCTGAATCTAACAGAATTAGACACACGAAATAGGAGCAGGATCAGGCTACACGGCCCCTGGGCCCGCTCCACTACCCACAGGGCCATGACCGATCCGAACCTAGACTCATGTCCAAATTCCTGCCCGCTCCCCGTAACCCTTAATTCCCTTTACTTCTAGGAAACTGTCTATCTCTGTTTTAAATTTATGTAATGATGTAGCTTCTACAGCTTTTTGGGGCAGCATATTCCATGGACCTACCACCCTCTGAGTGAAGTAGTTCCTCCTCATCTCTGTTTTGAAAGAGCAGCCCCTTATTCTAAGACTATGCCCCCTAGTTCTAGTTTCACCCATCATCGGGAACATCCTCCCCGCATCCACCCGATCCAACCCCTTCACAATCTTATATGTTTCAATAAGATCGCCTCTCATTCTTCTGAACTCCAATGAGTAGAGTCCCAATCTACTCAACCTCTCCTCATATGTCCATCCCCTCATCCCCGGGATTAACCGAGTGAACCTTCTTTGTACTGACTCGAGAGCAAGTATGTCCTTTCTTAAGTATGGACACCAAAACTGTACGCAGTATTCCAGGTGCGGTCTCACCAATACCTTGTACAACTGAAGCAATACCTCCCTATTTTTATATTCTATCCCCCAGCAATGAAAGCCAACATTCCATTGGCCTTCTTAATCACTTGCTGCACCTGCATACTAACCTTTTGAGTTTCGTGCACCAGGACCCCCAGATCCCTTTGTACTTCAGTACTTTCCAGTTTCTTGCCATTAAGATAATAACTTGCTCTACGATTTTTCCTGCCAAAGTGCATAACCTCACACTTTCCAGTGCTGTATTCCATCTGCCAAATCTCTGCCCACTTACTTAGCCTGTCTATGTCCCCTTGCAGGTTTTTTATGTCCTCCTCACTCACTACTTTCCCTCCCATCTTAGTATCATCTGCAAACTTTGATATGTTACACTCGGTCCCCTCCTCCAAATCGTTAATATAGATTGTAAAGAGTTGGGGACCCAGCACTGACCCCTGCGGAACACCACTAGTTACTGATTGCCAGTCTGAGAATGAACCATTTATCCCAACTCTCTGCCTTCTGTTAGATAGCCATGCCAGAATATTACCCCCAATCCCGTGATTTTTTATCTTAAGCAATAATCTTCTGTGTGGCACCTTGTCAAATGCCTTTTGGAAGTCTAAATACACTACGTCCACTGGTTCTCCTTTATCCACCCTATATGTTACTTCCTCAAAGAACTCCAGCAAATTTGTCAAACATGACTTCCCCTTCATAAAACCATGCTGACTTTGTCCTATTAAATTATGATTATCCAAATGTCCTGTTACTGTCTCCTTAATAATGGACTCCAAAATTTTACCTACCACAGATGTTAGGCTAACCGATCTATAGTTTCCAGCCTTCTGTCTACTGCCCTTTTTAAATAAGGGTGTTACATTAGCAGTTTTCCAGTCTGCTGGGACCTTTGCCAAGTCCAGGGAGTTTTGGAAAATTATTACCAATGCATCCACAATCCCTACCGCCACTTCCCTCAAGACCCTAGGATGTAAGCCATCAGGTCCAGATGATTTATCCGCCTTGAGTCCCATTATTTTACCGAGTACCACTTCCTTAGTGATTTTGATCGTGTTTAGCTCCTCCCCCCCTATAGCCCCCTGTTTGTCCAGTGTTGGGATATTCTTAGTGTCTTCTACTGTAAAGACTGATACAAAATATTCATTCAGTGTTTTTGCCATCTCCATATTTCCCACCATTAATTTCCCGGTCTCATCCTCTAAGGGACCAACATTTACTTTAGCCACTCTTTTTCTTTTTATATAACTATAAAAACTCTTACTATCTGTTTTTATATTTTTTGCTAATTTACTTTCATAATCTATCTTCCCTTTCTTAATCAATCTTTTTGTTATTTTTTGCTGTCTTTTAAAGTTTTCCCAATCCTCTATCCTCCCACTAGATTTGGCTACCTTATATGCCCTTGTTTTTAGTCGAATACTATCCTTAATTTCTTTACTTAGCCACGGATGGCTGTCTTTTCTTTTACACCCTTTTCTTCTCAGTGGAATATCTATTTTTTGGAAGATGTAAAATAACTCCTTAAATGTACACCACTGATCATGTATCGTCTTACCCTTTAATCTATTTTCCCAATCCACTCTACTCAATTCCGCTCTCATACCTTCATAGTCTCCTTTATTCAAGCTTAGCATGCTTGTTTGAGATCCAACCTTCTCACCCTCTAATTGAATATGGAATTCAACCATGTTATGGTCACTCATTCCAAGGGGATCCTTTACTAGGACATTTTTAATTAATCCTGTCTCGTTACACAGGACCAGATCTAAGGTTGCTTGCCCCCTGGTCGGTTCAGTTACATACTGCTCAAGAAACCCATCCCTAATACACTCAATGAACTCATCCTCAAGGCAGCCCTGCCCAATTTGATTTGTCCAATGAATATGATAGTTAAAATCCCCCATAATTATAGATGTTCCCTTATTACAAGCCTCAACTATTTCCTGATTGATACTCCGTCCAACAGAGTTGCCACTGTTCGGAGGCCTATAGACTACGCCCACTAGTGTTTTTTTCCCCTTATTGCATGAGTCGCTGATAATGATTCTGAAGCGCTAACAGATGGACTTATGATCATCTGCAATATGCAATATGCATGTAACCTTGGCATCACATCTCTGACTCTTTCCTTTACTCCCCCACAGGACCATCGCAAGCACCCGTCCCCACTATCCAGGAGGACGAGCATGAGTCTCAAGACTCCTCAGAGGAAGCTGCAACCTCTGAGGGCGCAGCATCAGCAGAATTCACCGCACCCAGCACCAGCGCAGACACTCACACCTCGGAGGAAACATCGGGAGATAGAGTAGTGTTATCACCTGGTGTATCACAGCTCACAAGTGAGCATCAGCAGATTGTGGAAACAGGGACAGCAGTGGGGAGTCCTAGTCGGAGGGTGCAGGACTCTGCCAGCACGGCTCAGCTGCATATCGCCCCTCTGCCTCTGGATCCATCCATAAGATCAGCGGTGCTGGAACTCCAGGAACAGATGCAGGAGTCTCTGGCAAGTTTTGTCTCCAGGGTTGCTGCGAGTGTGGAGCGAATGGAGGAGTCCATTGCGAACATGAGCAGAGCCTTTGTGGAGTCATTGGCGCATGAACGCATCACCATGGAAAGGATGGCAACCTCCATGGAGGTGATAAGTCGCCAGAGTGCAGAAAACATGGTGAGTGTTCTGAATAGAATGACATCTCTGGAGGAGCGATGGTCATCTATTGAACAGAGAAACCAGACCTTCAAGGAAGTCCTTCTGAGTAGGACTGCCAGTGCAGATACGGGTCCCCATGGCCCCCCTGATGTGCAGCAAGGTGCTCTCAAGCTACTTGCAAGCGCTGAGGGGGACTTGACCCATGAGAGGGAAGTTGGTGGCAGACATCAAGGAAATGGGGGCTCTTCTCCAAGCGCTCACACTTCCATGCCACTGCAGAGCCCTCGGTCAGAGCCCCACCAGAGTCCACACCCAACTGAGATCGGCATCTCAATCCCTGCACAGCCTCAGAAGCAGCAGACTTTTGGTGAGCCCTCACATGTTCGCAACCCCAGAGGATGCCTGCCAAAGGTGTTGAGACAGGAGCAGCAAGGAAGTGAGCAAGGGATCTCCACATCTGCTGAAGCCACAGGGGAAGCACCACGTAAGAGCACGCGTAAGAGAAAGATACTGCACAAATAGTCACAAGGGTAGTCACTTGGGTGAAATGTGATGTTTTATGTTAAAAAGCCATCAGATGATTACTGTAAATAAAAAATCTGATGGCTACTGCTGCATTTTGGTGGCAAAAACAGGAAGGCAGATTATTATTTGAATGGCAATAGATTGGGAGAAGGGGAAGTGCAAAGAGACCTGGGTGTTCTTGTGCACCAGTCGCTGAAGGTAAGCATGCAGGTGCAGCAGGCGGTTAAGAAGGTAAATGGTATATTGGCCTTCGTAGCAAGAGGGTTCAAGTACAGGAACAAGGATGTCTTGCTGCAGTTGTACAGGGCCTTGGTGAGACCACACCTTGAGTATTGGGTGCAGTTTTGGTCGCCTTACCTGAGGAAGGACGTTCTTGCCATGGAGGGAACGCAGCGAAGATTCACCAGGCTGATACCTGGGATGGCAGGAATGACGTATGAGGAGAGATTGTGTCGATTGGGCTTATACTCACTGGAGTTTAGAAGATTGAGAGGGGATCTCATCGAAACCTATAAAATTCTGTCAGGCCTGGACAGACTAGATGTAGGAAGGATGTTTCTGATGGCTGGGGAGTCCAGAACCAGGGGTCATAGTCTAAGGATAAGGGGTAAGCCATTTAGGACTGAAATGAGGAGGAATTTCTTCACCCAGAGAGTGGTGAACCTGTGGAATTCTCTGCCACAGAGGGCGGTGGAGGCCAGTTCATTAAATATATTCAAGAAAGAGTTGGATATATTTCTTAATGCTAAAGGGATCAAGGGATATGGGGAGAAGGCACGGACAGGGTACTGAATTTGGATGATCAGCCATGATCTCCTTGAATGGCGGAGCAGGCTCGAAGGGCCGAATGGCCTACTCCTGCTCCTATCTTCTATGTTTCTATGTAGTTGTGGTGTGTGTCATTTCGCGAATGGGATTTCCACATTGAGGGCTTAGGATTACTTGCAATTGTCAGTATGGTGGTCAAATTGCTAGGAATCCGCTGGTTCTTGGCTATTGTCGATGCTCAGGTAAGAAGCTGCGAGGCAAACGTGCTTGATTGGCTAGGCTAAGCAAATCTGGCCAAGATGAGTGCGTTCCTTGCATTCTGGGCAGCAATGTTCTCGCGTACTGCTGCCGCTGGTTGATGGGCCTCTGCAAGATGTTCGTTTTCGCTCTCCTCCTCCTCCTCCTCCTCATCTGGGGAGGATATGTGAGGAGCCACTTGGTCCTCAGGAATCTGCAAGCCACGACGCTGTGCCATGTCCTGAAGTGCACAGCAAACCACGACGATTCTGGAGACCCTGGCTGCTGAGTACTGCAGGGCTCCACCAGATCTATCCAGGCATCTGAAGCGCATCTTCAGCAAACCGATGGTTTGCTCAATTATGGCTCTGGTGGACATGTGGCTGGAGTTGTAGCTCTCCTCAGCTTCGTTGGATGGGCTCAATGGCGTCATTAGCCACGTCTTCAGGGGTTAGCCCTTGTCTCCAAGTAGCCATCCGTTAAGTTGGTCTGGCGGACTGAACAGTGGAGGCACACTAGACTGGCGCAGTATGAAGGAGTCATGGCAACTGCCAGGGTACTTGGCACAAACATGCAAAATTTCCTTCTTGTGGTCACACACCAGCTGAACGTTAAGGGAGTGGAAGCCCTTGCGGTTGACAAAAATACCTGGATTGCGATGGGGTGCCTTAAGGGCCACATGTGTGCAGTCAACGACGCCCTGCACCCTTGGAAAGCCTGCCAGATTAGCTAATCCAACAACACGCGTCGTGACACTTGCTCGATCCTTGGTGAAATGGATGTGATTGTGCGCGATGGCAAAGAGGGCATTTGTTACCTGCATGATGCAAGTGTGCACGGCCGCCTGTGAGATGCCGCTGATGTCTGCTGCTGATCCCTGGAATGAGCCTGAGGCAAAAAAGTTGAGTGCGGTGGTGACTTTGACGGCCACTGGTAAGGGTTGTCCACCTGGTCCTCTGGGCTCCAGGTCTTGTTGCAGCATTGCAGAGATGTCACCCACTACCTCTCGCAAAACTCGGAGCCGCCTTTGGCACTGTTGCTCAGACATGTTGAGGTAGCTGACCCTGTGTCTGTAGACCCTGTTTGGGGGGTATCTCCTGCGCCAACGGGCTTCCATGCGCTGGCCCCTTCTGGCCTGTGCAGCTTCAGATGGGTGAGCAGCAGCTTGGCGCTCCTGTTGTTGCTGCTGCTGTTGGTGCTGCTGCTGTTGGTGCTGCTGTTGTTCATGGTTCTGCTGGTGCCACGGCTGGTCTTCGTCCTCATCTGATGTCCAGAAGGGAAGGAAATAAATGCCTCCCATGCTTCTGGTATATGCCTCATTTGAGGAAGCGCTCAACGAAGGTGGCGAGAGGGGTTATCCAGGAGGTCACACTGGAGATGGGTGTCAGGCTCCAAACTTCCACAGCTGTGGTTATGCCTTCTAAAAATTCCCCCAGACCTGAGACAACAAAGTACTGCCACCTTCAAATGATGGCTGATCAAATCTCCTCTTTAATGGTTGAGGTGCAGCTGATAGTCAGCTCCAATTGTGCTACCGCCAGGTTTCACCGTCGTGTTTCAGAACAGGCATGCTTCACATGGGAAAAGGGTTAAAATCACAAAGGCCTATCAAAATGGCATTATAGAGGCAATTTAGTGCTTGTTAAGGGCCTTATCGGCCTATCCCGCCTCTTGGAGGTGGGACAGAGACGGGACCAGTAGACATGATTTAATGAAAATTGCTTGGAGGTGGGATGGAGCCGGGGTTGGGCCCGCCCACCATTTTTTGCAATTTTAACCCCCCACATGCCTCCAATCCCGCCTCAACGGCCCGATGAAATTCGAGCCCAAATTATTTGCTTAATTTCTCAGCCATTTCCTTATTCCCCATTATAATTTCTCCTGTCTCAGCCTGTAAGGGACCCACATTTACTTTCGCTAATCTTTTCCTTTTTACATACCTATAGAAGCTTTTACAGTCTGTTTCCATGTCTCTCGGTAGTTTACTCTCATTATATTTTCCCTTTCTTTATCAATTTCTTTGTCCTCCTTTGCTGAATTCTAAAATCCTCCCAATCCTCAGGCTTACTACTCTTTTTGGCAACATTATAAGCCTCTTCCTTTGATCTAATACTATCTTTACCTTCTCTTGTTAGCCACGGTTGAACCACTTTTCCTGTGGGGACTTTTTGCCTGAAAGGAATGTATGTTTGTTGTAAATTATGTATTAATTCTTTAAATGCTAGCCATTGCTTGTCTACCATTATACCTTTTAACGTAGTTTCCTAATCTACCTTAGCCAACTCGCCCCTCATACCTACGTAGTTTGCTTTGTTTAGATTTAAGACCCTAGTTTCGGATTTAACAAAATCACTTTCAAACTCAATATAAAATTCTATCATATTATAGTCACTCTTCCCTAAAGGCCCCTTGACAACAAGGGTATTAATTAACCCTTTCTCATTGCATAATACTAGATCTAAAATAGCCTGTTCCCTGGTTGGTTCCTCAACATACTGACCTGGAAAACTATCTTGCATACATTCCATGAATTCGTCCTCCACACTATTACTGCAATCTTTAGTTTGCCCAGTCTACATGATTACTGTATTACTCTTGTTACATGTGCCTCTAATTTCCTGATTTATGCTCTGCCCTACATTACAACCACTGTTTGGGGGCCTATAAACAACTCCCACCAATGTTTTCGGCCCCTTGTCATTTGTTACCTCCACTTAAACTGATTCTACTTCTTGATTTTCAGAGCTAAGATCCTTTCTCGCTACTGTCTTTATCCCATCCTTTATTATCTGGGCTACCCCTCCTTTTTCATTTAGCCTATCTCTTCTAAAAGTTAAGTATCCTGGAATATTTAGTTCCCAACCTTGGCCACTTTGCAACCACGTCTCCCTTATGGCTATTAGATTAAACCTGTTAATTTCTATCTGTGCTATTAATTCATCTATTTTGTTGCGAATGCTTCGCGCATTCACATTCAAGCCTTTAGCTTTGACTTAATTCTATTTTTCCCTGATGTCTCCTTAGTCACTGATGCCTTTTTACCTTTGTTACTCTTGTGAAGGAATAAGCCTTGGTGGTCAGGCATGCTTAAGACCTGTAAAATAAACGTGGCAAATTGGGAGCCATGCAATTTAACCAATAAGTCATCACTAAATAAGCCACCACCAGTGGCTCCTGTGAAAGCTGATGAAGCAATGGGAAAATTCTTTATTGACTTCATTGGACCACTTCCCCCATCTTTGGGATACAGACATGTTCTCGTTTGTGTAGATGGATGCACTTCCTTCTGCTGGCTGGTCCCCACAAAAACTGTTTTGGAAAACGCACTCGCCAATGCTATTACTGACATAATTACTGTAGCTGGTGCCCGCAAAATCTTGCACTCCGCTGTCTCCAAGGTCTTCAAAGACTACTGCAAACAAAGGGGGATTGGGTTAGAGCACAGCACGCCACATCATCTGCAATCAGCGGGGCTGTGGAATGTAAAAACCAGGAACTAAAAAAGCTATTGGTCAAACTGTTAAGAATCAGGAGAAATAAGTGGACCACCGTCACTCCAGAGGTGCAGCTATCATTTAATAATGTGCCTGCATCTGCATCAGGGACAGTGTCCCCTAAAACTCCATATTATCTAATGTATGGGGTTGAGATGCATACCCATGGTTCTTTTATTGCCTCTACACTCTCTAATTCCTTGACCCGGCAGCAACAATTATTTAAAAAAAGAAGTAACAGAGGAGATACATCAAATTGATCAGAGGATAAGGAAGACAAACAGGCAGAAAAAAATGACAAAGCATGGCAACCCCTAGCAGGAGATTGGGTACAGGAAAAGAAATTCAAACAAAAACCTGGTTTAAGACCCAAGTGGAAAAAACCTGTTCAAATACGTTCCATTATTAATGAAAGAACTGTTAAAATACATATTAATCAGCTGAATGACAAGCATATTCTTAAAACTGTCTCCATAGACGATCTCAAAAGATGTCCTGTGGGATACCGAAATGGAGGAACAATACAAGGTGCAGTCGTACACTGTCTTTCAAGACCCAGCTTGGAGCACGACACAGGAAGTAGATGCGATTGAACTACTGATGACAATCAGCCAGACAGTGTCGCCAACTCCTCCACACGATGCTTGGCAACGTCTCAGGAATTGGATTCGCAAAAAGCCACAACCAAAACAAGTAAAGACCAACAAGTTACTTCAACAAAGGAGGAAAACACTGCGGATGGAGAAGGAATCAACTGAGCACCTGGCAAGGCCTTTACGAAAACAAGAATCTGTCCTCACGCTGGATCAATGGAACAGTGTGTCAAGCTTCAGCCAGTTCCAAATGACTTCTCCTTGACTCGTATGAATAACTCACCTCTACGGAACGTACATCTGCCAATTGGACATTCTAATTACATGTTGTTTCGCTAATTGCATGACAATGTACCTATCATTTTTTAAATTTGTGTTCAATTTAAAATAAGGCAAAACATTGTCCTGGGATGACTTAAAGAAATTTTCATGTAGCGCATGATTGGGCTCTTGTGAATCTCGTGAAGTTAATGTACTATTGTAACCTTACTTGTAACATTGACCAAACTCTGCCCTGATGCTTGAGCTCATTTTTTGGTCAAGAGGGGGGTGTGAAGGAATAAGCCACAAAACCTATTCAGAAAAATACACCATCTTATGAAAGAATTCTGGCCTTATTAAAACATGACAAACTGGGTTTGGAAATTTAGAAACCTAACTATGAAATAGCTATGAAAGAATTCTGGCTATTGAGATAAGATAGTTGTTGACCCTGAATAAATAACCTTATTGAAACAGAAGGTGAAGGGCTCCGACAGGCTGAACTTTTGGGAACGAAACAATGGTTCACCCTGGATAAGGTGTTCTAATTTACACTTCGTAAAGAAGCACATAAGATAAGGAACATCTGCCCTCGTAAAGATGACATAAAGTAAGGAACACCTGCCGTCACACCGTTTTTATATGGTAAACGTAGAACAGCTAGAGATGAGACATGAGTCTGGCGGAGGTGGCAGTAAGAATTGCAGAGGTTGGCATAAAAATGACGAGATAATTAGCTTGCATCAGCAGAAAACCTTAAAGGAAATACCACTGGAAAAGGGTATAAATATTTGTAAGCGGTTTTTGATCCTAGCCCAATTACTAGACGGACGGTTCGAATTGCCCCCACCTTACAAAAGTTCTATACCCGGGAATTATTATTCAGAGTGTAAATGAAATAAGTCACGGACAGGAATGCTTCAGTGAAAAATCAAACTTATATTCATTTGGTCTAACATACATTGGCTAAAACATGCACTAAACGAAATCACTGTCTCTGTGGAGAATAAAATCCAGGTTACAAACATACATACTGTACCAAACTGGGGACTATAACAAGCAGTAATTCCCTTGTTGCTATGGTGGACTCTAATTCCACCCCTATCAACGAATTACCCAGTCGCATAAACCCCTTTGCCTGGCTGAACCAAACGAAGCTCCCACCCTCGGAATAGCCCAAAAACTTCACTTCTGAGAAAAGTCTGAGCCCTTACAGCTCACGGGTTACCGGCTTGGGACACTCGAGACTATGCTTACCCCCACACGTGGTCGGTTTCGATCACTCCGCTCGGCGGCTTCTCTGGTACTTCTTGTTAGTTCGATCTTGTTGGAGCGGGAGCGAGAGAGAGAGAGAGAATGTTGGAAAAGAATCTATCTTTTATAGGTGTCTGGCTACCCCTATCTTTCCTGCCAATCTTTAAAATCCTTTTGTTTCTAAGCACTCCGGTGCTTAATCAGTGATGGGTTGTCCTCGGACCCATGAGTATTGGATTAATGGCCCTAAGTCTGGGACATATCTTTCGGTCTTTGTGTTGGGAAAAAAAACTGGCTTCTTTTCGGCTGTCTGAGGCCAGTGGGTTCATTGTTCTGCTTCTCTTCTGAGATGGAGGTGAGAAGTGCTTTTGCATATTAGAGTGGCTTTCTAATAAGTTCAAGCTCAATGGCCCCCTTCCTTTTTCCAGGACTGTCGGGCGAACCCATACATTCTGGATGATGGACAGTTCTTTTGTCACAGCCAACTGCCATGCGTTCTCTGGAGTTTTAACAAACCAGTCCCTCACGCATCTGCACAGGGCGATCCCACCACAGGTAAAATACCCTCAGCCCATAAAGTCCACAAAAATATTCTCGACTGAGTCCATTCTTCAAACAGAGACTTTGCGATCTCTTCAGTCCCCCGTTTGATGCTTTTCTTTCCACAAAGCATCACTCGACGAGAGAGCAAAGGCCAAAGTCTCCCACAAGCGAAGCTGTTTCCCTGTTTTTACATTTTAAACCCCTTACTGCGTGCCATAGTTCCCTTCTACCGAGCCAAAACATCAGCAAAAAGGCTTCTTAATACATTCAAATAGCTGGGTTCCAATTCCCACGGACAAACTTCGAGTCAAAATACAGAACATTAATAAGATCCACAGGACGTTACCAAAAAGTCACTGCGCACATCACACAGTACGGCATTGACAGGTGGTAACACATTACAAAAATGCAATAGCGCACATCGCGCAATACAGAGTATAAAACTATAAAATCCAAACTATACAGACAAGCAAAGGCAACAGGCAGGAGAGAAAGAAGTTTTGTACAGCGCCACCCATCTCCGGGTGGCCACATTAGGTCTCCTCGACCCTGGGCCTCTTACGATTCCGGCTTCCTTCGTTCACCGGTGTGTTAAGGAGGCGTCCACGACACCCTCAGCCGTGGGATACTGGCACTCCTTCTCACTCCTGCCCCCACAGGCGGAACAACTAGTCCCTCTGTGGGCTCCTCACAGTCCCAGATTAGGGCTGGAGACCCACACCTGTAGCGCAGCTCACTACTACCTGCTGTTTCCTCCTCTTATCAGCTCTTTCCCCAGGGTTGAAAAGCCTGTACTGATTGATATGGAACCACTTAGTGCGTCGGGGCATTTTGACCACATATACCATTGGACTTGCCCTATCCACGATACTGTGCGGTCCCATGTATAGCGGTTCAAAAGTCCCTACCCTGGCGAAGTTTCTAACCATTACTTGATCTCTGACCTTCCACTCGTGGTGCCTCTGAGGCTCAAGCAATAAACGATTTCTACAATGTTGTTTCCCCATGTTACTCCCCATGTTACTGGCACCCTGCCAATGGATCTGTCTGAGATGCTCAAGCAAATTCTTAACAAACCTGTCCTGGTTCACCGCTCTCAACTGACCTTCCGTGAGAACCGGGGCCAGTACATGACTGGGTGTTCTCATGACCCTGCCAGTCACAAGCTCATGCGGGGAATACCCTGTGCTTCTAGACGGGCTGGCTCGGACCCCCATCAGAACTAACGGCAAGACCTCGGCCCATTTTCTAGGCGGGTCTCCTTCCGTAACCTTTCCTTGATGGTCCTATTCATCCACTCCACAATCCCCGATGACTGCGGGTTGTGTGTGACGTGCCATTTACCCTCGACACCTAGCATCTTCAGAGTCGCCTGCATGACTGCCCCTGTGAAGTGACTCCCCTGATCGGACTCCACATATTGTGGTAGCCCCCACCTAGAGAACACTTCTCTCACTAGAATCCTTGCGGCCCCAAAGCTGTGGCTGTTCAGCATGGGAAGGCGTCTACCCATTTAGAGAACACATCCACCAGGACCAGGCAGTACTTGTAACCCCCTTGTGCAGTGGGCAGCGGTCCGATATAATCAACCTGTATGGACTGCCATGGTCCCTCCACTCTCCTAGTGTGTCCCATGGATACCTTCCTTTTCTGAGGGTCAGGGTTGTTTGCAGCACACACCAAGCAATCCGCGCAGAAGTCGCGGACGTCCTCCCTCAGTTGCGGCCACCACCCTGCCTGTTCCACCCGTTGCCAGGTGGTCTCCGGCCCGGGGTGCCTCGCTCCTGGAACCTCGTGGGCCAATTGAAGGAATTCCCTCCGGTGTTGCTGCAGAGCTACCCACTGTTCCCCTCTGAAAACCATCCCTTCCTTTACCGTAAAACCTGCCACTCCATATGGACCCTCTACCTTATCTCCCTTAGCCAGCGTCTCCAGAACAGTCATTAGGGCGGGATCCCATGCCTGGACCATCTTTAGGTCCGGGGCCAATGCCACCCCTGCACTCCCTTGGGTCCCACCTCTGTCTCTGATCGCTGCTACCAGACTCGACCCATATGGATCCCAAAACGTGCCCGTTTGAGCACCCTCTTTGGCCAGCACGTCGGCCTGCTGATTGCCCTCCGCACGGGGTTCTGTCTTAGAATGGGCCTT
The DNA here is from genome assembly GCF_052327205.1 of Somniosus microcephalus. Taxonomy (NCBI): domain Eukaryota; kingdom Metazoa; phylum Chordata; class Chondrichthyes; order Squaliformes; family Somniosidae; genus Somniosus; species Somniosus microcephalus. The sequence continues at coordinate 258,996,003 of NC_140987.1, read as the reverse complement.
GACTTTGTGGATATAGAAATCCCCCGGGTTCCTATCGATGTTAGGATCTGTCGCAACAATGGCTTGGTTGCTAGGGGTTTCCCGTCTGCAGATGTGAACCCGCGACAAGACCAAATGGCTAAATATTCTGTACACGAATTACAAGTGAACATGTTGTCCGAACAAATCGTGTAGGGTGTAGGGAACTCTTCGGGATGGGTAACCACATACACCATCGCCGACAGTTCAGCGTGCTGGGCGCTCATGGTGCTCGGGAGTTTAATGGCCTTGGCAATCAATGCCTGCCTTTGGGTCAAAAATCCCGCATCCAATGAGTCGCTCCCCGGCCACCACTGTACTGGACCCATCTACATAGATCTCGCGGCTCGAGGGATGGATCACAGCCCGAAACCCTATGTCTACGTCCCATACCACTTCAACAGAACATTTGTGGGCCACCCCTGGGTAGATCAAATTTGCAGTGAGCTTGGGCTCACAGGGGCCTTTCACACTCAAATTCATCTGAGAGAGCAATAAAGTCCAGCAGGCAATGCGTGCACTGCTCACCGTGCCGTCTTTTATCCTCCCATCCAGAAGCATCTGAGTGGGCATATGATGAGTTAAGAGAGTTACCGGGGACGCCCCCGTGAAGATTTGTGATCTCCTCACGGCCCAATGTGTGGCAAGCAGGTGCCTCTCACAATTGGAGTACACCCTATCTACATCTGTGAGGATTCTTGATGAGTATGCCACAGGCCTCAGCTTGCCTTGCCGCTCCTGGAGCAGCACTTCACTCAAACTGTCCCCTGTGGCAGCTACCTCCAAGAAGAACTCCTTTCCCCCATCAATCGCTCCTAAAGCCGGTGCGGTCTGCAGATCTCTCTTTAGACGACTAAAAGCTGCCATGCAGTCCTCATCCCACTCCCAGCCCACTCCCTTGTGGAGGAGCCGGAGTAGAGGAGCTGCCGTAGTGGCATAGCCCTCGATGAAATCCCTGCAGTACCCTGTGAGTCCCAGGAAGGATCTTACCCCCGTTACCGCGGTCGGGGCAGGTAGCTCCTGTACTGCCTTCCTCCTCGCCTCATCGATGGCCCTCTCCCCAGCACGCACGGTCAGCCCGAGGAATTTTACTACCTGCTGGCCGATCTGTGCTTTCTTGCGATTAACCTTGAACCCAGCTTCCTTTAACAGACTCAGCAGCTCAGCCAGCAGTGGGCCATGCTCCTCCCCCTCGTTGGAGAACAAAAGCAGGTCATCCACGTACTGCACAAGCTGCTGCGGTCTGCTGAACCCCTTTAAACAGTTGGCCATGCATTGGTGGAAAATAGAAAGACTGTTGTGAAATCCCTGGGGAAGGCAGGTCCATGTGTACTGCTGACCCTTGAAAGTGAATGCGAACTTATACTGGTCCTCCCTTTTGAGAGGGATAGACCAGAATCCGTTTGAAATGTCCAGCACCGAGAATGTTTTCGCGGATGCTGGGATACTCCCGATCAGGTCGGCTACGGCTGTGATGGTGGGGGCACAGGCTGGGATGTTCTTGTTAAGAACCCAATAGCCCACAGTGGCTCTCCACGAATTGTCCGGTTTCCTAACCGGTCAAATTGGAGAGTTCACATGGGTCGCTATGTGTCTCAACACACCCTGCTCAACCAGTGATCCCACTGCCGTCTCTAAATCCGCCTCTGCCTCTCTGGGGAAGTTGTACTGTTTCTGTGGTCGGGCCATGGGGTCTCCTTCTACTCTGACCTCCACCCCTATTACCCTCCCACAGTCATGCTTGTGTGTAGCGAATGCCATGAGGTTGGCTCGCACATCCGCTATCTACTTCGCCGGGGTAGAAGTGACCAAAAGTTCAAGGTCATAACTACCCTTGGGCTTCATCATGCACACAGTTCCCTTGCCTTGCTTCCCTGGTATAACTACCACCTCCTTCTCCTTTCCCGTGCATACTGCCCCCCAAAGACAGTGATTCCGGAAATCCACCAATATCTTGTGGGCCAGTATGAAGTCTGCCCCCAAAGTGCCTATTCCCTCCTGCTCCCACCGCATCAGGACACATTTCCACTCCGTATGGAGTGTGCCCAGATCGATGGCTAGTGGGATGGAGAAAGACCCAGCCTGTTCGTTCCCAGTGAACCCGACTAAGTTATATGGGACCCCGCTCGATAGAGGTGATGTGGTCGGGTTATCCGCATAGGCAATGGTGCTTGAAGCTCCAGTGTCCAGCAGATAGGTCCCTTGCACCTTCTCCACCCCCATCTTCACGCACGGTCTCTTCCATGCATCATAACTTAGTGGGCACAGGTAAACGGGCTGAGAAGCCCCTAGTCATGGGTCGGGATTGTTCGGGGCGGATGGGAGTTTGCTGCCCGCTGCCGCGTCCACCCTTCCCTGCCCTGCCGGAAAGACTGCGCGGAGAGCAGCCACTAAGACCGTGAACGGATCAGTGCTGCTTCCTGCCACAGCTGCGGCTTTCTGCACTGACGCTGGAGGATCCCCTTTCCCGCTCCTTTTGTCAGAGACTGGGCAGTCTCTCCTCCAGTGCTCTTTACTCCCGCACCCATAACAACCCTGCTTCTTCTCTGAGCTACCCCCTTCCTGGTGCCACTCTCTTCTAACGTTGCCTCCACTAGGCTTTAACTCGTGTACTCTGCCCTTTGGTTTGTCATCCTCACCCCTACCATTCTTAAGAGAGAGTTAACTGCCGGATCACACTCTCTTCTGTGGTCTGGGGATCCCTGGAATCGAACCACCCCTCTGCTTTGGCCTTGATCCTGGGCAGGCTGTTCGCCACCAGGGTCCTCAGCCAATGAGCCCAAGGCTCCCCTTGCAGCTGAGCCCAGTCGGGCACCCACGCACAGGCACTCCGGTAGACGGGCCAAAGCCTGTCCGCGAAAGCCTGCGGTGCCTCCCCAGCTGACTGTAGTGTCCTTTCCACTCGGGAGAAGGGACTTCCATCATTGAGGCCCATAGCCTCTACGATGTCATCCTTTATCCCCTCTAACGTACCCTGCCCCCTCTTGCTACCCGCTGAGAGCGACTGGTACAACCTACTATCCAGGGAAAATAAAAGTAATTTGGCTGTCTCAGCTTCGTTACAATTATTGATCCCCCCCATCTGCTCCACATCTATAAAATGGACAGATGGGTCCCCTGTGCTGGTCAGGTTAGAGACCATTGCCTGCAGCTGGGGGGTCGTATACGGGGCCACGAAGTCACTCTGCAGTGCTCCTTGCTCTTGACCGTCTACGGGCGCACCGTATTTCTGCTGCCGGACAGGGCACATGGGTCCTGGTCCCGGCACTTCGGGCGGTGGTCGAGCGTTCTCCTCTGCCTCACAGTCCTCCTTATCTACCTCCTCCTCTTCCTCATCTACCCAGGCCACTCCCGGAGCTACCAAGCAGACCATCCCTTTGGCCTTAGATAGAGCATCAGTCAAAGTCCTGATCTGCTCCTGGCAAGGACCATGATTACCCTTATCAAACCCTCCAGTGCTGGCAACTCTGTATGCCACCTGAATATCCTTCAACTGCTCTCCCAGAACCTTTACCTCACTCGACAAGCGAGCGTTCTCCTCCCTAACCACCCTCTCATTCCCCTTTGCCTCAGTTACCTGGCATTGCAGGAACTCCTTATGGTTACGGAAGGTTTCCTCCTGGCTTATTCTTCCCTGCTTCTCATCCCTTAGCTCCGTGCCTAACCTGCTCCCTACTACAGCACTTGCATTTGACTGTGCCTCAGAATCCCTGAGCTCTGCCTCTAACTTCGCAACCTGCTTATCTAGCAGTTGGACTTGTCTTTGTAGACAGATGAGCCATATCGCCTTTTCAAAGCTGCGCCTATGCTCCTTACCCTCCATCCATTCTGCCGCTGCGTCCACCGGACGCTCAGCACACAACAAGCCTAGCACCCACTTCTTAGTGACATTAACCTTCTTAAACACATATGAAGAAATCCTTTCCTCCATTTGGGATCTTTCGCCAGAAGCGCTGTCCATGACAGATTTACACTCCTTTAACCCAGGTTCTGCCACTGGTCGCCAAGAGCTGTAAGCGGCTTTTGATCCTAGCCCAATTGCTAGATGGACGGTTCGAATCGTCCCCGCCTTATGAAAGTTCTATACCCGGGAATTATTATTCAGAGTGTAAATGAAATAAGTCACGGACAGGAATGCTTCGGCGAAAAATCAAACTTATATTTATTTGGTCTAACATACACTGGCTAAAACATGCACTACTAAACGAAATCACTGTCTCTGTGGAGAATAAAATCCAGGTTACAAACAACATACATACAGTACAAAACTGGGGACTATAACAAGCAGTAATTCCCTTGTTGCTATGGTGGGCTCTAATTCCACCCCTACCAACGAATCACCCAATCGCATAAACCCCTTCACCTGGCTGAACCAAACGAAGCTCCCACTCTCGGAATAGCCCAAAAACTTCACTTCTGAGAAAACACTGAGCCCTTACAGCTCATGGGTTACCAGCTTGGGACACTTGAGACCGTGCTTACCCCCACACGCGGTCGGTTTCGGTCGCTCCGCTCGGAGGCTTCTCTGGTACTTCTTGTTAGGTCGATCTTGTTGGAGCGGGAGCGAGAGAGAGAGAATGGTGGAAAAGAATCTATCTTTTATAGGAGTCTGGCTACCCCTATCTTTCCCGCCAATCTTTAAAATCCTTTTGTTTCTAAGCACTCCGGTGCTTAATCAGTGATGGGTCATCCTCGGACCCATGAGTATTCCATGACTGGATTAATGACCCTAAGTCTGGGACATATCTTTCGGTCTTTGTGTTGGGAAAAAAAACTGGCTCCTTTTCGGCTGGCTGAGGCCAGTGGGTTCATTGTTCTGCTTCTCTTCTGAGATGGAGGTGAGAAGTCAAAACATCAGCGAAATGGCTTAACACATTCAGGGCGATCCCACCACAGGGAAAACACCCTCAGCCCATAAAGTCCACAAAAATATTCTCGACTGAATCCATTCTTCAAACAGAGACTTTGCGATCTCTTCATTTTGAACTCTCAAATGGGATAACAGACTCGCTTTAATCAGGCAAAGCGATTCTCGGCTTCAGAGGTGGCTCTGTAGTCTCCAACTCTTTGTACCTCGGGATCAAAGGTATTTGATATTAGTGGATATCCTGTAGAAAACTTTAAGAACTGTAAAACTGTAGCGAAGTTAAAATTTGAAAGTAAGATTCTCTGTTAAAAAGATCGTATGTTTTCTCTTTTTGGAACTGTTAGTGTTGCAATTGACTCACCAACTGTAAATTGCATGTCGGTTCTTTAATAAATCTATATATTTTTAGAATTGTCTCACATGAGACTTCTGTATCAAAAACTCGCAAACTCAATCTCTGTACACTCTTTGGTGGAGAGTTACAGAATTCTGGGTGAGTTTTCCGGACCCTCATAATATCCAGAACGTTACAGTCTAGCTAAACTTATTAAAAGCGCTATCTGGAGGACGGTAACATTCTCGGGTTGTTCCTTTCCTTTAGGGAGAGATAGTCCGGACCTTTAGACACAATTAAGCATCTTTAGGATTCGGCTACCTCAAACTTTAGTTGAAAGTGAACGTCTGAGAAATACGCATGATCCGGGGTAGCCCTAAAGGGGCTAGGACTAGTAAATATCCCTTCTCTCTCTCTGTCCCTTCCTGACCCACTCTGCTTGTTTTTACCCGAACTCTACTCTGCTTTAGAGCCTTGACATGTCTCTCACTGCTTTTAAATGTACTCTTTCCTGAATCCTCCCACCGCCCCCCCGCCATCATTAGTTTAAAGCCCTGTCTACAGCCCTAGTTAATCGGTTCGCCAGGACACTGGTCCCAGCCCAGTTTAAGTGGAGCCCGTCCCAACGGAACAGCTCCCTCTTTCCCCAGTACTGGTGCATGTGCCCCATGAACTGAAACCCCTTCCTCCCACACCACTCTTTGAGCCAAGCATTTAAACCTGTAATCTGTTTGTCGCTATGCCAATTTGCGCGTGGCTCAGGTAACAATCCAGAGATAATTACCTTTGAGGATCTGCTTTTTAATTTGGAACCTAGCTCCTCAAACTCCCTCAGCAGAACCTCATTCCTAGTTCTACCTATGTCGTTGATTCCTACGTGGACCATGACAACTGAATCCTTCCCCTCCCACTCCAAGGGCTAGATTTGTGTTCTAATTATGTGTTAGATTTCAGGAGATGGTTCTATTCCTGTTCCTGGCTGGGGTGGAGATCACCTTTTACAGAAGGTAAGTACTGTAGAACATATAGGGACAGTGATCTCCTGGACGAGTTTCGATCGCCTAGATGGGTCGGAGAGGAATTTCCCAGATTTTTTTCTCCCAAATTGGCCATTGGGTTTTTTATCTGGTTTTTCGCCTCTCCCAGGAGATCACATGGGTTTGGGAGGGATGTAGAGTGATAGTAGATTTGAGGTTAGGATCAGATCAGCCATGATCTTATTGAATGGTGGAGCAGGCTCGAGGGGCCGATTGGCCTATTCCTGCTCCTATTTCTTCTGTTCTTCTGTTCTTATTTTCGTGGAGCCGTCAGGCGGGGTTTCAGGCATGTGGGGGGGGGGAGGGAAGTCCCGAATTTGGGGGTCCCGACACCATCCCGCCCCACGTAAGTTTCAGGGGCGGCGGGTACCCGCCCCGCACTGGGACCCGCCAAAACCAGGCGGGAAGGGATTAGTGCCAATTAACTGCCTGTTAACAGGTAGTTAACAGGCAGTTTTTAGCCTAATCCCTATTTTGAGGGGTTTCGTGTGGGTTTCCCAACGGCTCCAAACCACGCCAGGTTAGAGCAGGCGGGCCGTCGGGTTGAAGGAGTTGGAGGGGTCGCGATGTCGGTGCTCAGGTGAGTGATGGGTGCATGAGTGTAAAGGTAAGTGTGTTTGGTGTGTCTAAAGTGTGTAAAGAACTTTTACTTACCTGTACTTACCTTCACAGCCCTTCTTCCTGCAGGCGTCGGGAGCCCATCACTCACCCGGAACTTAAAGCTGAATGGCTGCGATCTGTCAAAAGTGACAGCCTGCAGCTTTGCGTGCCGGTGAGAGTTCTAACTGAGTCTGTGCAGAATGACTCATGGTAGAACTCAGACTGTCAGTGTTTCACAGCTTCAAACAGCTATGAAACACTGATATTTCATCTGTCAAAAACTCTTGACAGATGAAATTGCAGTTTGTGACGTCACCTGTTGCCGGGTGGCCCTTAATTGGCCTGCTGAGCCCGCTGGGTGGGCTCAACAAGGTCGATCAAGGGAAAATCGTGCGGATTGGCCGGACGTCAGAAACCCGAAAGGGGAAGTCCCGCCTTCTTCCCGACAGGTTCGGGAAAATCTACCCCAAGTTCTTCTCCAGCCGCGAGGAGATGTCTTTAACCCAGGCAACACAACCTTTGGAACTCTCGGTCGCGGCTGGTCCCCCTGACTATACTGTCCCCTACCACAAATATGTTCCCTTTCACTCCCCCCACTTGAATTGCCTCCTGCACCATGGTGCCATGGTCAGCTTGCTCATCCATCCTGCAGGCTTTTCCCTCATCCACACAGGCAGCAAGAACCTCATACCTGTTGGACAAGGGCAAAGGCTGAGGCTCCTCCAGCATTGCACCTGGGGTCCCCTTACCTGTCTGAGTTCCAGTCACACCCTCCTGTCCCCGACCACTAACCAGACCTGTACCACTACCTAACCTAAGGGGTGTGACTGCCTCCTGGATCAAAGTGTCCAGGTAACTCTCCCCATCCCTGATGCCCCGCAATGTCTGCACCTCAGACTCCAGCTCAAAAACTCTGAGCTGAAGTTCCTCAAGATGCAAGTACTTATTGCAAACATGGTTGGCCGGGATCACAATGCTCTCCACAAACTCCCACATGGTGCAGTTGAGGCACACCACCTACACTGCCATCCCTATATGATCTTGTTTTATTTAATTAAATTTATAATTAGGTAACTTAGTTTACAGTGTAGTTTCTTGACTACTTACTTGATCTAGATTAAGTTAAGGGTGCTGCAATTAAATATCTACCTATAACACAAAGCACTGCAAGTAGTGTAGGCAAAAAGCAGCAATGCCTTCTCCCTCTTCTCTGAATTCCCACTCTTTCCAAATAAAACACTGTTCAAGTCCACTCCGTTTAATCCCACTCTGAAAGAGCTACATTTATTTCGGTGAGGCAAACAATATTATTTTGTCCATACTTTTAATTAATGGCATTGTGTAAAACATAATGATGAGTGAGATTGAGAAGTGGTACTAATAAAGAGTGCCTTATCATTAAAGTTATGGCATTGTAGGAAATTGTTGGATTTAAGAGATGTACAAGATAAGGGACACCAAGTAAAATATGTTTAGTACTGCACAAATAGAGGAATATTCATCATAAGACAGGTGGATTGCTGATCTTATATTAATTGAATGAGGACATTGATAACTTGAATGATGGATGTAAACATGAGATCTAGAAGGTTTCAGGTTCAGTTCTCATTCTGAATTACCTGGTTTCACCTGGGTTGATAGTAGTGCACTTACTTTAGGAGTGAAAAATTGCGTTTGGGAATGGAAAATTGTTCAAGAGTTTGTGCTGCTATAATTCTGGTTATCTTGCCACGCCCGCTGAAAGTGCATGTGTGGGCGTTGGGCAACAACAACAACAACTTGTATTTACATAGTGTCTTTAATGTAGTAAAATATCTCAAGGCACTTCATCGGAGCATTATCAAACAAAATTTGACACTGAACCACATAAGAGATATTAGGGCAGAAAAGAGGTAAGTTTTAAGGAGCATCTTAAAGAAAGGAGAGGTTAGAGAGGCGGAGAGGTTTAGGGAGGGAATTCCACAGCTTAGGGCCTTGGCAGCTGAAGGCACGGCCGCCAATGGTGGAGCGATTAAAACCGGGGATGCTCAAGAGGCCATAAATAGAGGAGCGCAGATATCTCAGAGGGTGGTAGGCAATGTTCCTTTAATTCTTTTTTTGGGTGCGTGGCCCCTTTAAGGGGGTGCACGGCTCATTCAAAATAGCACGCATGCACAGTTTTTGCCATTGAAAAGCCAGTGAGCCAGCTGCACGGGAGGTCCAGAGCGCTGCACGACCGTGCAGCTTAAGGGGAACATTGGTTGTAGGGCCGGAGGAGATTACAGAGATAGGGAAGGGCAAGGCCTTGGAGGGATTTGAAAACAAGGATGAGAAGTTTAAACTCGAGGCAGTGTTTAACCAGGAGCCAATGTAGGTCAGCGAGCACAGGTGTGATGGGTGAACAGGACTTGATGTGAGTCAGGACACGGGCAGCAGAGTTCTGGATAAGCTCAAGTTTACAAAGAGTAGAATGTGGGAGGCCAGCCAGGATTGTGTTGGAATAGTCAAGTCTAGAGGTAACAAAGGCATGGATGAGGGTTTCAGCAGCAGATGAGCTGAGGCAGGGGTGGAGAAGGGCGATGTTACAAGGACAAGATCAAGTCGACTATGATATCTCCACCGCTGAATAGCTTGTTGACACTGTACATCAAGACTCTTACAGGAACAATAGCCACTTGGGTAAGTCACAAGAGGGTGCACTGATAGCATTATGATATTTCCAATAGACCTGGATTTACAAAAATATTACAGAGAAAAAGACAAATTCAAGACATACTTGGACAAAGCAGCCCGCTTGATTGGCGCCCCATCCACCACCGGCGTACCATGGCTGCAGTGTGTACCATCTACAAGATGCACTGCAGCAACTCGCCAAGGCTTCTTCGGCAGCACTTCCCAAACCCATGACCTCTTTCACCTCGAAGGACAAGGGCAGCAGGTGCAGGGGAACACCACCACCTCCACGTTCCCCTCCAAGTCACACATCATCCTGACTTAGAAGTATATCGCCGATCCTTCATCGTCGCTGGGTCAAAATCCTGGAACTCCCTCCCTAACAGCACCGTGAGAGTACCTTCACCACACAGACTGCAGCGGTTCAAGAAGGCGGCTCACCACCACCTTCTCAAGGTCAATTAGGGATGGGCAATAAATGCTGGCCTTGCCAGCGACGGCCACATCCCATAAACGAATTTAAAAAAATACTGTATCCTAAAAAGTAAAGAAAAAGCCCACGATAACGTTGCAAGAAATTGAAACAAAAGAAATTACAAAAAAATCTTTGGCTTGATTTAGCTGTCCATTTCTGGGGCCACGTTTTACAAATCTATAGCACTAGAGAATAAACACAAGTTATATTGAAACACCGAGCTATGCTTGTTGTATATGTAAATATGCGAGACCCACAGACACAGGCTACATATAACGAGAATATCTCAGAAAACTTGGAATGAACACGGGTGCAACTAAGCAAACAACCGTTCAGGATACAACTGGCTTTAATATAAAACACTCAACAGGCTGGGTGCAAATAAAAATTGCACCAAGTCCTCCTTGCATTTAAAATCACTTCATACAATATCCCAGCGTGCAACGCCACGCCGCACCTGCTGCTTGGTGGAATTAGCCCGCCCCACTCACCGGCGCAGATTGCATACAGAGCTGTCCAGTAACGGTGCAGTGCTTTGGTTTGCTAGCAGCTTTACAGCCTGGTCGTGGTGTGTAGGTGCGGAGACTGAAGATGGGAGTCCGTGTGCTTGAGAACCAGGTTAGCAACGTTTTCGCACATTTGCGAGTGTTCCATGCCATCCCCTCCCCCGGCCTCGAGGCGCTTTTGCGAGTGTTCCGTTTCTCCCCGGGCGGCGGTCTCGAGGCGCTTTGATTCATTGATTGTCTGTCTCGGGCTCCGGCCGGCTTCCGCGCCTCTCCTGTTGGGACTCGAGCCATTTTCGCCGTCGCAATTTTCCGTTAGTCAAAGGGTCGGAGAGATGATTTGGGCGGGGGGGGGGGGAGGAAACATTTTTAAAATTGCGGTTAAAAATAATCTCTTTAACCCCCCCCCCCCCCTCTCTTTCACAATCATCAGAAGAGTTTCGTTGACACGATGTTCGACCTCCTTGGATTTGCAGAACGATAGTGGACAAAATGTCGTTTTGTAGTGGGTTTTTGTGGGGAATGGGACAACCGGACCGCATGGATGAGACCTTGCGATGGTTTCTGCGCTGGACTCGGATCTTGTAACGTTTCAACTTCGTACTTTTTTAAAATCTCCTTTTAAAATATTTGTTTAATTGAAGGGGATGATCACTCCGCACGCTGGCCTTTGGAATAAATGACTGCAGGAACCCGTTATTGAGCCTTTTCCCAATTTTTAGATCTAAATTTGACCCGAGCTTAAGTTAAAATAAGTGACCAGTGACTTGTTTTGACACGGTCATATCGATTCAGTGCTTCTCTGAGAATAAACACACCTTAAGAGTTATTTTCTAATGAATTTCATACCGGTTGAAGTGTTTTTGAAACGAACATTATTGATTGGCTCCTGGTCTACAAGTCCTTAAATTCAAAATTCTCATCGTTAAATCTCTTCATCCTTCCCCTAGCGTAACTTTTCCAGCCCCATAACCTCCCCCTCTGCTCCCAAACTCTCCATCCTTCTAACTCTGGGTTCTTGCATATCCCCCTACCTTCAGTCAAGCTGACCCCCGTCTCTCCAGAAGCTGCTTAATTTTTATAATTGTGGAGTCTCAAATTTCTCCATTATGATAAAAATTACAATTTTTAAAAAAGCTTAAGTTTGTTCATGATATTTCAGATTCTACCTTATCCCCATGCGCGAGTCCCAATCTTTATAATATTTCTTAAGTCTGGATAAAAGCAGCTTCTCGTTTCCTGTCTGAGAATTCTGCAATGCGACTGGCTGCTTAGATAGCTTGTTGCCGTCACTGCAGCACTAGGCTCGGGATTCCCATTACAGAGCGCTGAAATCAATTGAACGTCAAAAGGCAAACTTCTTGCCACGGATCTCTGTGGGCAGCTTTCTTCAGGACCAGCAGCGAGCGCCTTTGTTTCGCCGCTGACTGCAAATTATGGGCCATTGTTTTTATGGTGCAAGTAATGGGAAGTTGATAGTGGTACTGCAAAGCTGGTATTACAGCTATGGTTTTTTTTTTAAGTTCAGCATTTGTTTTTAACACATTGTACAAAGCCTGGAAGAGAGAGCTCTGATGCACTCGGTGCAGAGGCTATACCAGGGCTGAGCATTTTGGGCAGATTCCAGGAATAATTTTGTATCCAGATTGTTCAGTAACAAGTTTCGCAGTAATTATTTTGACCACTTAAGTAGATACTGATTCTGTCCTAGTCATTTTTTAACCAGACCTTTTACTTGTAGGTGGTCAGATTTACTTTTGTGATCTGTTGGTTAAAATTTGAGCATCATTTATGATTTAGTGGGCTGACCACCTTAAGAACTTGCATTTTGATAGGGCCATATTGGGATAATTCCTTTTTAATACCAATTCAAAAAGCTAGCAGTAGTAATGTGTGTGACAATTAAACTTAATTTATTGTTTCAAAGCATTCATCTTAAGAGAGTACATAGAGCAGTACACACAGTCCTACATCTGGAATCGTGTAAAGAACTTCCTGGGAATTGAGCGATGCCAACCTAGGAAAGTTTCGGCTAGTTGAGATGTAGCTACTGTTTCTGCAACGACTGAAACCCTTCAGAAGTAAAGACCTCCGCAACTGTCTCCGGCTCTGATTTATTCCTTGTGCATTCCAACTGAAATTCCACCCTTCATGTTTCGGATCCACCTATGATTACAGATATCTCCAGGATATTCAGCATTCCTCGAACCACTGCTCTCGCCGCATCCTGAGATCCACGCTCTTGACCTCTCTTCAGCAGCACACACTCACTCTTTTATATCAAAGCTGTCCTGGTCTGCAGTTCATCCATTGCCTCATCCGGTGCTTTAACAAAAGACTTTTTATCTTCCTTTCAGGTGTCGAGGATTGCAAGTTTCAACAACTCTTGAATACCAATGCCCCTCCGGAAACCTTTTTCCTCCGGCCCCATCTTCCAATCTCGACCCATGCCATATTTTCACTTTCCCTTCTGACCCCCAAATTATCAGTCCTCAGTGAAAGCCTCAGCTTCATCCCCCTTATGCCCCCACCTCTTAATTTTGAGCTCGGCACCCACTTCTTTACCCCGGACACACACTTTCTCCACCCACCCCCCGCCGACCCTTTCTCCCGTCTTCAGAATTCTCGTTCCACCTGGACCCTCTTGCCCTCTCTAAATCTTTTCATTGGGTACTGCCAGCGTGACATTGGTCATCTCAATTTCTCTGCTTCCCTCACTCACACTTAACTTGCCTCCCTCTGAACTTGCAGCGCTCCGTTCTCTGATCCCATCCTAACCTTGTCATTAAACCTGCTGTTGTAGTTTGGCGAACCGACCTCTACCTTGCGGAGGCTGAATGCCAACTCTGACACTTCCGCCTACCTCCCCCGGACCATGACCCCGACACTGAACATCAAGCCATCGTTTCTAAGACCATCACTGACCTCATATCCTCTGGAGATCTTCCCTCCAAGGCCGCCAACCCCATAGTCTCCCATCCCCGCACAGCCCACTTCTACCTCCTTCCCAAGATCCACAAACCGGACTGCACTAGTAGACCCATTGTTTCAGCCTTTTCTTATTTCTTCCTATCTCGACCCTTTTTTCCCCCCCTTGTCCAGTCTCTTCCTACCTACATCTTCAACGTCCTCCGCCACTTTAACAGTTTCTTGGCCCTAACCATCTCTTTTTCACCATGGAGGTCCAATCCCTCAGCTGCTCAATCTCCAACCAGGTGGCCTGAGGGCGCTCTGCTTCTTCCTTGAACAGAGGCTCAACCAGTCCCCAACCATCACACCACCCTCTGGCTGAACTTGTTCTCGCATTGAACCACTTCTCTTTTGACTCTACTCGCTTCCTCCAAATAAAAGGTGTTGCTATGGGAACCCATATGGGTCCTGGCTATGCCTGCCTTTTCGTGGGGTATGTAGAACATTCTTTGTTCCAGTCCTATTCGGGTCCCCTCCCTCACTTTTTCCGGTACATTGATGACTATCGGTGCCTTTTCCTGAATTTGGCCCCAAACTGGAAAATGTCATCAACTTTGCTTCCAATTTCCACCCTTCCCTCACCTTCACATGGTCCATCTCCTACTCTTCCCCTCCTTTCCTCGATTTTGCTATCTCCATTTCTGGGGATACTCCATTTCTGGGGATAGGCTATCAACAAGTATCCACTATAAGCCCACTGACTCCCACAGCTACCTTGACTACACTTCCTCCCACCCCACTTCCTGTCACATCTATTCCGATGATGCCATCTTCCATACCAGTGCTTCCAATATTTCTTCCTTTTTCCTCAGCTGAGGATTTCCCTCCACCGTGGTTGACGGGGCCCTCGACCGTGTCCATTCCATTTTCTGCTTTTGCCCTTTCTCGCTTCCCAGAGCCATGATCGTGTTCCCCTTGTCCTCAACTTCCATCACACCAGCCTTCACATTCAACGAATAATTCTCCACCATTTCTGCCACCTCCAGTGTGATCCCACCACCAAACACATCTTCCCCTCTCCTCCCGTTTCAGCATTCCGAAGGGACCGTACCCTCCAACACCCTGGTCCACTCCTCTCATCACCCCTTCCCACGGCACCTTTCCATGCAAGCACGGGAGATGCAGCACCTGCCCTTTTTCCTCTTCCCTTCCCAGAAGAAGCAGCAATTTACTTCTTGTACTTTCAATTTAGAATACTGTATTCGCTACTCGCGATACAATCTCCTCGACATTGGGGAGACCAAACTTGGATTGGATGACCACTTTGCAGAACACTTCCGTTCAGTTTACAAGTGTGACCCCGAGCTTCTGATTTCCTGTCATTTTAATTCTCTGGACTGCTCCCACTCTGTCCTCAGCCTCTTGCACTATTCCAATGAAGCTCAAGGAACAGCACCTCATCTTTTAGACACTTTACAGCCTTTTGGACTCAACATTGAGTTCAACAATTTCAGATCATAACCTCTGCCCTCTTTTCGGACAGCAGCTGTTCCTGATACTGAATTCCCATTTACACCACCTAGACCCATCTTTTGTATCTTTTTGTCCCATTACCATCTTTCGCCTCGCACCATCATCCCTTTTGTCATTCAATCTCTCCTGCCTACCACAGATCTTCCCTTTTGTTCTTTCCTGTCCCCCGCCCCTTTCCCTGCCTCTACTTGCTTAAAACCTGTTACATCTCTAACTGTTTCCAGTTCTGACAAAAGCCGTAGACCTGAAATGCTAACTCTGTTTCTCTCTTCACAGTTTTATATTTGTGAATTGGTCATTTTGAACCCCACAACTGCCTGTGAATTGTTTGATTATTCTCTTTTGATAATTACAAGCACATGTCCTCTGTCTTGAGTATCTAATTGAGCAGTCTCCCAACCTATAGTTCCGTACTATTTCCATACTGTATGCATGGAAATGTAGATTGCCGTGTATACGGAAGCAAGGATCTTCAGTTGCTTTTGTTTTGAGGCTATGTTACTTATCTCCATTAGTGTATATTGTAGCCCATGCCATCATCTCCTCTTTGGTAAGAGGTGGTCGTTGACCTAATAGAATTGTAAGACTATAAGGTGTCTAGAATGTACACTGAAGCTGCCATACATGTAGATGTCTGTTCATATATATTGTGATCACTTGATCTATCAAAGTTGCTTTTTTTTTTGGTACTATGTATTTAGAATCTTACAGCACAAAAGGAGGCCATTTGGCTCATCGTGCCTGTGCCTACTCTTTGAAAGAGCTATCCAATTAGTCCCACTCCCCTGCTCTTTCCCCATAGCTCTGCAATTTTTTCCTTGGAGGATAAAGAGGAATTTGAATAAATTAAGACTTTTGAGGTGGATAAAAACCTCCAATGGCAAATCCATATTTACAATATGTGGTTAAAGGAACGCCAAAGAACCCTTTTTGACAAACCATACACATTGATTCTGAGTAACAGTGTACGGAGACTGCGAGCTACAATGTGTTATGTAGGTTGAATGCCACTGATGCAATCCTATGCTATTTTTCAGAAAGATTTTGAAATGGTGCTAAAGGAGGCGGGATGCAAACTGGTGGTTATTGACTTCTCTGCAACATGGTGTGGGCCTTGTAAAGCGATCAAGCCACGGTTCCTTGTAAGTACTAATGAAATCAGTGATATTTCCAGAAAGCCTTTGAAGTTCCTCGAGAGGCTGCTGCATAAGCTTCGAATGATGAAGTAACAGGTACTTGTTAGGGAGTGGTGGAGTACTGAGTAGCGATTCAAACTCTGTGCAAAGTGGTCAGGTTTGCAGATGATGCCAAACTCGTGAAGGGCTGCAGCCAGGGACCTATAGAAGCCAGAGTAGCAGCAGATTCAATTTAATATAATTATAAGATACTACATTTGGTTGGGGGGGGGGGGGAAACGAAACGAAACATGAGTGACATTATGTAGCAGTAGCAAAAGGTGAAGTTGAAAGCGATCTAGGAGTCCATGTACGAAGAAGGGCTTCCAGGATTGTTAGGTAGCAGTTGAATGCAAAGATGTGTATTAAAAGGACCAGAGGAAGACTAACTACTGGTTTTGAAGGATGCTTTGTGTGCTTTTATTTTTTTTACATATTTTGTTGCCCACCTAATTGGTGAGAAGTCTTTGTGCCATGGGTTCTGGTACTGCCAAAATTTGTTTACATCCTCTAGATGTGAGAAATGGACTTTCCCTCTGGAATCTCTGTTTTTGGAAGGGAGAAGAGGAAGAGCAATCAAGGGATGCCAGGCAGACGTGCTCTGTAACTTGGAAGCACAGGCAGGGTGCATTTACATAAGAAATAGGAGCAGGAGTAGGCCAGATGGCCCATCAAGCCTGCTCTGCCATTCAATAAGATCATGGCTGAACCTCGCATTGTTCCAGGAATCCTGTGGTGAGACTGAGTTGTGCCTCTAATGATTTAATCTGACTTGCAACCACAGCATTACAAGTGATGCTGAAAGTCACTTCAGCCCTCACCTTTTATGCCTTTGGCTTATTGTAGGTATGCTACACTGCTGCATTATAGAGAAAGGTACCATGGAATGCCAAAGACTGCAATGTTTCTCATACTCATGTAGCATAATGTTCACTTCTCCAGCCTGAAACTGGGTTTGGTGCAGCACTGCTGTTACTTGATCCCAGTTTTCACATAGGTTCAAAGGTATTTCAACCCATTCTAAAGGCTGTATGGGTTTTTGCTCCTGGCCCCTGTTGAGTTAACCACCTTCCTCCTGTGATTCACAACAACACGCTTTGAGTAAGCACAAGACACTTGATAGTGGAGTATACAGAACAGACTTTATTCGTACAGCACAGGAGATCAATCTATACAGTGCAAAAGAGTAGCTTTGGGTTTTTCTCTCTCTCTCTCGAGCTCTCCAACTAATCTTGGAAAGCCATCCTTTTATACATTTCAGTTTGCATACTTCAAAGGTACATTTCACACTGGTTTATATGTTCTTGCATCTGCTCAAGAACAGCTTATTACGTAAACAGTCTTGGTTGTTTTACTTCAAATGTACTTTCCACAAACAAAACTTAGATGAAGGGACTGAATGTAAATTATCCAAGTTTGCTAATGATACAAAGCTAGAAACATAGAAGATAGGAGTAGGCCATTCGGCCCCTCGAGCCTGCTCCGCCATTCAATGTGATCATGGCTGATCATCCAAATTCAGTACCCTGTCCCTGCTTTCTCCCCATATCCCTTGATCCCTTTAGCCTTAAGAAATATATCCAACTCCTTCTTGAATATATTTAATGAATTGTCCTCGACTGCCTTCTGTGGAAGAGAATTCCACAGGTTCACCACTCTGGGTGAAGAAATTCCTCCTCATCTCTGTCCTAAATGGCTTACCCCTTATCCTTACTTAGACCCCTGGTTCTGGACTCCCTGACCATCAGGAACATCCTTCCTGCATCTAGTCTGTCTAGTCTTGTTAGAATTTTATAAGTTTCAATGAGATCCCCTCTTATTCTTCTAAACTCCAGCGAATACAAGCCCAATCGACCCAATTTCTCCTCGTACGTCATTCCTACCATCCAGGTATCAGCCTGGTGAATCTTCGCTGCACTCCTTCCATGGCAAGAACATCCTTCCTCAGATAAGGTGACCAAAACTGCACACAATACTCAAGGTGTGGTCTCACCAAGGCCCTGTACAACTGCAGCAAGACATCCTTGTTCCTGTACTCAAACCCTCTCGCTACGAAGGCCAACATACCATTTGCCGCCTTAACCGCCTGCTGCACCTGCATGCTTACCTTCAGCGACTGGTGCACAAGGACGTCCAGGTCTCGTTGCACTTCTCCCAATCTATTGCCATTCAGATAATCTGCTGCCTTACTTTTGACACCAAAGTGGATAACCTCGCATTTATCCATGTTATATTGCATCTGCCATGCTTCTGCCCAATCACCCAACCTGTCCAAATCATACTGGAGTTTCTCGGCATCCTCCTCACAGCACACATGCCCACCAAGCTTTGTGTCGTCTGCAAACTTGGAGATATTACATCTCGTTCCCTCGTCTAGATCATTAATATATATTGTGACTAGTTGGGGTCCAAGGACCGATCCCTGCGGTACCCCACTAGTCACTGCCTGCCACTTGGAAAAAGAGCTGTTTATTCCAACTCTTTGCTTTCTGTCTGCCAATCAGTTCTCTCTCCAAGTCAATACCTTACCCCCAATCCCATGTGCCTTAACTTTACACGCTAATCTCTTATGTGGGACCTTATCAAAAGCCTTCTGAAAGTCCAAATACACCACATCCACTAGTTCTCCCTTATCTATTTTACCAGTTACATCCTCAAAAAATTCCAGTAGATTAGTCAAGCACGATTTACCTTTTGTAAATCCATGTTGACTTTGTCCGATCCGGTCACTGTTTTCCAAGTGCTCTGCTATTACATCTTTTATAATGGACTCTAGCATTTTCCCCACTACCGATGTTGGGCTTACCGGTCTGTAATTCCCTGTTTTCTCTCTACCACCTTTTTTGAACAGTGGGGTAACATTAGCTACCTGCCAATCCATGGGTACTGTTCCAGAGTCAATCGAATTTTGGAAGATGACCAGCAATGCATCTACTATTTCTAGGGCCACTTCCTTAAGTACCCTAGGATGTAGATTATCAGGCCCAGGGAATTTATCGGCTTTCAATCCCGTCAATTTTCCTAACCATTTCCCTACAAATACTGATTTCTATCAGTTCCTCCCTTTCAGACCCTATGTTCCCCGACATCTCTAGGAGGTTATTTGTGTCCTCGTTTGTGTAGACAGAACCAAAGTATGTATTTAATTGGTCTGCCATTTCTTTGTTCCCCATTATAAATTCCCCTGATTCTGACTGCAAGGGACCTACGCTTGACTTCAATCTTTTTCTCTTCACATATCTATAAAAGCTTTTACAGTCAGTTTTTATGTTCCCTGAAAGCTTACATTCATACTCTATTTTCCCCCTCTTAATTAATCCCTTTGCCCTCTTTTTTGCTGAATCCTAAACTGCTCCCAATCCTCAGGTTTACTGCTTTTTCTGGCCAATTTATATGTCCTCTCCTTGGATCTTATGCTCTCCCTAATTTCCCTTGTTAGCCACGGTTGAGTCACCTTTTTTTGTTTTATTTTTATGCCAACTGGGATGAACAAGTTCTGTAGTTCATCCATGCGATCTTTGAATGTTTGCCATTGCCTATCCACCGTTAACCCTTTGAGTGACATTCCTCAATCAATCCTACCCAACTCGCGCCTCATACCATCGTACAGTAGTTTTCTTTATTTAAATTCAGGACCCTAGTCTCTGAGTCAACTACTTCACTCTCCATCTTAATGAAGAAGTCGATCATATTATGATTGCTCTGCCCCAAGGGGCCTCGCACAACAAGATTGCTAATTGCTAATTAATCCTAGGTGGGAAAGTCAGCTGTGAGGAGGACGTAAAGAGGCTGCAGAGAGATACAGACAGGTTGACCGAGTGGGCAAGAACATGGCAAATGGAATACAATGTGATGAGTGTAAAGTTATCCACGTTGGTAGGAAAAACAAAAGCAGGATATTTTTTGAATGGTGAGACTGGGGAATGTTTGCATTCAGAGGGACCTGGGTGTCCTTGTACATGAATCACAAAGTTAACATGCAGGTACAGCAAGCAATTAGGAAAGGAAATGGTTAGCTTTTGTTACAAGGATTAGAGTATGAGTAAAGAAGTCTTACTACAATTATACAGGGCATTGGTGAGGCCACAGCTGGAGTACTGTGTACAGTTCTGGTCTCCTTACCTAAGGAAAGACATACTTGCCTTTGAGGGAGTGCAATGAAGGTTCACTGGACTGGTTCCTGGGATGTGGGGATTGCCCTAATGAGAGATTGAGTAGACTAGGCCTATATTCCCTAGCATTTAGAAGAATGAGAGGTGATCTAATTGAAACATATAAAATTCTTAAGGGGCTTGACAGGGTTAATGCTGAGCAAATATTTCCCCTGGCTGGGGAATCTAGAACACGGGGCCACAGTCTCAGAATAAGAGGTCGGCCCTTTAGAACTGAGCTGAGGAGAAATTTCTTCACTTGGTTGTGAATCCTTGGAATTCTCTACCCCAGAGAGCTGTGGATGCTCAGTCGTTGAGTATATTCAAGACAGAGGTAGATATATTTTTGGGAACTAAGGGATATGGTGATTGGGAGGAAAAGTGGAGTTGAGGTAGAAGATCAGCCATGATCTTGTTGAATGGTGGAACAGGCTCGAAGGGCCAAATGGCCTATTCTAGCTCCTATTTCTTACGTTTTTATCTGTTCTCTGATCCTCTCGAACAGTTTATAGACTGCTTATTTACCTAACCACCCACTCTACTGTGGTTAATTGATCCTCTGCCTATGTTTATTACATTAGTCACTAAAGCTACACATTAGTTACTCGTGGTCATTGTTGCTCAAATCGCATCTCTTTGCACAGGCATCCCTTGTAGATGATCGACATCTGTAGTAGGACATAATGCATCCTTCCTTCTCATTGAAACCCTGCTGTTTTCCTGTTTATCTTAAAAAAAAAAAAAAAAAAAAAAAAAAAAAAAAAATCCTGTTGCACTATGACCAGTTGTAGTTATACAGGTCAGTTTGATTAGTAACCCTTAACTTTCCAACAGCCCCTGTGCAGTCACTTATCTTTTAAGTGGCTATATGCCTTTAAATTACATCCTCATGACAATTTCCTATTTCCCTCCCAATTAGATTCAAATGAAGGTGAAGCAAGACTGTAGAACATGGGTGGCATAGGTTCAAACTAGTTCAGGGTAAATTTAAGACTGAGGTCAGGATGAACCTCTTCGCACAGAGTAATCAATCCTTGAAATAGATTTCCAAGAAGGCCAGTGGAGGTGCAAAGTTTAGTAATTTAGGAGCTTATTGGATGTTTTTTGGCTGAATGAGAGAAGATAGGCCTCATCTGCATTCATCTTGAGTACTTAAGAGGACATCAGTGATCATCTGGGGAGCAGCTTAGTTTTGCACCTGTAAACTCTGTTTACAGTTGTCTTGCAGTTTCCTTTGTTCATATTGTGACTTAAGCCTGGTTTTAATATTGGGGTATTGTATGTGGTTTTCCAATGAATTTTCAGTTACATTAGCTTTTTGAAATTCTATTGGGCCAACTATTTATATCACTTTTGAATCACCCATAGTTTTCACCATCAGCTTGGATGTCTTTTTGTTTGTACATACTTTGGAGTGCACTTACTCTACTTAGAGATTTTTCTATTATCGGATGCCTGAGAACCAGGTGTGAGTGCATAGGAAAATAAATAACTACAGTCACATTCATTTCCTGTAATACATTTCAATAGGGCGATGACCTTTTTTTCCAGTTCTGAATTATTCAGTTGGCATAATTATGTGCGCAGCTAGAAACTACGCTGGTTGTTGTATTTAGTCACTTATTTTTATCGCTAAGCCAAAAATGATCAAGGTCCACAGTGCAGGGTACCACTGGTAAGGCTGTAAAGAGAGAGATAAGGTAGATCAGGAATTGGCAATTAGGCAATGGCAAATTTGAGTGTTGGCTTGAAGGTTGTGCAGAGAAGGAAAGATGGCTGTTTCACAGTTTTGAGATCCTGGGAAAGAATGAGTAAGAGTAGGAGACTGCACGGTGAGATGATGGATTGCTTTCAACATGAAGATCTGGGGGGAGGCAGAGTGTATTTGGAACTTGGTAAAGTTCAGGGAGCGCTAACTACAGTCTGTAGATGTGGGGAAGGATACTGGACATATTGCCCATGTGACCTGATTTTTCTTGTATCCTACCTAGGAATGTAAGAAGTGCTAGAAAAGACACTCCAACTGTTGAGATTTTAAATGCTTAGCGTGAGAAAGAAGTAGAGCTTCTTAAGTTTTTAGCAAATTGGGGGATATGGAAGATCCATTTGAGGTCCGTGTCAGAGAGACTAAGAATTTCAGCAAGTGAAGCAGGTCCACTCTCCTCCTGAAAGACAAAGAAACATCACTTTGAGGAATTGATAAAACAATTTGAATTGCCCAATTTAAGGGCATGTAGAACAACAGAGGGAACTAAAGTCTGTGACATTAAAGGCCTGTGATCTGAAGGAAGTTGATAAATATGGAGTGCAATTATCAGCTAAAGACTTTTAAGCTTAGCAGGAACAAGAAAGGAAAATTTAAAGGTGCACTGTAATATCAAGAACAGAAAACACAGGTGTTACAATAGAGAACTATTGGAGGCTAGAGGTGAGAGGTCCCCTATTAGCTAACAAAGTTTCTTCTACATTGTTCAGGAATTTGAAAGATTTTCAGGTAAGTGAACAATATTAAGTGGATGGACTTGGGTTTTTAGCGAGTTGACAAATTTAGTAAGAAGTAAAGAAACATTTGGCACAAAAGAGAAAACCTGAGTTTCTTGGATTCAGCTTTAATGATGGAGGAAATATGGGAGTTCCATTTGCGGCCAGAACAGACAGTGAAACCAATGCTGTTGATGGGTACAGGAAAAACTAACGATGGAGCCAGCAA
Organism: Somniosus microcephalus; assembly: GCF_052327205.1. Lineage (NCBI taxonomy): Eukaryota > Metazoa > Chordata > Chondrichthyes > Squaliformes > Somniosidae > Somniosus > Somniosus microcephalus. Next base: position 258,973,038 of record NC_140987.1, on the reverse strand, counting down.
AAGTAAGGGGTGGTAGCTTTTGGTTGGGCTTACAAAAGAAACATGCAGATTACTGAATTTCCTCCAGGGCCCAGGAGTAAGAAGTTTGCCCATCGGGAGCACCCAGCACAAATATGGGAACCAGCTGCCCGAGTTTTTTCATCCGCTAATTTTAATGGTCGCGCCCAAGTCTGTGATCGGCGCTCCTGATGAGCGATGCTGTTATGCTCTGGTACTGATGGGGAGAATCTGGACCTGTGTCTTTGAATCGTTGAAAGAAATAAGTTTTTCATTGCCTCACTGAAGGGCATGGACAAAATCAAAAACGTAGTGATTCACTCATTACATTGCATGCAATCTGAAGGAAGTTAATGAATGTAGAACCGATCTATCCACAAAAGCATGGATGGGGTAGGCTAAGATGGCCCTTGTATGAAGTAGGAAAAGAGTGGGAGAGGACAGAACACATTTTGATTTAAAATCTGCCATTTTTCCCTTTAAATCATTTAGAAGTACCTCTGTCTTTCTAATTATGTCATACAGAAGAATAGTTTCACCATTACTTCATAGCTGCCAAGTTAGTTATCTGGAGTTGTACTGTGTTCATGCACTTCCATTCTGTTTTTCACGCCTGGTACCTAAAATGTCAGGTAACGCACCCAAACCTTCCTTTCTATAATTTATTTCCGCTATGTACACTATATTGCATAGCCAAATTTGTTTTGCACCAGTAAATATTAGCTTGCATTTCTCGATGTTTGATTGATTACTAGTACCATTCATCTGTTCAATGTTGATGTCTTTGCAGTTCCTTCTGGGGAGCAAACTGCTGCACTGTGAAACTCTGCTGTCTGCAGACAGATGTTCGATTTGCCGATCATTATCACGAACAGTAGAATTCCTTTGTCACGAGGGGCATGGGCGGGTACTTGGATTGTATGCAAGGGCTTGTGATAAGAGAAGCATAAATAATTTAATTACACAATGCATTGTGTAGTCACATTCCAGGTTAGGCATTAACAGTGCAACCTAGTCTTGAAGTATTACATAGACTTTACAGCACAGAAACAGGCCATTCAGCCCAACTGTTCTATGCCAGTGTTTATGCTCAACACTAGCCTCCTCCCGCTCTAAATCATCTCGCTCACATATCCTTCTATTCCTTTCTCTCATGTACTTAGATTGCTACCCCTTAAAGGCATCTATGCTATTCACCTCAACTACTTCATGTGGTAGCAAGTACAAAGATTTTTAAATGAGCTGCATAGGATTTGCTAGTATTTCGTGGCATGGCATGCCAACGAAAGAACTAATCAAAGCTCCTCATTTTTGTTTTTCCCGGTTCCTCTTGTGGATCTCTCCTTTACCCTCTGTTTACAGGGCTGGATTGATAAAGACAGGAACACATCACTGTCTGCCCCCTTATCCAAGAAGTAATGCATGGAAAGAGTTAAGGTGGGGAACATTAAAGAAAGTCAAGAAAATAGTATTTGAAATTACTGGGAGAAGTAATGTTTCCTAATCCACAAAAGCATGAAAATCAAGGCCCTAAAAATCTGCAACCATTCTGGCATACTCCTGCTTTAACTTCAGCAGGACTCTTCCGGAATGGCAAGAAAAATAAGTCGGGTCTCCGTCTTTTATCGGGGAAGCTGCACAGCCGGTTGAGGGCAGAGGCCTAAACGTGACCATCGGCATAGGAGGGATTGGTGACCACCTATGTCAGCCCTGGGCTCTCAGTAAGATAAGACGTGGTCAGTGGAAATAAGCCCGAGGTCAGCAGTGGAGGTTCCTCTGGTGGGCCAGTCTTGACATTTAAACCGGTGAGCCCCACCAAGGATTTTTCCCACCGGGGCCCTTGTGTGGAAAAAATTTAAATATTATTGCCAGTCTTCAACCTTTTCAAAAACACCCACTTACTTTTAAAATATATACTTTAAATAATTATTTTAGGAGTGTGTTTTATTGAATGTTTGGGGTTTTTTCCATACTGTACAGGGTAGTACAATTAGTTTGGTGCAATGCAAACATACCACCTCTACCCTTGTTTGCCTCGAGTTAAAATTCCTTTTGATAACTGCAGTCTGTTTCCTATAAATTGGTAAATCAATACTGAAACTTACAACTTTGTTTTGGATTCCATAAGCTTTCTCTTCTGTACTTTTTTTTTAAAGATTAAAATTGTTAATTGTCTCTTTTCTTACAGCACTGCTGCAAGTGGTTCTCAATGTTTCTAATCACACCCCCATCAAAAAATTCAAATGAGCTGTCTCACCCCACTGTCTATGGATATGGACATTCAGCTGTCTCTGCCCTAGCCCTAAACCTGTATCTTTTCCTAGTTTCTCTCCTATCTCCCCATGTGTGTTATATATACAAGCTCAGATTTGGGAGGTGACAACATGGTCATGGACTTTGGAGATGGGGCGGTAGTTTGCAAGGTCAGAGGAACTAAGGATTTTTTTTTAGGGTGGGGTGTGATGATGAGTGAAACTACCTTAGAGAGAACCACTTCCAATATTGGCTAGTATGGGAGCCAGGAAGAGAAGTTGGGTGGTCAGCTGTATAATGGGAATAGAAAGAAAGAGAGGCTTGCATTTGTTTAGTGCCTTTCACTACCTCTGAACATCCCAAATTGCTTTACAGCCAATGAAGTACTTTTGAAGTGTAGTGACTTGTAATGTAGGAAAAATTGCAGCCAATTTTGCGCACAGCAAGGTCCCACAAACAGCAATGTGATTCTGACCAGATAATTTGTTTTTAGTGATGTTGATTGAAGGATAAATACTGGCCAGGACACTGGGGATAACTCCACTGCTCTTTTGAACAGTGCAGGTTGGGTCTTGGTTTAACGTCTCGTCTGAAAGACGGCATCTTCGACACTCCGAGTACTGCACTGGAGTGTCGGCCTGGAACTTGAGCCTGTGCTCAAGTCTTTGGAGTGTGACTTGAACCCACAACTGCCTGACTCTGAGGCGCGAGTGCTACCCCCATAGCCGTAGCAGGAGGTGGGTCTCGTGCACCAGAATCTGGGAGGAACACATGGCAAGACGTGAAATTGTCGGAGGATGCAGAGGGGCTAATGCATGGTGCAGAGCTCTGAAGGCTGGGACTTTGAGACTAAGGAGTAGTGACATCAGTAAGAATGTGACTTGGGCCAGCTTAAAGACCCAAACTCCTGCAAAAGATAAGCAGACAGTCCTAGCAGAGGGGAAAGTTACTTTAGGTATTGAAAGAAGGGCAATTATATTTTTAGAATTGTTATTTTTTGCTGTGTTCATTATGCTATAACTTTAATTTTGGGTTGTATGCTACGGAATCAACATGGCTGTTCTTGATAGTTGGAATTTTAACCCTGAATGAGTGTTTTGAGTTCGTTGGATTAGTGTTGGCATTTGCCTCGTTGCTTTTTAAAATGAATATGAAATTTATGCCATGGACACTTCATAGAAACATAGAAGATAGGAGCAGGAGTAGGCCTTTTGGAACCTCGAGCCTGCTCCGCCATTCAGTGCGATCATGGCTGATCATCCAAATTCCGTACTCTGTTTCTGCTTTCTCCCCATATGCCTTGATCCCCTTAGCCTTAAGAAATATATCCAACTCCTTCTTGAATATATTTAATGAAGAATTGGCCTCAACTGCCTTCTGTGGTAGAGAATTCCACAGGTTCACCACTCTCTGGGTGAAGAAATTCCTCCTCATCTCAGTCCTAAATGGCTTACCCCTTATCCTTAGACTGTGACCCCTGGTTCTGGACTCCCCCGCCATCGGGAACAGCCTTCCTGCATCTCGTCTGTCTAGTCTAGTCCTGTTAGAATTTTATAAGTTTCAATGAGATCACCTCTCATTCTTCTAAACTCTAGCAAATATAAGCCTAATTGACCCAATCTCTCTCCATACGTCTTTCCTGCAATCCCAGGTATCAGTCTAGTGAATCTTCGCTGCACTCCCTCCATGGTAAGAACCTCCTTCCTCAGATAAGGTGACCAAAACTGCACACAATACTCGAGGTGTGGTCTCACCAAGGCACTGTACAACTGCAGCAAGACATCCTTGTTCCTGTACTCGAATCCTCTTGCTACGAAGGCCAACATACCATTTGCTGCCTTAACCGCCTGCTGCACCTGCATGCTTACCTTCAGCGACTGGTGCACAAGGACACCCAGGCCTTGTTGCACCTCCCCTTTTCCCAATCTTTCCTTTCAGATAATAATCAGCCTTCCTGTTTTTGCCACCAAAGTGGATAACCTCACATTTATCCACATTATACTGCATCTGCCCAATCACCCAAATCATACTGGAGTTTCTCTGCATCCTCCTCACAGTACAAACGCCCACCCAGCTTTGTGTCATCTGCAAACTTGGAGATATTACATCTAGTTCCCTCATCTAGATCATTAATATATATTGTGAATAACTGGGGTCCTAGCACCGATCCCTGCGGTACCCCACTAGTCACTGCCTGCCACTCGGGGTGGGTGGGGGGGGGGGGCGGAGAAAGACCTGTTTATTCCAACTCTTTGCTTCCTGTCTGCCAACCAGTTTTCTATCCAAGTCAGTACCTTACCCCCAATCCCATGCACTTTAACTTTGCACACTAATCTCTTATGCAGGACCTTATTGAAAGCCTTCTGAAAGTCCAAATACACCACATCCACTGGTTCTCCCTTATCCATTCTACCAGTTACATCCTCAAAAAATTCCAGTAGATTAGTCAAGCATGATTTACCTTTTGTAAATCCATGTTGACTTTGTCCGATCCTGTCACTGTTTTCCAAGTGCTCTGCTATTACATCTTTTATAATGGACTCTAGCATTTTCCCCACTACTGATGTCAGGCTTACCGGTCTATAATTCCCTGTTTTCTCTCTACCACCTTTTTTAAATAGTGGGGTTACATTAGCTACCCTCCAATCCATGGGAACTGTTCCAGAGTCTATAGAATTTTGGAAGATGACCAGCAATGCATCTACTATTTCTAGGGCCACTTCCTTAAGTACCCTAGGATGTAGATTATCAGGCCCATGGGGATTTATCGGCCTTCAATCACGTCAATTTCCCTAACCCCATTTCCCTACAAATACTGATTTCGTTCAGTTCCTCCCGCTTATTAGACCCTATGTTCCCTGACATCTCTGGGAATTTATTTGTGTCCTCCTTTGTGAAGACAACCAAAGTATGTATTTAATTGGTCTGCCATTTCTTTGTTCCCCATTATAAATTCCCCTGATTCTGACTGCAAGGGACCTACGCTTGACTTCACCAATCTTTTTCTCTTCACATCTATGGAAGCTTTTACAGTCAGTTTTTATGTTCCCTGCAAGCTTACTCTCGTACTCTTTTCCCCCCTCTTAATTAATCCCTTTGTCCTCCTTTGCTGAATCCTAAACTGCTCCTAACCCTCAAGTTTGCTGCTTTTTCTGGCCAATTTATATGTCCTTGCCTTGGATCTTATGCTATCCCTATTTTCCCTTGTTAGCCATGGTTGAGTCACCTTTTTTTTTGTTTTATTTTTATGCCAAACATGGATGAACAAATTCTGTAGTTCATCCATGCGATCTTTAAATGTTTGCCATTGCCTATCCACCGTCAACCCTTTAAGTAACATTCCCCAATCCATCCTAGCCAACTCGTGCCTCATACCATCATAGTTTCCTTTATTTAAATTCAGTACCCTCGTCTCTGAGTCAACTACTACTTCACTCTCCATCTTAATGAAGAATTCGATCATATTATGATCGCTCCTCCCCAAGGGGCCTCGCACAACAAGATTGTTAATTAATCCTTTCTCATTATATAATACCCAGTCTAAGATGGCCTGATTTCTAGTTGGTTCCTCGACATATTGGTCCAGGAAACCATCCCGTATACACTCTAGGAATTCCTCTTCCACACTTTGCGCATAAACCAGGTGAAAATGTTTAAAATAAATTGGTCTATTAAACAGTGTACAGGTTTATCACAGTTTGAATCATTTCATGCTTTTAAAGTAATGCATTTAATAATAAGCCAAGCCTCATACAATATTCAATATTAACTAAATGGTGAAGACACCACAGAATAGGCCATCTGTTGTGTGCCAAGCTCTCCCTTTATAGCTCATTGTAAACTTGGACCAAGTCCCATACTTGTTTATTATTATAATCCTACATGTTCACATCAAAGCTATAAGGTCAGAAATTAAAACCAACGGGTGGCCAGGAATGTGAAATTGCCTTCGACATACCTCCAAAGTTGGTTAATTTGCAACAAATGTGTCATCAGGTTTCCTTTTTGGTAGAGGACAATTAAGCAATCTGCTTTCCTATCAATCAGAAATGTCTCATTGCTCTGCTAACATTGTACTTTACAAATACAAAAGCAAATTATTGCGGATGCTGGAAGTCTGAAGTTAAAACAGAAAATGCTGGAAATATTCAGGTTAGGCAGCATCTGTGGAGTTAGGCCTATGCCCTTTCATCAGAACAGTATAATAATGTGTACCTTTGTTCCATTTACAACTTTCTTTGTTCCTTTTTAAACACTTTTTCTGTTCATTATGTATTTGTGTATAGATAACTGAAGATTATCAAAAATAAAGCCTGTTAAGTTGTTATATTCCCAATGCTTCTGCCTCCTTTAGTTTGTGTCAAGGTAACTACTTATTCTATTGGATCAAGTACCCAGAGGCTGTGGAAAAGTAATTAAAAAAGTGCAACTGCATTTTAATTGGTTTATATAAAACTAGAAATTCCTGATGATAATTGTGGATAATGGAGGTTCCACTGCATAAGATTTGGTATGGTGACAGAGAAAAAGAGATTTGCATTTATATAGCACCTTTCACAACCACTGGGCATTCCAAAGCGCAATACAGCAGATAAGTACGTTTTTTGAAGTGTAGACACTATTGTAATATAGGCAACATGGCAGCTAACTTGCGCACAGCAATGCGATGATGATAGCTGTTTTAGTGATGTCGATTGAGGGATAAATATTGACCAGGACACCGAAGCTAGCTCCCTTGCTCTTCTTCAAAATAGTGCCATGGGGTCGTTTACATCTACCTGTTTAATGTCTCATCGGAAAGTCTGCTCCTCTGACAGTGTAGCACTCCCTCAGCACTGCATAGGAGTACTGAAGCATAACAAGACTAAACTCCAAGTGTAAAGAGCCTGAGCATTGAGGGAAAATTGGAGAAGCTTAAGCTTTACAGTCTAGAAAGAAGGAGGTTAAGCATTCTTGGTGAATCCTATTCACGTTATTTAATAAAAGTCAATAAAATACTAAATGAATTTGATCGGGTACGTGCAGAATATTCAATTTAAGGCAAGAAAGTTGGACCAAAGTGTAAAATATTGGCAAATTGTTTTAAAATGTACATTCAAAAGAAATTCTTCACTCGGCGTGGGAAGTTTGTTTTTGTTTATGGGAGTCGCTGGCAAGGCCAGCATTTATTGCCCATCCCTAATTGCCCTTGAGAGCCACCATTTCAGAAGCCAGTTAAGAGTCAACCACATTGCTCTGGGTCTAGAGTCAGATATAGGCCAGACCAGGTAAGGATGGCAGATTTCCTTCCCTAAAGGACATTAGTGAAACAGATGGGTTTTTAACAACACTCTGGTAGTTTCATGGTCACCATTTTTATTCCAGATTTATTTAATTAACTGAACTTAAATTCCTCTGGATTACTAGCCTAGTAACATTACCACTATGCTATCGTGTCCAATGAGATTGCCCTTGAGAAGGTAGTGGTGAGCTGCCGCCTTGAACTGCTGTAGTCCATGTGGTGAAGTTACTCCCACAATGCTGTTGGGTATGGAGTACCAGGATTTTGACCTAGTGACGATGAAGGAACGGCGATATACTTCCAAGTCAGGATACTGTGTGACTCCAGGTGGAGGGAGTGAATGTTTAAAGTGACGGATGGGGTACCAATCAAGCGGGCTGCTTTATCCTGGATGGTCTCAAGCTTCTTGAGTGTTGTTGGAGCTGCACTCATCCAGGCAAGTGGAGAGTAGTCCATCACACTCCTTACTTGTGCCTTGTAGATGGTGGAAAGGCTTTGGGGAGTCAGGAGGTGAGACACTCGCTGCAGAATACCTAGCCTCTGACCTGTGCTTGTTGCCACAGTATTTGTGGCTGGTCCAGTTAAGTTTCTGGTCAATGGTGACCCCCAGGATGTTGATGGTGGGGGATTTGGCGATGATAATGCCGTTGAATGTCATGGGGAGGTGGTTAGACTCTTGTTTGTTGGAGATAGTCATTGCCTGGCACTTGTATGGTGCGAATGTTACCTGCCACTTATCAGCCCAAGCCTGAACGTCGTCCAGGTCTTGTTGCATGCAGGCATGGACTACTTCATTATCTGAGGAGTTGCAAATGGCACTAACTCTGTGCAGTCATTAGCAAACATCCCCATTTCTGACCTTATGTTGGAGGGCAGGTCATTGATGAAGCAGCTGAAGATGGTTGGGCCTGGGACACTGCCCTGAGGAACTCCTGCAGCGATGTCCTGGGACTGTGATGATTGACCATCAACCACCATAACCATCTCCATTGTGCTAGGTATGACTCCAGCCAGTGGAGAGATTTCCCCCCGATTCCCATTGACTTCAGTTTTACTAGGGCTCCTTGATGCCACACTTGGTCAAATGCTGCCTTGATGTCTAGTGCAGTCACTCTCACCTCCCCTCTGGAATTCAGCTCCTTTTGTCCATGTTTGGACCAAGGCTGTAATGAGGTCGGGAGCTGAGTGGTCTTAGCGGAACCCAAACTGGGCATCAGTGAGCAGGTTATTGGTGAGTAAGTGCAGCTTGATAGCACTGTCGATTACACCTTCCATCACTTTGATGATTGAGAGTAGACTGACTGGGCAGTAATTGGTCAGATTGGATTTGTCCTTTTTGTGGACTGGACAGGACATACCTGGACAGTTTTCCACATTGTCAGATAGATGCCAGTATTGTAGCTGTATTGGAACAGTTTGGCTAGAGGCGCGGCTAGTTCTGGCGCACAAGTCTTCAGCATGATAGCCGGGATGTTGTCGGGGCCCACGGCCTCTGTTGTATCCAGTGCGCTCAGTCATTTCTTGATGTCACGTGGAGTGAATCGGCTGAAGACTGGCTTCTGATAGTGGGGACCTCGGGGAGTAGGCCGATATGAATCATCCACTCGGCACTTCTGACTGAAGATGATTGCAAACACTTCAGCCTTGTCTGTTGCACTCACGTGCTGGGCTCCACCATCATTGAGGATGGGGATATTCATGGAGCCTCCTCCTCCCGTTAGTTGTTTAATGGTCTACCACCATTCACAACTGGATGTGGCAGGACTGTGTTCAACCAAGTGAGGTAATATAAGCAAAAATATTAAGGATGTTAATTAAACTCTATGATAGAATTGGGATACTAGGAACAGGAGTAGCCCCTCGAGCCTGTTCCGCCATTCAATTAGATCATGGCTGATCTGTATCTTAACTCTACCCATCTTGGTTCCGTACCCCTCAACACCCTTGCCTAACAAAAATGTATCATTCTCACCAGAGGGTTGATGGTCAGAGTGGCCCTTTCCCATGCCTCACTTTTCCTGTGTTATTGGTTTCATTTCTTACGGTAGGTTTTACACTATCATTGATTTGTAGAATGCCCAGCAATGCAGTTAGATGGGAGGTGCGAGTTTCAATACTGGCTCACTGACTATGTTTTTATATTTTTACAGGAATTGGCAGAGAAAAATCCAAGTGTAATTTTCTGTGAAGTAGATGTGGATGATGCAGCTGTAAGTTGGAACCCATCAGACTGAATATTTCAGATTATTTTGAATGTAGATCTAATGTATATACACAATATAATGAAAACAGATCACTAGAGTTGGGCAATAACTGTTATGACAGTGTACATAAGAACAAAACTTTTATAAAACACAGGTTAGGCCCCAACTGGAGTATTGTGGTCAATTCTGGGTACCACACTTTAGGAAGTATGTCAAGGCCTTGGAGAGGATGCAGAGGAGATTTATTAGAATAGTATCAGGGATCAAAGACTTCAGTTACGTGGAGAGACTAGAGAAATTGGGGTTGTTATCTTTATAGCAGAGAAAAGGCGATTTAATAGGTGTTCAAAATCATGAAGGGTTTTGAGAGTAAATAAGGTTAAGCTGTTCCAGTGACACTGATTTAAGATAAGCATGCAGGTGCAGCAGGCGGTTAAGAAGGCAAATGGTATGTTGGCCTTCGTAGCAAGAGGGTTCGAGTACAAGAACAAGGATGTCTTGCTGCAGTTGTACAGGGCCTTGGTGAGACCGCACCTTGAGTATTGTGTGCAGTTTTGGTCGCCTTACCTGAGGAAGGACGTTCTTGCCATGGAAGGAGTGCAGCGAAGATTCACCAGGCTGATACCTGGGATGGCAGGAATGACGTATGAGGAGAGATTGTGTCGATTGGGCTTATACTCACTGGCGTTTAGAAGATTGAGAGGGGATCTCATCGAAACCCATAAAATTCTGTCAGGCCTGGACAGACTAGATGCAGGAAGGATGTTTCTGATGGCTGGGGAGTCCAGAACCAGGGGACATAGTCTAAGGATAAGGGGTAAGCCATTTAGGACTGAAATGAGGAGGAATTTCTTCACCCAGAGAGTGGTGAACCTGTGGAATTCTCTGCCACAGAGGGCGGTGGAGGCCAGTTCGTTGAGTATATTCAAGAAAGAGTTGGATATATTTCTTGAGGCTAAAGGGATATGGGGAGAAGGCAGGGACAGGGTACCGAATTTGGATGATCGGCCATGATCTCGTTGAATGGCGGAGCAGGCTCGAAGGGCCGAATGGCCTACTCCTCCTATCTTCTATGTATCTCTCAGGGTTTAAAAAATTTGCGCAGTGAGTTATGATCTGGAGTGCACTGTCTGCAGCTGATTCAATAATGGCTTTATAAAGGGAATTGGATATATACTTGAAAGGGAAACATTTGCAGGGCTATGGGGAAAGAGCAGGTGAGTAGGACTAATTGGATTGTTCTTTCAAAGAAGCAGCACAGGCACGATGAGCCAAATAGCCTCTTTCTTTCTGTGTTGTATGATTCTATGATGTATTTAACAAGTTTTAAAAAAGGAGAGACTGATTCCTGTGTAATGGTCGAGCAAAAATCCATGAGTTTCTATCAGTTAAGTATCCTGATGGTGAAACTCGTTCTTTAGGATACAGCTAAAATGTAAATAAAACATAAATCATTGTCATTCATGGTTTTCCCCAATCCAAATTAACTGTGATCTGGTAGACTGAAACACAGTATAGCATTTGAAAAAACTCTTGATTCCAAATGATAGAAGCCTTCAGAACAGGAGTAGGGAGTTCAGCCTGCCCAAGTCTATTCTGACATTCAGTTAGAAACTTATAAAATTCTGACCGGACTGGACAGACTAGATGCAGGAAGGATGTTCCCGATGGTCGGGGAGTCCAGAACCAGGGGTCACAGTCTAAGGATAAGGGGTAGGCCATTTAGGGCAGAAATGAGGAGGAATTTCTTCACCGAGAGTGGTGAACCTGTGGAATTCTCTACCACAGAAGGCAGTAGAAGGAGTTGGATATATTTCTCAAGGCTAAAGGGACCAAGGGGTATGGGGAGAAAGCAGGGACCGGGTACTGAACTTGGATGATCAGTCATGATTGCATTGAATGGCGGAGCAGGCTCGAGGGGCCGAATGGCCTACTCCTGCTCCTATCTTCTATGTTTCTAGATCATGGCTGATCTGTATATTAACTCCAGCTACCTGCTTGGTTCTGTAACCCTTAATACCTTTTGCCTAACAAAAATCTATCGGTTTTGAAATTTTCAATTGACCTCCAGCCTCAACAGTTTTGGTGGTTGTGGGGGGGGGGGGCGGTGGCAGTGGAAATGGAAAGAGAAGAGTTCTGGACCCCCCCCTCCCCCAAAAAAAAAAAACCCCACCAGAGGCAATAGTTTCTTTCTCTACCCTTTAATCATCTTAAACACCTCAATTAGGTCACCCCTTGACCTTCTCTACTCGAGGGAATCCAAATGATCATTATGTATACTGCATCGTACAAGTTAATATTGTTCATTGTAAAAACTTGAGCTGATGTTGACTGATTTGTTTGAGCTCTGTTGAAATAACTTGTGGTTTGTCATCTTTAGGATATTGCTGAAACCTGTGGCATAAATTGCATGCCAACATTCCATTTCTACAAGAATGGAGAGAAGGTAATTGGGAAGTTCTAGAGTGTGGTGGGATGGTTAAATTAAATGATGATCACAATTGTGACATGGAGTCTAAGAAGCTCTTCCTCATAGCTCATAAAATGTTTCATCAATAAAAGAGTACCTACTTGTTGCCACTGAGATTGCTTGCATTTTGTGTCCATCTCCTGCGAGAATGTGGAATGGGTTTTTCTCTACAGTTCATCGCAGTGAAAAACGGGGGAGGGGGGGGAAATTAACAGGCCAAGCCTACTACTGCCTACCCATCTAAGCTCTGTTTCCCTGCCACTGGCTACCCCTATCCTGCCCGCTGCATGTAAATACTGGTGGAGGGGGCTGGAAAATAGCATCCCAGTCCTTTGCTCTCCCATTTGCCCCTCTTGCTGCCACTTGTGACTGTCTGTCTGGTGGAAAAGTGATTGTAGGCCTGGGAGGTGGTGTGAAGGTCCTCTGAATTTTGTCAGTGTAAGAGTCTATTCCCTCTAAAAGGGCCCCCATAAGCTCACCTTGTGTAGACCTCAGTCTCTGCCAAGTGAGCTGGTGAGTTTCTGTTTCTACAGGGCTCTTCTACCCTGTTTTTAAGGTCTCTCGCTGAGCCTTCCGGTGCTGTTGCAGCCCCTCAATTTCCCTGTTTTGCAGCGAGTAGCTCCCTCTTGGTGGTGGGAATCCTGCTGGGAGCCCACCTTGGATTTGGAACTGACTCCTGACCCCAGGAAAAAAACGATGGATGTTGCTAATGTCATTTAGCCTGTCTCATATTGAATTTGATTGTTGACGTGCACTTTGTTCCTGAAGGAATTGTATGAGGAACTGCTAACTTGTGACTGAAGGTAATGCGAGATTGTATTCTATGGTTGCACACCTGTTCAAGCCAAAGCCTGAAATCTTCCTTAATTTTGCATCAAAGGCAGTATTCAAGGAGGACTTTTTGTTCAAAATAATCACCCTTTTTATAGAAGAAAACTACCAGAAATGTCTTTTATTTTTTAAAAATGTTAATTTTCTTAAAGACATGAAAACCAGAGTTAGGTGTCTCTTTGCAAGGTTTCTTTGGTGTCTGAGGATATCCAGAGCAGTTCCATTCAGACCTTGGTGGACTTTTTACACATGTCTAATTTACTTCATCCATCCGGTTGATGCAGGCTCTCCACTAATGAAGTGCTATCAGTATTCTAATGAGGATTACACTGCCCATACAGTTGGCATGCAACAAATAAAAAATACACTGTTAGCTGAAGGGCCTCTTGACCCAGGAACTACACTACTGGCTGAAGAATTTGCATTCCCAATTGCAAACCAGAATGAACCTCTGACCTCTCTAGTCCACAGAGTATACAGCACAGAAATGGGCCTTCTGGTCCAGCTGGTCCCTGCTGGTGTTTATGCACCACATGAGCCAAATGCCTTGGCTACTTCCCTGATAGGCTTGCAGAGACACTAGGGAGGAGAAGGAACATGTGGAGAGTGTGGTCTTCAGAGCATCCTATCTGATCTGACTGGCCAATATCTTAAAACAAAGTGTATTTTTTATTTGTTGCATGTTGACTGTATGGGCAGTATAACCCTTATTGGAATACTGATAGCACTTCATTAATGGAGAGCCTGCATTGACTGGTTTAGATATGGATGGATGATGGGCTCAAATAAATTAGGCCTGTGTAAAAAGTGCATTAACACACCTACAACCCTCTGTGATCTCTCCGTTCCTTCAATTCTGGCCTCTTGTGCATCCCTGATTTTCATTGCTCCACCATTGGTGGCTGTACCTTCAGCTGGCTGGGCCCTAAGCTCTGGTATTCCCCTCCCTAAACCCCTCTCGCTCTCCATCTCTCTCCTTTAAAAGACGCTCCTTAAAACCTACCTCTGACCAAACTTATGGTCGCCTATCCTAATATCTCCTTATGTGGCTCGGTATCAAATATTAACGCTCCTGTGAAGCGCCTTGGGTTGTTTTACTATGTTAAAGGTGAAATATAAATGCAAGCTGTCTCCATTAATTCCAAATTTAAATGCAGGAAACATCCACAGTTACTTGGAATTACTATTTTTTACTGGACGCAATCCTCGATTATGGTCACGTGCAGCAGTGTATGAAGTCTCGTGGTTTCGTCTCGCTATAGAGGGCAGGGTGGATATTATATACAACTGCGGTTTTGGAATCCAAGATTTTAAATTCTATGCTCATCAAGAAAATAAAAATTAACAAATTGATTCCAACTTGGCTTACTGGAAGTGGGAGATTTTAACTTGAGCTACGGACTGGTTTTAACAATGAGGGAAAAGAAGGCTTCTGCACTTGTGCCTTTTACAATGTGAAATGCTGCAGGCTTAATCAGCTGGACGTAACATACCAACACTGGTTGAGATTTGATTCTACTTTTATGTAAAATTCAAAGGGCTTCCTCTGTGCAATGTTTAGTAACCCTTCATAATAAATGTTGCTTTACTGAATGTCTTTCTTGGCTACCCTGAAAGGCTTTAGTTTAAATCTTGTTACGGTTTTATTCAAATACATGCATTTAGTGATTAGTTTTAATACTAGAATTTCTCTGTTTCCTTAGGTGTTTGAGTTTTCGGGAGCCAATCGAATAACGCTGGAAGACAAAATTCAAGAACTGCAGTAACAGCTATTGATCTAATGAAACCTGTCATTTCAAACCAAAAAGAAATCAATAATTAATCTTTAGTTTCTAGTAAGGGTATTAATTACTTGTCTGCAATGTGAAAATCGCTTCAGTTGAGTTTCCAAGTGAGATACATTTTCTCTTTGTGAAATGATTGTAAAGTCTGGTTATCTGTCTAGACTTTGGGGCAGTGTAAGGGTGCAGTTATACAGCCACAAGCAGTTTGATGCAAAAACAGCGTGCATCGATGTGAAGTGCCGGGGACACCTTGGGAATCAGGTCCCTGTCCGATTCCCTGAGCGCGCTGAAGGAAAGATGAGACTACCTCGCGTCGGTAGTCTTGTACCACTTGGAGTTTGCACAGGGTGTAATATAATTCCAGCTGGTGCCAGAGCACTAAGTGCCCAGATGCTCCATTGGGAAAACTTGTTAGACGGAAGTGGGTACTCACACTTGCAACCATTTTACATTTTTTTAATATATCCCAAGATCTCGTAACTGGCAGCTATTTTAAAGAAGAAAATAAAGCTTTGGGCTAGAAATTCGGTTCCTTTGCACCTGCCGTTAGCGCCTCTGGGAGCGCAAAGGGCTTATCGCCCAGGGAGGGGCGAAAAAAGCACCTCCTGAGAAATTCAGCGGGGGCGCTGCTGAGACGGTACCTGATAGCAGCGCGCCCCCGCCCATAGCGCCTCAGGCTACCGATGATGTCACCCCTGTGTGCCGCAACCCCTTACCGCCCCGCAGCAGAAATTCAGCTGTGCCCTGCGAGGCTGCCGTGGGCAATGTCAGTGCCCGCCTCACGGGCTGCGAACTGGGCCGACCTCAGCTCGCGGGGCAGTATTTAAAGGGGAGGTGCGGCCTGTGCCGCCATTTTTTTTGGCTGGCCGACCTCCAGGTTGGCCTTCCATGGCGTGGTCCGTGCAGCCCGGCGCTGGGTCTTGGTGCCAGGCTGTGGCCGTAGCACCACACTGCCCTGGTGGCCTAATGTGGGCCATCAGAGGTCCTGCATAGTGCGCAACGGCCCTCCCCTTTAACTGAAGGGGAGGGGTGTGGAAACGCGGCAGTGCTCCACAGCACTGCTGATCGCGCCCCGACATCACCTTGGTTACTGCCCCACCAGGAAGTGGAGCGCTCGCGATTGCGCTCCACTTCCTGGTGGGGCGATATGCTGAATTTAGCGGCCGGGGTGGTACTTCTGCGCCGGGCACTAAATGTCTGGCCTTAACTCGGTTACACCCCCACTGAACTGAATTTCATGCCCTTTACCTCTAGTTGCCCTTTCATTTTTATACACTTTTTTTTTTATTCTTCACCACCACCACCCCTGCCGCAGCTTTCATGTTTCAACAAGTTTCCGCTTAAAAAGTGCACCCGAGGGGGATTTAATTGCAGGACAAATTATAGGGTTGTTGTTGACTTACTGCAGCTGCATGTTTTTGAAAATTGGATTGACCACAAGCTGCTGTTTCTACATTAAACCAATTCTCTGTGCAAGAATTTTTGTTGTCCATTCTATCCATGCTATGCCTAACCTTGGAGTGCTTGATGCTGACATGAAATGCAAAATATGCAAGATTCCATGAAAATGAGCACAGAAATTAACCCTTCAGTTGATTATTGCATGAACTATGTTCAGTGCAGACATAATATATAAATCCTACACACCTTCAAACACACCTATTACCTCTTAAAGATTCTGTCAGTCTCCAGACATTACAATCATTGAGAGGACCATGACAATCAATGCTGGTGGCAAATGGACAAAGATAGTTAACTTAAATGTTATTTTCTGTCTCATTCTTTATGTTGTGGGTAGTTTTGTGTTCACAGATAACAATCTGGTCTCTCAAAACTTGACTTGATCTGATATTTTTAATTTACTGAAACTTAAGTGTTGAATGAGACTTTCAGCCATCGAAGGTTTTTTTTTGTCTAAAGTAACTGCCAGTGCCATTTTCACTTAAGCATGTACTTTCTAAATGTATAAATGTAACCAGCAGACTGGTGGTAAGTATATGTTTTAATTTCATCAATTGTTAAACGTGACTACGGCACTTAACATTATGTTGTGTTTAATTAAAAGAAACTTGATTCTTTTAAATTCAAGTTTAATTCTTGTCTCCCACAATACAAATAAAACAGTCTTACAGCTGTGACCGCATAACATTGTGTGGCAACTTCTTCAAAACGCTCTGGATACCCTTTAGTGTATTTTAGCAGTCTTTGATTTTAAAATTCTCATCCTTGTGTTCAAATCCCCCCTATCACTATAACCTCCTCCAGCCCTACAATCCTCCATGAGACATTAAACCGAGGCCCCGTCTGCTCTCTCAGGTGGACATAAAAGATTCCATGGCACTATTTCGAAGAAGAGTAGGGGAGTTATCCCTGGTGTCCTGGCCAATATTTATCCCTCAACCAACATAACAAAAACAGATTATCTGGTTATTATTAAATTGCTGTTTGTGGGACCGTGGCAAATTGGCTGCCACGTTTCCCACATTACAACAGTGACTCCACTTCAAAAGTACTTCATTGGCTGTAAAGTGCTTTGAGACATCTGGTGGTCGTGAAAGGCACTGTATAAATGCAAGTCTTTTTTTCTTTGACCAAGCTTTTGGTTACCTGTCCTAATATCTCCTTATGTGGCTCGGTGTAAGATTTTGTTTGATAATGCTCCTGTGAAGCACCTTGGGACGTTTCTACATTAAAGGTGCTATATAAATGCAAGTTGTTGTTGAAAAGTTAGATTCGAGGTAATTCAGACTGATTCTTGCAGTGCTATAATGTTCTTTGCAAGGCTATTAAAAATGATATGCAGTCAAACTAAATAAATCAGAAGAAGCTGGTGCCAGCAAACTTCAAGAAATTATTGAGAAAGATGGGTGCTGTAATTGTCAGATTCTCTGCTTCCGCAGAAAAGCAAATGGAATACTGACATTTTCAATTTGGCAGCAGAATCGGGAGTTGCATAGCAACAGGAGCACGTGACTCCTATAGTAACGGAGAAGCTTCCTTCTGTTCTTGCTGACAAGGTTCCTGCTCTCTGTAGTGTAAATGCCAACTGTCTTGCTAACACCTACTGATACCAGCTCTGCTTCTGCAGCAAGAATTGGCAGTATTTACAGTGCATTGCTCAGTTAATGTGCTAAAGCATTGCCCACTTGCTTCTGCTTTGTGATTCTAGTGCTGAATACAAGAGTCCCCATTCTTCTTCTGTGCTTGGCTGGCTTGCTGCCACAGAAGATGCAGTTGGTTGGATGCTGACCCTGATGTTTCCAAGTCTCTTCACTGCGCTGGCTGCCCTAGGCCGCTGTTGCTGTGCTCCAGGCCTCTTGTTCCCACTGTGCTGGCTGCTCTAAGTCTCTGTTCTAGCATGTGCTCTACTTCAGTTTTCTTTCCATGGGTAAGTGCAAGGAAAATTTAGTCAAAAACTCTACATGAAATATACAGAGCCTGGGAGATTCATGCCCCATTGTGGGAGTCTCTTGGACAATCTGCGAGGTTAAAACCAGCTTTGTGGCACATATGTCAGACGATGTAGCAAGCCACATGCAACAACAGCTACTTGAATTTAGACAACATTTTTAATGTAGCAGAATGTCCACGGTGCTTCACTGAGGCGCAATCAATGAAATATATGCTGAGTCTAAAGTAAATACAGGAGTGAGACAAAGCTGGATCAAAAAAGGGTCTGGAAGGAGGTGGAGTTATTTAGTGAGGGAATGCCAGAGCTTGAGGGAACAGGAATCTACGTAGATCGGTGTGGATGTGCTGCTGGGTGAGTGGTACTGGAGGGTGGGGTACTGAATAGGACATGGGCAGCATAGCATTGGCGGTGATGGGGATGGAGTCATGGCAAGGGTATGAAGTTTGGTGAAGTGAGTGAAAATGATGGTTTTGGTCTTTCCAATGTTTAGCTGGAGCAGGCCGGATGCTGGTCAAGCAGTCTGACTGCACATGGGCAGTGCAAGGGTGGAGAGGTAAAGCTGGGAGTCGTCAGCGTAGATGTGGAAACTTCACCATCCGAAGACACGAGTCGGTCAAGAAGCAGTATACAGGCAAGGGTGAAGGGGAGGAGGAGAAGGGTTGATTCTTGAGCGACTCCCGAATGGAGGCTAGATGAGAAGCGCATGCTGTGGCTCCAACGGATAGTTGAGAGTAAAACCAAGCAAGGGCAGTCCTACTGAGCAGAACAAGGGAGGAAATGTGTTTAGCCATGTGTGGTTGACCATGTCAAAGGTTGCAGAGTGGTCACAATAACAGAATATGGGAGGGCCAGAGACCTGATTTTGGAGAGGTGCAAGCAAGGAGTTGCAGGAGAGATGGACACAGATTTGGAAGATGACAACATAATCAAGGACATGCACAGCAACAAGAGAGCTGGGTGCTGTTAACATTCAACCGCCTTCCTATCTGGTTCACAACACGTTTCCGTAAGCACGAGACGTGGAGTATGCGGAACCGACTTTATTGATGCACTGTACAGGTGATCCGCCTAACTGCAGAGTGTGGCTTTTCAGTTTCAAGTTCTATCTTTTGAGCAGGGTTGGGCAATTATTTGGGCTGGCGGGCCACTTAACAGGTTTCAGTGAGCGTACACCAAAGTACCCCTTGAGGTGAGTGGTCCCGTGCAGGCTTCTCACTAGCTCCTACGGCTGGAAGAGATACTGCACAGCGAATTTAAAGGGACAGCGGAAAAAAAAATTAGGGAACATTGCATAAACATAAATTCAGATAGTCATACTATCCTAAAGGTACAAAAGGTAGTGTAAAATAGTAACACCTTCCATTCTTGAATGAAATGATTGATCGATTATATGTTGTACTGAAAGTATGTGTGCTGAGTACGTGCCAGCAGCCCAAGCCTTTGCAAGGCCTGAACTACAATCGCATTACCTGGGATCCACTCCCTTGCCTAAGACGGTGATGAGAACTCTAGCCGTCGTCCTCTGGCTACCGGGAGAGGAAAGAGAGCGTCAGTCTCTCCGGTAAAAGAGTCGAGATGAGCAGCCATGACTTGACCGGAGGAGCGTCCAGTGCGCACGCGCAGAAGCCCCCCATCAGCCAGTGATGAGCGGCGGGTTTTTCAGAAAGTGGTTCACGGAGCCAGAGTGATAGATGCAAACAGATCTTAGGCCAGTTCCGAGACATAAAAGAGAAGCAGATCTGCAGCAGTCCCGGCAGCTTTATTTTTTTTTAATTGCCCCATTTCAAGGCCGCAGCCTACGCCTAGGCTGCAGTATGATGTCATTAATAACACATTTCCTTACACAAGCACTTTACATATCAGAAGACAAACCTATGTCTCCCTCTCACGACTCTTCATATCATCCTGTTTATATTGGAAAGCCTGTTGCTGTAAGATACAAAGAAGTTTGACTGTTAAACTTAACCCCCCCCCTCCCCTCCCAAGATGTACAACATGCATCTCTAGGATGTCCAACAGGTACAAGCTACTGCATCGAAGCTCTAAAGGTTTTAGTGGAGATGTGCTCCATATTGAAATAAATAAGATGCCAAATTCAGCATTGAAATGTAAATGAGGTTTGTACTCTGTACAAGTTAATTAAATGCGATATGGATACTTTTTTAAATGGCAGCAGTACAATATATTTAATAGAATGGAAACCTGTGTTTGAAGATGCTCAATGATAGATTCATTTATATTTGCCTTTTTGTAGGCTTTGCTGATCACCTGAGTGAGTATAGCAAGGCCCATGAAACTAACAATAATATGACGAGTCTTCTGCCTTAGAACATTAAAAAATTCCTCGGTGTGATAAATGTAAATTAATGCATTAAGGTCAGTCACCGAGTCTAAGGTTGACAATTCTGGTTGGACCTATTCCTGGAGATTACATCACATAACCTCCTGCCTTCAACCGCCCCCCCTCATCACTCTCGCTATTGGTCACCCAACATGTCCATCCTCATGGTGCCTCGCCTTCCTAGCCAATCGGAAAGTGACCTGATTGGATAATGCTTGACTTGTGAAACAGCCCTCCCACCACCCACCCATCTCCAATATTTTTATAACTAGTAAACAAAACTGTTCAAGGAAAAAAAATGTTTTAATGAACTTTTTTATTGCCCTGATGACTTTTCTCCTGTATTGCTCGCAGTTGTGTCCTGGAGATCAGTCTCTAATTCCTGGAGATTCCAGGGGAATCCTAACTGAGTCCAAGTCAGCACACTAGTGATAGTTATAAATCTTGTGTTTTAGATTTTACTGTGCTCTCCTCTCTAATCCATTACTTTAACCTGGTTGCACCTTGGCACACTGAGATCTGAATATTGAATAATTCAGGACTCGCCACACTGCACACTTTCCTATTTTAATTGAAGAGTTCTCTTGTGACTCAATCAAAATGAGTTGCAGTCTTCAAAAGATGTGGAATTTTGAAAAAACAGCATATGCTTTTTGTTTAATCATAGAATGGTTACAGCACAGAAGAAAGCTCAGCGAGCCTGTACCGGCTCTCTGCAAGAGCACCTCAGCTAGTCCCACTCCCCCGCGCTTTGCCCGTAGCCCTGCAAATTTCTTTCCTTCATATACTTATCCAACTCCCTTTTGAAAGCCATGATTGAATCTGCATCGACCACCCTTTCAGGCAGTGCATTCCAGATCTTAACCACTCTTGGCATAAAAATGTTTTTTCTTGCATCGCCTTTGGTTCTTTTGCCAATCACCTTAAGTTTGTGTCCTCTGGTTCTTGACCCTTCTGCCACTGGGAACAGTTTCCCTCTACTCTGTCCAGATCCCTCATGATTTTGAACACCTCTGTCAAATCTCCTCTGCTCCAAGGAGAACAACCCCAGCTTCTCCACTCTATCAACGTAACTGAAGTCCCTCATTCCTGGAATCATTCTCGTAAATCTTTTCTGCACCCTCTTTAAGGCCTTCACATCCTTCCTAAAGTGTGGTACCCAGAATTGGAGACAGTACTCCAGTTGGGGCCAAACCAGTGTTTTACACAGGTTCATCATCATTTCCACACTTTTGTACTCTGTACCTCTATTTATGAAGCCCAGGATCAGTAAGCCTTTTTAACAGCTTTCTCAACCTGCCCTGCCACCTTCAACGATTTGTGCACACATACCCCCAGGTCTCTCCGTTCATGCACCCCCTTCAGGATTGTACCATTTAGTTTATATGTCCTCTCATTCTTTCTACCAAAATGTATCACTTTGTAGGAATCGACCGATCCCTAACTGAAGTACTGAGGTCAAGTCAGTTCAATAAATCAACCGAATTTAATTAAACAAGCGAACAAAAGCATACAGGAGCAACAGCAAACATGTCTTTACAGCAGCTTGTTACACGCGGTCTGCCTAAAGGACCTCCCACACTCTGACGTCATGACGTCATCACGTTTCCCGCCGTTCGGGGCATCACGTGACCAACGTGATGACGTCATCGTGTTGTTTCAGGACTTTTACAGAAAGCTTATTTACACTCAGCAAACAAACATAGATGCTGTAACATTGGGTTAAAGCCAGTTATGCATTTGTACAGGAGTCCATTGGTGGTTTTGCCACATGCGCCCCCCCAGAAGTGTCTTTAATCGCAAAAGTCAATCGCAGAGGAGGTCGGACAATCCTGTCGGAGCGACTCCGATATTCCCGGAGAGGAATGGATGGTGCAGGAGATGAGCTGGGTTGCGGGGCCGATGGGCCAGGCGCGGCGGCCGCAAGCGGTCGCCCACGACGCGGCGGCTGCGCTGCTTCGACTGGCTGCTCGAGGTCCAGGTGTGTAGCCTTGAGACGGTCCACGGAAATGTGGTCAGGTTAACCTCCGACGTCCACTAGAAAACTCTTGGCGCCCGCCTGCAGTACTCGGAAAGGGCCCGTGTATGGAGGCATGAGAGGACTACGGTGGGCATCCTGCCGGGCAAAAACTAATTTAGCCCTCATAAGCTCCGGCGGAACATGTGACGCAGGCAGTCCGTGCTGTGAAGTCAGAATGGGCCGGAAAGAGTGCGCTGCGGCCCGGTGAGCCTCCAGTTGTTCAGCTGCTGACCACGGAAGCGTCGGTGATGGAAGAAACTCGCCGGGAACCCTGAGCGGCTGGCCATAAACCAATTCGGCGGCCGATGCCTGCAGGTCCTCTTTAGGCGCTGTGCGCAACCCGAGCATCACCCATGGCAACTTATCCATCCATGCGGTCCCTTGGAGGGTAGCCCACAGCGACGCCTTCAAAGAGCGATGAAAGCGTTCGCATAACCCATTGGCCTGCGGATGGTAAGCCGTGGTCCGATGGAGCTTGGCGCCCAAACCTGAAGCCACGGCGTTCCACAAAGCAGACGAGAACTGCGGTCCGATGAAATGTCCGATGGAACGCCGAAACGTGCAACCCAGGACGAAAGAAAAGCCCAGGCGACATCTGCGGAGGTGGTGGATGTCAAAGGAATGGCCTCTGGCCATCTGGTGGTACGGTCGATGATTGTCAGAAGATGTGTGAACCCTTGTGATGGCGGTAGTGGGCCCATGAGGTCGACATGAACATGATCGAATTGCCGCTCCGGTACCTCGAAAACAGCGACAGGAGCTTTGACGTGGCGCTGCACCTTCGCCCTCTGGCACACGACGCATGTGTTGGCCCAGTCGCGCACATCTTTTCTCATTCCCCTCCAGACGAACTTGGACGCTAACAATTTCTGTGAAGCACGCACGCCCGGGTGCGCAAGCCCGTGAATGATATCGAATACTTTCCTGCGCCAGGACAATGGAACGATCGGGTGTGGGTCTCCCAGGGAGACATCGCAGAGCAAGGAGGTGCCGGCCGAGTGGAAAAGCACATCCGCTGGCCGCAGGCAGGATGAAAAGGAGCGGAAAGCTTGCGTTTCCAGGTCAGTCACTTGGTCAGCCACCATGAGCGAATAATCAAGCTCCAGCTGGACGGTCGCACGCGAGAGGCAGTTGGCAACCACGTTGTCCTTGCCGGCCACGTGCCGGATATCGGTGGTAAACTCAGAAATGAAGGTGAGTTGTCGTTGTTGCCGGGCCGACCACGGCTCAGTCGTCTTGGCCATGGCAAACGTCAGGGGCTTGTGATCCACAAAGGCGGTGAATTGGCGTCCTTCCAATAAAAAGCGAAAGTGGCGGATGGCCAGGAATAACGCCAACAGCTCCCGGTCGAATGTGCTGTAGCTACGTTTGTTACTACGCAACTGGCGGCTAAAAAACGCCAGCGGTTGCCATGTCCCGTCAACCCATTGCTCTTGCACGGCGCCGACGGCGTAGTCCGACGCATCTGTCGTGAGCACGATGGTGGCGCCAGGCAGCGGGTGTGCCAACATCGTCGCATTGACGAGGGCCTCCTTCATGTCCCCAAAAGCGCGATCCATCACCGGTGTCCAAATCACAGGTTCTTTCCCCGGCTTCCCTCGGAGTGCCTCGTAGAGCGGCCGCATGAGCTGTGCAGCCCAGGGGACAAATCGATGGTAAAAATTTACCATTCCGAGGAATTCTTGGAGCGCTTTGACGGATTGTGGCCGCGGGAACACAGCGATGGCTGCCACTTTCGCCCGGAGTGGCAGCGCCCCTTCTGCGGTGATGTGGTGGCCCAGAAAATCGATCTGCCTCATTGACACTTGTTTGGGTTAATTATAAGGCCATGTTCCTGGAGGCGGTGGAAGAGGATGCGCAGGTGTCATAGATGTTCCTCCTTTGACGCGCTGGCAACGAGGATGTCATCGAGGTACACAAAAAGGAATTTGAGATCCCGCAGCACCAAATCCATGAGGCGTTGGAACGCCTGCACCGCATTTTTGAGTCCGAAAGGCATTCTTAGGAATTCAAAAAGTCCAAAAGGGGTAATGACCGCCGTCTTCTGGACGTCCTGTGGGTGGACGGGCACTTGGTGGTACCCCCGGACGAGGTCGATCTTGGAGAACAACGAATTGCCTGCTAAATGAGCGGAAACATCTTGTATGTACGGTATCGGGTACCGGTCCGGAGTCGTGACCTCATTGAGGCGCCGATAATCACCGCAGGGCCGCCACCCACCGCCGGGCTTTGGCACAATATGCAGCGGAGATGACCAGGGACTATCTGACCGGCGAACGATGCCCAACCGCTCCATAGTGGCGAATTCCACCTTCGCGGCCTCGAGTTTACTGGCCTCCAATCACCGAGCCCAGGCGTAAACCGGGGGGCCGGTCGTCGCGATGTGGTGTTCAACACCATGTTTGGCAGTCGTCGCTGAGAAGGTGGGTCGAGTGAGCTCCAGAAATTCCCTGAGCAGGCGGGTGAAATCGTCGGGTGTCGACTCGGTGCAGGCAACCGCGTGGGCCGCGCCCGAACCCCGAAAACAGGGGATGGGGGCCCATGAGGCGGCATGAATCAGGCGGCGATTACGTATGTCGACCAGTAGGTCATTCGTGCAGAAAAAGTCAGCGCCAAGGATTGCCAGTGGTATTTTGGCGGTTATAAACTCCCAGTGGAAAAGTTGCCCGCCGAGACACAACTGGATCCGCTGCTTCCCGAACGTACGGATAGCGCTGCCATTGGCGGCCTGTAGTGGAGAACCACACCTCCCTGATCTGACATCGAGGAGCGAAGCGGGGAGGATGCTGCACCGGGCGCCCGTGTCGCACAAGAACCGCCGGCCCGAAATGGAGTCGGTGATATACAACAATTTCCCAGAATCACCAACTGTCATCGTGGACGCGAAACCGACCTCGGGGTCTCTCTTCCGTTCGCGCAATCGGTTTTGCTGCTTTCTCGGTGCCGGTGGCACGAAACTACATGGGGGTCGGCAGTATCTGGCTTTCGGACCGAAATGGGCGTGGTACTGGCAGAGACTGGTCTGTGGAGATGCCGAGGCGGGGTTCTTCGAGGCGGGACGCTTTGAGGTGGCACAGTACTGCTGCATCACCGCGTAAATGGTGTCGGCTTCGGCCGCGAGCGCTACACCGTCCGTAGCCTCCGACCTGGCGAGGGCTGCTGGCTCAGGAACAGTTCCCGAAACAGAAAACACTGCGGTTTAGACCCGAGGATTGTGAGCATTTGGCTCATCAACTCGGAAGGCTTAGCGTCGCCTAACCCGGGGAGTGCGAGCACGCATCGCGCGCGCTCCGCCTTCGTGAGACCGAATATTTGCATAAGGCACGCCTTAAGCGTTTCATACTTGTTATCCACGGGCGGGGTCTCCAGCAGGTTGATGATTCGGGAAGCCGTCGAGCTGTCCAGTGCGGAGACCACATAAAGATAACGGGTCTGATCCAGCACGATGTTCCGAAGTTGGAACTGAGCCTCCGCTTGCACGAACCAGGAGGCTGCCTGTTGTTCCCAAAATTGAGGGAGCTTCAAACTCGCTGCATTCACATCCATCTTGTTCTCGAGCTTTCCTCCGCGAAAATTGTCCGCGAAGCTTCGGGGTCACCAATGTAGGAATCGACCGATCCCTAACTGAAGTACTGAGGTCGAGTCAGTTCAATAAATCAACCGAATTTAATTAAACAAGTGAACAAAACAAAAGCATGCAGGAGCAACAGCAAACAGGTCTTTACAGCAGCTTGTTACACGAGGTCTGCCTAAGGGACCTCCCACTCTCTGATGTCATGACGTCATCACGTTTCCCGCCATTTGGGGCATCACGTGACCAACGTGATGACGTCATCGCGTTGTTTCAGGACTTTTACAGAAAGCTTATTTACACTCAGCAAACAAACATAGATGCTGTAACATTGGGTTAAAGACAGCTATGCATTTGTACAGGAGTCCATTGGTGGTTTTGCCACAACTTCACACTTTTCTGCATTAAATTTCACCAGCCTGTCTGTCTTCCTGAACTCTTATCACTCTCCTCCTCACTGTTCACTATACTTCCAGGTTTTGTCTCATCTGCATATTTTGAAATAGTGTCCTGAAAACCCACATCCAAGTCATTAATATATATATCAAGAAAAGCAGTAGTCCTAGAACTGACCCCTGTGGAACACCAATGTATACCTTCCTCCAGTCTGAAAAACAACCGTTCACCACTACTCTGTTTCCTGTCACTTAGCTAATTCTGTATCCATGCTGCCTCTATCCCTTTTATTCCATGGGCTTCAACTTTGCTGGCAAGCCTATTATGTGGCACTTTGTCAAATGCCTTTTGGAAATCCATGTACGTCAACTACGTCAACTGCATTACCCTCATCGACCCTCTCTTACCTCATCAAAGGACTCAATCAGGTTGTTTAAACATGATTTGCCTTTAACAAATCTGTGCTGGCTTTCCTTAATTAATCCACACTTGTCCAAGTGACTGTTAATGTTGTCCCTGATTTAATGTTTCTAAAAGCTTCCCCACTACCGAGATCAAACTCACTGGCCTGTAGTTGCTGGGTTTATCATTACACCCTTTTTTGAACAATGGTTTAACATTTGCAGTTCCCCAGTCCTCTGGCACCACCCCCATACCTAAGGAGGATTGGAATATTATGGCCAGTACTTCTGCAATTTCCTCGCTCAATGCCCTCAGTATCCTAGGATGCATCCCATCCACTCCTGGTGACTTATAAGTACAGCCAGCCTTTCTAATACCTCATTAACAATTTTTATCCTATCAAGTATCTCCACTACCTCCTCTACTATGTCTATGGCAGCATCCTATTCCTTGGTGAAGACAGATACAATGTATTTATTTAGTACCTCAGCCAGACCCTCTGCCTCCATGCGTAGGTCTCCTTTTCGGTCCCTGATCGGCTCCACCCCTCCTCTTACTACCCGTTTACTATTTATATGCCTAGAGAAGACTTTTGGCTGCCATTCTATTCTCATACCCTCTCTTTGCCCCTCTTATTTTCTTTTTCACTTCTCTGACCTTTCTATATATAGCCTGATTCTCAGATGTATTTGCAACCTGACATCTGTCATATGTGCTCTTTTTCTGTTTCATCATATTCTCTATCAGTTTCGTGATCAAGGGAGCCCTGACTTTAGTTGCCCTACCTTTCCCCCTAGGGGAATGTATCTCAACTGTACTTGAACGATTTCCTCTTTACAGGCAGCCCATGGTTCCATTACAGTTTTGCCTGCCAATCTTTGATTCCAGTTTACCTGGGCCAGATCCATTCTCATCCCACTGAAATTGGCCTTCCCCCAGTTTAATGGCAGTATCTTTATAACTAAACCATTATGATACACTTGACTCTGCTCTCATTGTCAGGCACATTTAAATGCGGTGCTGCTGCATTCTGCTGCTGCTATCTGAAGGAGATATTTTAGTTCTTAAATACTGGATTGATGTAATATTTTGAGTAAATAAGGAGAGACTGTTTCCAGTGGCAGAAGGGTCAGTAATCAGAGGACACAGATTTAAGGTGATTGGCAAAAGAACCAGAGGCGACCCAAGGAAACTTTCTTTACACAGGGTTTTTGCGATCTGGAATGCACTGCCTGAAAGGGTGATGGAAGCACATTCAATAGTATTCAGAGACAAGAGTGCTACCCACTGAGCCACAGCTGACCCAAGCAAGCTAATGTTCACTATTATTCCATACACCCTTTATGAATGTTATTGATGGGCATGAAAGTAGCATTGTAAAATATAGTGATGTAACAAGTAAGGAGTGTGATGGAATACTCTCCACTTGCCTGGATGAGTGCAGCTCCAACAACACTCAAGAAGCTCGACACCATCCAGGACAAAGCAGCCCGCTTGATTGGCACCCCATCCACCACCTTAAACATTCACTCCCCCCACCACCGGCGTACCATGGCTGCAGTGTGTACCATCTACAAGATGCACTGCAGCAACTCGCCAAGGCTTCTTCGGCAGCACTTCCCAAACCCATGATCTCTTTCACCTAGAAGGACAAGGGCAGCAGGCACAGGGGAACACCACCACCTCCACGTTCCCCTCCAAGTCACGCACCATCCTGACTTGGAACTCCCTCCCGAACAACACTGGGAGTACCTTAACCGCACGGACTACAGCGGTTCAAGAAGGCGGCTCACCACCACCTTCTCAAGGGTAATTAGGGGTGGGCAGTAAATGCTGGCTTTGCCAGCGACACCTCCCATAAACGAATAAAAAAAAGAGCAGCATAGAAACTCAATCACTTGTGAAATAACTGATTCTCTGCAGTTATGTCATGGTCCAGAATATGAATTACAATATGAGCAGGTACGTCCCACTTCTGTGAATTGTTCAATTGCAGTTTTTTTGGGGGGGAGGGGTGGGGGGAGTAATGCGGTACTGGACCTAATTCTAGGGAATGTAGCCGGGCAAGTGGTGGAAGTGTCAATAGGAGAGCATTTTGGTGACAGTGACCATAATTCGGTGAGATTTAAGGTAGTCATGGAAAAGGACAAAGATGGACCGGAAATAAAGGTTCTAAATTGGGGGAAGACCGATTTTACTATGATAAGGCAGGATCTGGCCAAAGTGGACTGGGATCAGCTACTTGTAGGAAAATCCACATCAGAGCAGTGTGAGTCTTTCAGAAAGGAAATAGAGAGAGTACAATGCCAACATGTTCCTGTAAAGGTCAGGGTGGGACCAACAAGCCCAGGGAACCCTGGATGTCAAGGGATATACAAGAATGGATTAGGAAAAAAAGGGAGGCTTTTTGCAGATACAAAGGACTAAAAACAGCGAAAGCCCTAGAGGAGTATAGAAAATGCAGGGGGGTACTTAAAAAAGAAATTAGGAGAGCGAAGAGGGGGCATGAAAAAACACTGGCGGGCAAAATAAAGGAAAATCCCACGGTGTTTTATAAGTATATTAAGGGCAAGAGGATAACCAGGGAAAGAGTAGGGGCCATTAGGGTCCAAAGTGGCAATCTGTGTAGAGCCGGAAGATGTAGGTGTGGTTTTAAATGAATATTTTGCATCTGTGTTCACTATGGAGAAGGACGATGTAGGCAGAGAAATCAGTCAGGGGGATTATGATATACGTGAACAAATTAGTATTGAGAGGGAGGAGGTACTAGCAGTTTTAGCGGGCTTAAAAGTGGATAAGTTCCCAGGCCCAGATGAGATGTATCCCAGGCTGCTGTGTGAGGCAAGGGAGGAGATTGCAGGGGCTCTGACACAAATTTTCAGAACCTCTCTGGCCACAGGGGAGGTCACAGAGGGCTGGAGAACAGCTAACGTAGTATCATTATTCAAGAAGGGTAGTAGGGATAAACCAGGGAATTACAGGCCAGTGAGCCTAACATCAGTGGTAGGGAAATTATTGGAAAAAATTCTGAGGGACAGAATTAGTCTCCACTTGGAGAGGCAAGGATTAATCAAGGATAGTCAGCATAGCTTTGTCAGGGGGAGATCATGTCTAACCAATTTGAATGAATTTTTTGAAAGGGTGACTAGGTGTGTGGATGAGGGTAGTGCAGTTGATGTAGTCTACATGGACTTCAGTAAGGCTTTTGAAAAAAGTCCCACATGGGAGACTCAAGAAGGTAAGAGCCCATGGGATCCAGGGCAATTTGGCACATTGGATCCAAAATTGACTTAGTGGCAGGAGGCAGAGGGTGATGGTCGAAGGTTGTTTTTGTGACTAGAAGCCTGTGTCCAGTGGTGTACCACGGGGATCGGTGCTGGGTCCTTTGCTGTTTGTAGTGTGCATTAATTATTTAGATATGAATCTAGGAGGTATGATCAGTAAGTTCGCAGATGACACAAAAATTGGTGGAGTGGTAAATAGCGAGGAGGGAAGCCTCAGACTACAGGACAATATAGATGGGTTGGTTAGATGGGCAGAACAGTGACAAATGGAATTTAACCCTGAAAGGTGTGAGGTGATGCATTTTGGGAGGACTAACAAGACAAGGGAATACACAATGAATGGTAGGACCCTAGGAAGGACAGAGGATCAGAGGGACCTTGGTGTGCATGTATATAGATCCCTGAAGGCAGCAGGACAGGTAGATAAGGTGGTTAAAAAGGCATATGGGATACTTGCCTTCATTAGCCGTGGCATAGAATATAAGAGCAGGGAGGTTATGATGGAGCTGTACAAAACGCTAGTTAGGCCACAGCTGGAATACTGTGTGACGTTCTGGTCGCCACACTATAGGAAGGATGTGATTGCATTGGAGAGGGTGCAGAGGAGATTCATAAGAACATAAGAACATAAGAAATAGGAGCAGGAGTAGGCCAATCGGCCCCTCGAGCCTGCTCCGCCATTCAATAAGATCATGGCTGATCTGATCCTAACCGCCAATCTACTATCACTGAACCATATCCTGAATCTAACAGAATTAGACACACGAAATAGGAGCAGGATCAGGCTACATGGCCCCTGGGCCCGCTCCGCTACCCACAGGGCCATGACCGATCCGAACCTAGACTCATGTCCAAATTCCTGCCCGTTCCCCATAACCCTTTATTCCCTTTAATTCTAGGAAACTTTCTATTTCTGTTTTAAATTTATGTAATGATGTAGCTTCTACAGCTTTTTGGGGCAGCATATTCCATGGACCTACCACCCTCTGAGTGAAGTAGTTCCTCCTCATCTCAGTTTTGAAAGAGCAGCCCCTTATTTTAAGACTATGCCCCCTAGTTCTAGTTTCACCCATCATCGGGAACATCCTCCCCGCATCCACCCGATCCAACCCCTTCACAATCTTATATGTTTCAATAAGATCGCCTCTCATTCTTCTGAACTCCAATGAGTAGAGTCCCAATCTACTCAACCTCTCCTCATATGTCCATCCCCTCATCCCCGGGATTAACCGAGTGAACCTTCTTTGTACTGACTCGAGAGCAAGTATGTCCTTTCTTAAGTATGGACACCAAAACTGTATGCAGTATTCCAGGTGCGGTCTCACCAATACCTTGTACAACTGAAGCAATACCTCCCTATTTTTATATTCTATCCCCCTAGCAATGAAAGCCAACATTCCATTGGCCTTCTTAATCACTTGCTGCACCTGCATACTAACCTTTTGAGTTTCGTGCACCAGGACCCCCAGATCCCTTTGTACTTCAGTACTTTCCAGTTTCTTGCCATTAAGATAATAACTTGCTCTACGATTTTTCCTGCCAAAGTGCATAACCTCACACTTTCCAGTGCTGTATTCCATCTGCCAAATCTCTGCCCACTTACTTAGCCTGTCTATGTCCCCTTGCAGGTTTTTTATGTCCTCCTCACTCACTACTTTCCCTCCCATCTTAGTATCATCTGCAAACTTTGATATGTTACACTCGGTCCCCTCCTCCAAATCGTTAATATAGATTGTAAAGAGTTGGGGACCCAGCACTGACCCCTGTGGAACGCCACTAGTTACTGATTGCCAGTCCGAGAATGAACCATTTATCCCAACTCTCTGCCTTCTGTTAGATAGCCAATCCTCTATCCATGCCAGAATATTACCCCCAATCCCGTGATTTTTTATCTTAAGCAATAATCTTTTGTGTGGCACCTTGTCAAATGCCTTTTGGAAGTCTAAATACACTACGTCCACTGGTTCCCCTTTATCCACCCTATATGTTACTTCCTCAAAGAACTCCAGCAAATTTGTCAAACATGACTTCCCCTTCATAAAACCATGCTGACTTTGTCCTATTAAATTATGATTATCCAAATGTCCTGTTACTGTCTCCTTAATAATGGACTCCAAAAGTTTACCTACCACAGATGTTAGGCTAACCGGTCTATAGTTTCCAGCCTTCTGTCTACTGCCCTTTTTAAATAAGGGCGTTACATTAGCAGTTTTCCAGTCTGCTGGGACCTTTGCCGAGTCCAGGGAGTTTTGGAAAATTATTACCAATGCATCCACAATCCCTACCGCCACTTCCCTCAAGACCCTAGGATGTAAGCCATCAGGTCCAGGTGATTTATCCGCCTTGAGTCCCATTATTTTACTGAGTACCACTTCCTTAGTGATTTTGATCGTGTTTAGCTCCTCCCCCCCCCTATAGACCCCTGTTTGTCCAGTGTTGGGATATTCTTAGTGTCTTCTACTGTAAAGACTGATACAAAATATTCATTCAGCGTTTTTGCCATCTCCATATTTCCCACCATTAATTTCCCGGTCTCATCCTCTAAGGGACCAACATTTACTTTAGCCACCCTTTTTCTTTTTATATAACTATAAAAACTCTTACTATCTGTTTTTATATTTTTTGCTAATTTACTTTCATAATCTATCTTCCCTTTCTTAATCAATCTTTTTGTTATTTTTTGCTGTCTTTTAAAGTTATCCCAATCCTCTATCCTCCCACTAGATTTGGCTACCTTATATGCCCTTGTTTTTAGTCGAATACTATCCTTAATTTCTTTACTTAGCCACGGATGGCTGTCTTTTCTTTTACACCCTTTTCTTCTCAGTGGAATATATATTTTTTGGAAGTTGTAGAATAACTCCCTAAATGTACACCACTGATCATGTATCGTCTTACCCTTTAATCTATTTTCCCAATCCACTCTACTCAATTCCACTCTCATACCTTCATAGTCTCCTTTATTCAAGCTTAGCACGCTTGTTTGAGATCCAACCTTCTCACCCTCTAATTGAATATGGAATTCAACCATGTTATGGTCACTCATTCCAAGGGGATCCTTTACTAGGACATTTTTAATTAATCCTGTCTCGTTACACAGGACCAGATCTAAGGTTGCTTGCCCCCTGGTCGGTTCAGTTACATACTGCTCAAGAAACCCATCCCTAATACACTCAATGAACTCATCCTCAAGGCAGCCCTGCCCAATTTGATTTGTCCAATTAATATGATAGTTAAAATCCCCCATAATTATAGATGTTCCCTTATTACAAGCCTCAACTATTTCCTGATTGATACTCCGTCCAACAGAGTTGCAACTGTTCGGCGGCCTATAGACTACGCCCACTAGTGTTTTTTTCCCCTTATTATTCCTTACCTCCACCCAAACTGTTTCATTATCCTGATCTTTTGACCCAATATCATTTCTCTGTATTACAGTGATTCCTTCCTTTATTAACATAGCCACCCCACCTCCCCTTCCTTCCTGCCTGTCCTTCCTGATCGTTAAATAACCTGGTATGTTTAATTCCCAGGCATTGTCACCCTGCAGCCATGTTTCTGTAATGGCCACAAGATCATACCCATATGTAGTTATTTGTGCCATTAACTCGTCTATTTTGTTACGAATGCTACGTGCATTCAGATAGAGAACTTTCAAATATGTTTTGTGACACTTAGTTCCTGCTTTTGCCCTTTTTATTACTTTACCTTTTACTCCATACCTTCTGCCCCTTCCTGATACACTCTGGTTTTTAATTTCCCCACTGCTACCTAAGTCTATGACCTTCTCTGTTGTCATTTTTATTATTTGCTCTCTAGGAACCTTCCCTCCACTAGTTAGCTTAAAGCCCTCTCTACAGCCCTAGTTATATGATCCGCCAGGACTCTAGTCCCAGCACTGGTCAAGTGAAGCCCGTCCCAACGGAACAGCTCCCTCCTGCCCCAGTACTGGTGCCAGTGTCCCAGGAAGCAAAACCCATTTCTCCCACACCAGTCTTTGAGCCACGCATTTAACTCTCTAATTTTATTTGTCCTAGCCAAATTCGCTCGTGGCTCAGGTAATAATCCAGAGATTATTACCCTTGAGGTTCTGTTTTTTAATTTGACCCCTAGCTGCTCATACTCCTTTAACAGAACCGGCTTCCTAGTCCTGTCTACGTCGTTTGTACCAACATGGACCACGACAACTGGATCCACCCCCTCCCACTGCAAGTTTCTTTCCAGCCCAGAGGAGATGTCCTTAACCCTGGCACCGGGTAGGCAACACAGCCTTCGGGACTCTCGCTCTCGGCTGCAGAGAACTCTATCTATCCCCCTAATAATACTATCCCCTACCACTACAACATTTCTATTTACTCCCCCCTCTTGAATGGTCCCCCGTTCCACGGTGCTGTGGCCAGGTTGCTCATCCTCCCTGCAGTCCCTGCTCCTGTCCCCACAGGGAGTAAGAACCTCGAACCTGTTGGTCAAGAGCAAGGGCTGCGGCTCCTCCAGCTCTACCTCCTGGATCCCCATACCTGCCTCACTCGTAGTCACACCGTCCTGTCCCTGACCATGGGCTACATTTGAATTACTTAACTTCATAGGTGTGACCACCTCCTGATACACAGAGTCCAGGTACTTCTCCCCCTCCCTGATGTGTCGCAGTGTCTGAAGCTCAGACTCCAGCTCATCAACACGGAGCTGGAGTTCCTGTAGCAGCAGACACTTGTCACAGACGTAATCACCGTGAGCCTCAATGGGGTTCACCGGCTCCCACATCTCGCAACAGTAACACATCACCTGCTCCATTCTATTTAATTAATTAAATTTTTTATTGTTAGTTATGGACACCCTCTGCCCGATTTTAGATGCTAGTATCCCCGTTAATTAATTGGATTTAAATTAAATCAATCCCTCTAGTTACACCAGTTAAATGGTTTACCAACAGTCACTCGGCACCAGAAAGGCCTTGGTACACCACAGCAACCTTAAAAACTATAAACCACAGACTTAAAGTTTTAAAACGAGAGAAATACTCCAACCAATCACCTACCTGTTTTGTGATGACGTCACACCTTGAATACTTTTTACCTCTCTCCTTGCCTGAGATTGGAGATTGGTACGCCTACCTGAGCCTCTGGGGCCTCTTGTAGTCACTCTGCCGCGCTGCTCCACCTCCACCCGCTGCCGATGCCACACTGAGGCCTACCTGAGCCTCTGGGGCCTCTTGTAGTCACTCTGCCGCGCTGCTCCGCCTCCACCCGCTGCCGATGCCGCACTGAGGCCTACCTGAGCCTTTGGGGCCTCTTGTAGTCACTCTGCCGTGCTGCTCCGCCTCCACCCGCTGCCGATGCCGCACTGAGGCCTACCTGAGCATCTGGGGCCTCTTGTAGTCACTCTGCCGTGCTGCTCCGCCTCCACCCGCTGCCGATGCCGCACTGAGGCCTACCTGAGCCTTTGGGGCCTCTTGTAGTCACTCTGCCGCGCTGCTCCGCCTCCACCCGCTGCCAATGCCGCACTGAGGCCTACCTGAGCCTCTGGGGCCTCTTGTAGTCGCTCTGCCGCACTGCTCCGCCTCCACCCGCTGCCGATGTTACCTGGGCTGGAGCGCTTCAGCTATGAAGAGAGACTGGACAGGCTGGGGTTGTTTTCCTTAGAGCAGACAAGGCTGAGGGGGAACCTGATTGAGGTGTACAAAATTATGAGGGGCATAGATAGGGTAGATAGAAAGGAACTTTTCCCCTTAGTAGAGGGGTCAATAACCAGGGGGCATAGTTTCAAGGTAAGGGGCAGGAGGTTTAGAGGGGATTTGAGGAAAAACTTTTTCACCCAGAGGGTGGGTGGAATCTGGAACTTACTGCCTGAAAGGGTGGTAGAGGCAGGAACCCTCACAACATTCAAGAAGCATTTAGATCAGCAATTGAAACGCCATAGCATACAAGGCTATGGACCAAGTGCTGAAAAATGGGATTAGAATAGATAGGGCTTGATGGCCGGCATGGACACGATGGAATGAAGGGTTTCTTTCTGTGCTGTATAACTCTATAGGGGGAGAAATTCAGTTGTTAGCGCCAGCCATTAGCGCCATACGAGGGCGATAAGTGGGGCACGAAGCAGCTAGCGCCCGGGCGCGGCGAGACTTGCACCTCTCGCGAAATTGAGCGGACATTTAGCGGCGGCGCAAAACCGCAACACCCACTCAGCTGCGCGCGCAGATCCTGACGTCATTTCATGGTGCAACGCCCTTGGGGCGCCCCGAACCGGAACTTCAGTGGCGCCCCCCTTCTTTCCGCCTGGCGCTCCCAGCGACTGGTTGACTGGAACGGTTCCCAGTTGCTGTGGGGCTGGGGGGCTGCTATTTAAAGGGGGCTCTTCCTGGCTTCTTAGTGGTAGCCATTTTGGACCACTCCTTCTGTGAGAGAGAGAGAGATTTGCAGAGAGACAAAGGGAGAGAGCTTTCTGCTTTGACTCAGTGCTCGCAGAGGTACTTCTGGCTTCAGCCCAGAACTTTGCAGTTGGATTGATTTTTCAGTGCCATAGCCTTGAGTGGCCACATATTATGGGGGCTGCAATGGGTGGAAACGTTGGGTTTCTCCACTGCATTGAGAGGGCTCAGAGATGCCGAGAGAGAGTGCCAATCATGGCCAGACGGAGGAGGGCCAACAGGCGTCGGCACAGGAGACCTTACCCTCCCAGGGTATTCCGCCAGCAGTTCTCCTACCTCAACATGTCTGAGGAGCAGTGTATTCGGAGGCTTCGATTCAGCAGGGAGGTGGTCACTGAGCTCTGCCACCTGCTACAGACAGATCTGCAGCCTCAGCTGAGGAGGAGGACGTCTCTGTCGGTGGCAGTGAATGTGACAGTGGCTCTCAACTTCTATGCCACCGGCTCCTTCCAATCCACTACTGGGGACATTGCCAATGTCTCCCAGTTTGCGGTGCATTGCTGCATCCGCCAAGTCATGAATGCCCTCTTCAAAAGGAGACGTCAGTACATTTCCTTCCCCATGACCCTGGACCCTGGGATTTGCAAGAATAGTGGGCTTCCCCATGGTGCAGGGCGCCATTGACTGCACATTGACTGCACGCATGTGGCTTTGCGGGCGCCTCAAGAGAATGCCGAGGATTACCGCAACGGGAAGGGGTTCCATTTGTTGAACATGCAGTTGGTGTGTGACCACAGACAGCTGATACTAGCTGTCAATGCCCGCTTTCCAGGCAGCAGTCACGACACCTTCATCCTGAGCCAAACTTCTGTGGCAGACCTTTTCGAAGCCCCAGCTCACCCACGAGGATGGCTTCTCGGGGACAAGGGCTATCCTCTGTGCACCTGGTTGATGACCCCGCTCCGTGCGCCCAGCACCCCTGCTGAAGAACGATACAATGACAGCCATCAAGCAACCAGGAACATCATTGAGCACACAATCGGCATACTAAAGCAACGGTTCCGCTGTCTGGACCATTCCGGGGGAGCCCTTCAGTACTCGCCTGTACTCATTGTAGTGTTCTGCATGCTGCATAACCTGGCTATCCTCAGGACTCAGCCACTGCTAGCAGACATTGGAGCACCAGCAGAGGAGAAGGAGGAGGAGGAGGAGCACCAAGATGGGAGGGAGGCACAAAGTGCAAGGGCCGTCCGTCAGCGTCTTATTGCAAGTCGGTTCTAGGCCCCCTCTGAGGGAATGGCTTGTGCCATTGAAAGAACATGAATGGAACGATTCCGCAAACCCTGAACCAGTCAAGGCAACAAATAGTACAAAGAGCAATCATGCACAATCTGAATAAAGACAATTATTTATTTAACAAACTGTGTGCCCTTCCTGCATGACAAAGTAATACAGAGAAACCCCCAAAAAAGCAGTCAGACACATAACTGGCTCTCACAACCTGGAGACAATGAACAAAAGAGTTAACCAAAAATGACCACGATCCTCGGCCTTCACTAAAAAAATTTACAGCATTTTGCCACACCTCCCACTTTTTGGCCTTCGAGGGTGATCTGCTTCGCTTGCGAGATTGGCCCCTTCCCACCCTGCAGCTCCTCCGCAATGGGACCCCAGTGGCTGCAGCAAGGCTGGGGGAAGGCTGCTGAGTGTCAGAAACTGAGTAGGCAGATGCACTCCCTGGTCGGACGACACACTGGCACTCCCACGGGGCAGTGCTGCAGCATGCGGAACAATCTGCTGAAGCACTGACTGCTGGCCTTCTGAGGCGCGGCGAGGGCACCAGCGATTCGTGCCCGATGCAGCGAGGGTGGCAGCAGTCAGTGCTCGTGTGGCCTCAATCTGTGTCTGCATCAGACCAGCCACTGACTGCATGGCACCAATAAGCACTTGCGTGGAAGCCGCCTGTGCTGCACCGAAGTCCTGCAGACTCCTTGCCAGTGCTGCAGCGAAGTCCTGGACACTGCTTGCCAGTGACTCAATGGAGTCGGGCATCCTTGCCACTGCAGCCATGAGCTCAGTGTGCCTCTGCTCCGCCTGGGCACCCATTTCAGCGAGGAGATGCACCTCTTCTGCGCTCACTATAGCAAGACTGGAGGCCAGACTCTCCCTCCGGAGAGAAGGCCGCCGAGCTTCCCTAACCCCCCCGCATTGCTGCAGCCCGCTGGGCCCTGGAGCTTCACCCTCCTCAGACCCTTCCCCCCTGCTCTCCTCCAGGGAGGACGTGTCCCCATTATGGCCATGGGCTGCCTCGGCTGAGGGTGGCACTGATGGTCTGGTTTCCTCTTCCTCCTCGCCTTCTGAATCACTCACAGTGGCAGCTTGCAGGCCCACCTCCTCACCTGGCGATTCACCATCTGAAAGCAGGGAGGTACAAGATTTGCTTTAGCGTGAGGACAGGGTGGCAGCGAGGGAGGCATGAGTGCTGCAATTCACTGTATTGGTTCGATAGTGGCAAAGGATGCTGGTGTGAGGCACAAGTGGAAGGAGAGAGGTGAAAAGGTGATGACCTTACCATTGCTGTCTAGAACGGGCTCGGCATCTCCAGTGGCGACGGGGCCAATCAGCTGGCCTGCCATAATGCGCTGGACTTGCTGCTCCAGATCGCTGAGGTCTTTAAGGTGAGGCCGGCCTCCCCCGGTCCGTTGCTCCTGCCTCCTATTGTGGGCCAGCTTGCCCTGCAAGAGAAAGGACGGGCTCTGAGTAGAGTGTGAAGCCCTGATCTTGGCTGCACTGCCTCCCATGGTCGAATAGCCCTTACAGTGTGAAGCCCTGATCTTGGCTGCACTGCCTCCCATGGTCGAATAGCCCTTACAGTGTGAAGCCCTGATCTTGGCTGCACTGCCTCCCGTGGTCAAATAGCCCTTACAGTTTGTAAAGTGGTGAATGTGCATGTGAGTTTCATGAAAGCCTCATAGGTGTTGGATGAGGGCTGGCCATTGGGGCTTTCAGGACCCTTTGGCCATAAAGTGAGGTGCACATGCAGGGATGAAGAGGATACTGAAAAGGGTACTCACCCTGACAACCCGAGTGAGGTCATTGAACTTCTTCCTGCATTGCACAGGGGTCCTAGGTACCATGCAGCTGGAGGTCACTCTGTGAGCCACCTCCCTCCAAGCTTTGCGGTAGTCGGTGGGCAGTGGCCTCCTGCCACTGTCCGGAAACAGGATAGATCGCCTGCGCTCCACTGCGCCAACCAGAACCTGCAGGGCCCCCTCACTGAACCGCTGCACTCGCTCCCTGGCCCTTTCCATGGTCCTAGGCGTTAGAATGTGGCAGCAGGTCTGTCCAGGCCGAGAATCAGGGCTCCAATGTGCAGGGCGTGGCTGCAATCCAAATCGACCCCCCGCCTTTAAGAGCTGACCGGCGCCAGCGTGTCTGCCTGCAATTGCTAACTGGACGCACCTGCGCTGCGTCCGCCCTCAGTGGTAGCGCCTCGCTTCTCTGGCTTAGCGCCTTAGGACAGTCGTGCAGTGTCTGCTTTAGCGCTCCAAGCACCTCTTGGGGCGAAGCAGGTCAATTTCGCTGAAGCTGGCGATAATTTGCACCGGGCGCTAAATTTCGCGCCCGCTCGACTATAACGCCCCAAACCTGGCGATACTGAATATGACTCTAAGGAGAGAGACGTGGTCACCATTTCTTAAAGTTGAAAATGAAGTTCAAAACCAAGTTACCTAAGAAAAATAACTTACTTGTAAGCACAATAGGACTTCCCAGCTTGCAGAAACATTTCAAAGTTGTTCCTGGGTGCCACGCAATGGCCAGAGTCTGCAACTGCATGCGAAGCAACTCAAAGCATTTTGAAAGTACAGGTATTCTAGTGCCAGAAGTGCTACATTAATGGGGAAATCCCATTTAAATACTTGGGGCCAGCATCAATAGATTATGGTTATTATCGAAAGCCTCATCGGCACTGTTGATATAGGAGTTTTGAATGAAAAGATGACAGCACACATTATTTTACAAGTGGGGAAACATGGGGATTACAGTATTACATAATCTACTTAGTGACGGGGAAATATAGAGAGACACACGTGCAGATATAGAGGGACAGGCATGCAAGGGAGGGATGGTGACAAGGCATATAGAGAGACGTGTACAGGCAGAAAGACAGAGATTATACACAGTAACCTGGAGATATAGAGAGACACAGGGTTGGACATGTAAAGCAGAAGAGGTTTGCCCTGAAATCATGGGGCTGTTCTGATGGACTCCCGCTGTTCAGCAGGAATCTGTTGGGATGGCGGCCACTTGGTTGGGCTCTGTCCTTAAGTGCAAGTTTCCAAGCTGATTAGAGCTAACTGTCAATGGGGTACACGTGATGTCGCTGAGAGGTACCAGCACTGCAGCACGGGGGGCATAAAGATAAGTAAAATAAGAAGAAAAGAGGAAATGGGAGATGAAAGAGTATCAGAAATAGGATAATGAGCGACCTGGAAGGAAAGGAAACAGTAAATAGAAAATGAGACGAGGAGAAGAGAAAATAATAAATAGGGTAATGAAAAGAGAGCGAGCAAGAAAGCAGAAAAAGAGGGGATGGGGAAGAAAGTTAGTAGAAAATGGGAAGAGTGAAAAGAAAATAGAAAACCAGGTAAATCGAGTTCAGGAGATGAGGAGTAAAGAGCAAATGATGTCGAATAACGTGACAGGGAAACAAAAGGATAAATGGAAAATAAAAGGAATGAGATGCACAGAAAGAGAAATAGCAAAAGACAGAAGGAAGGAAAAGATAAAAGCAGTTGCCAAAGTGATGGGAAGGAACTGAAATAAAATAGTGGGTAATGAGAAGATGTAAACACAGGACTATGATGAGAAAATGAAGAGAAAGTAAATCGATAATAATTGAAATATAACAGAGATTTGAGAAAATAAAAAAGAACTAAAGATGACACAAAACTGAACAATGGAGATAAAAGTTAAGTTGAAAATGAGAGGAATAAGAAAGAAGGAAACGGGGAAAGTGAGAGATGAAGGAGAAAGTGCATTAGAATAACAAGATAATGAGGAGAAAACTAGGCGAGAAAGAGAGAAAAAAAGAAGAAATAGAAGAAGCGGAGAGTTAAAAGAAAAATTGTAGAAATAAAAGATTTGACAAGAGAAAGGGAAATAAAGTATGTGAAATAGGCGAGCAAAAGGGAAATGAGTGAAGAATGAAACTGAAAAAGATGGAGAATGGAAAGTTATGTGAAAATTAGATAATAGAGAAAGAGGGGGAGAGAATGCACAGGAAATGGTAAGTAGAAAATGTAAGGAATTAGGAGAGTAAACAGGAAAGGAATAGGAAACAAGGGGAGATGAGGAGTGACAAAGTGAAATAGGATAATGACAGGCATCATCTGAGATTGATAGGTTTTTGGACTCCAGGGAAATCGAGGGATATGGGAATCGGACGGGAAAGTGGAGTTGAGGTCGATGATCAGCCATGATCTTATTGAATGGCAGAATAGGCTCGAGGGGCCATGTGGCCTACTCCTGCTCCTAATTCTTATGTTCTTATGAGAAAAAAGAAAGTGATTAGGGGACGAGGTAAATAGACAAAATTGTAGATTTAAGGAGAAAAAGTAAACCGATAAACAAGATCAGGAAAGGTAAACACAAATTTGAAAAGATGTATATTGAAAGGCAAGTTAAATGAGGAGAGCAATGTCGAATAAAGATGAGGAAAAAATAAGATGATGAGAAAGAAGAATGAGATGGGAAAGGGAGATGTAAAAAGTAAAAGATATGCAAATTAAGAGTTAGAGTTAGGAGGTAAATTAAAAAATAGGACCTCAAAGGTAGTAATCTCAGGATTGCTACCAGTGCCACATGCTAGTCAGAGTAGAAATAGAAGGATACTTCAAATGAATACGTGGCTAGAGGAATGGTGCAACGGGGAGGGATTCAAATTCCTGGGACATTGGAACCGGTTCTGGGGGAGGTGGGACCAGTACAAACCGGACGGTTTGCACCTGGGCAGGACCGGGACCGATGTCCTTGGGGGAGTGTTTGCTAGTGCTGTGGGGGAGGGTTTAAACTAAAATGGCAGGGGGTTGGGAACCTGAGCAGGGAGACAAAGGAAAGGGAAACAAGGATAGAAGCAAAAGACAGGAAGGAGAATAACAAAGGTGGCAATCGGAGAAATCAAGGGTTTAAAACAAACATGGCCACAGTAAATAATAATTCTAAAAGGTCTAAGAGCGTTAAAAAAACAAGCCTGAAGGCTTTGTGTCTTAATGTAAGGAGCATTCATAATAAGGTGGATGAATTAGCAGTGCAAATAGAGGTAAATGAATATGATATGATTGAAATTATGGAAACATGGCTCCAGGGTGACCAAGGCTGGGAACTCAACATCCAGGGGTATTCAATATTCAGGAAAGATAGGGAAAAAGGAAAAGGAGGTGGGGTAGCATTGCTGGTTAAAGAGGGGATTAACACAATTGTAAGGAAAGATATTAGCTCTGATGATGTGGAATCTGTATGGGTAGAACTGAGAAATACCAAAGGGCAGAAAACATTAGTGGGAGTGGT
This sequence comes from Somniosus microcephalus, assembly GCF_052327205.1. NCBI lineage: Eukaryota > Metazoa > Chordata > Chondrichthyes > Squaliformes > Somniosidae > Somniosus > Somniosus microcephalus. The sequence goes on along the minus strand of NC_140987.1, from coordinate 258,929,855 downwards.
GTATAGACCCCCAAACAGTAATGCAGAGGCTGGGGATGGCATTAAAAGGAAAATTAGAGAAGCGTGCAATAAGGGCACAGCAGTCATCATGGGTGACTTTAATCTACATATAGATTGGGCTAACCAAATTAGTAACAATACTGTGGAGGAGAAATTCCTGGAGTGTATACGGGATGGTTTCCTGGACCAATATGTCGAGGAACCAACTAGGGATCAGGCCATCTTAGACTGGGTATTATGCAATGAGAAAGGATTAATTAGCAATCTTGTTGTGCGAGGCCCCTTGGGTCAGAGCGATCATAATATGATTGAATTCTTCATTAAGATGGAGAGGGAAGTAGTTGACTCAGAGACTAAGGTCCTGAATTTAAATAAAGGGAACTATGATGGTATGAGATGCGAGTTGGGTAGGATTGATTGGGTAATGTCACTCAAAGGGTTGATGGTGGATAGGTAATGGCAAACATTCAAAGATCACATGGATGAACTACAGAATTTGTTTATCCCAGTTTGGCATAAAAATAAATCAGAAAAGGTGACTCAACCGTGGCTAACAAGTGAAATTAGGGAGAGCATAAGATCCAAAGAGAGGACATATAAATTGGCCAAAAAAAGCAGCAAACCTAAGGATTGGGAGCAGTTTAGGATTCAGCAAAGGAGGACAAAGGGATTAATTAAGAGGGGGAAAATAGATTATGAAAGTAAGATTGCAGGGAACATAAAAACTGACTGTAAAAGCTTTTATAGATATGTGAAGAGAAAAAGATTGGTGAAGTCAAGCATAGGTCCCTTGCAGTCAGAATCAGGGGAATTTATAATGGGGAACAAAGAAATGGCAGACCAATTAAATACATATTTTGGTTCTGTCTTCACACAGGAGGACACAAATAACCTCCCAGAGATGTCGGGGAACATAGGGACTAATGAGGGGGAGGAACTGAAAGAAATCAGTATTTGTAGGGAAATGGTGTTGGGGAAGTTGACGGGATTGAATGCCGATAAATCCCCAGGGCCTGATAATCTACATCCTAGGGTACTTAAGGAAGTGGCCCTGGAGATAGTAGATGCATTGCTGGTCATCTTCCAGAACTCGATAGACTCTGGAACAGTACCCATGGATTGGAGGGTAGCTAATTTTACCCCACTATTCAAAAAAGGTGGTAGAGAAAAAGTGGGGAATTATAGACCGGTAAGCCTGACATCGGTAGTGGGGAAAATGGTAGAGTCCATTATAAAAGATGTAATAGCAGAGCACTTGGAAAGCAGTGACAGGATTGGACAAAGTCAACATGGATTTACAAAAGGTAAATCGTGCTTGACTAATCTACTGGAATTTTTTGAGGATGTAACTGGTAAAATAGATAAGGGAGAACCAGTGGATGTGGTGTATTTGGACTTTCAGAAGGCTTTCGATAAGGTCCCGCATAAGAGGTTAGCATGTAAAGTTAAGGCACATGGGATTGGGGGCAAGGTATTGACTTGGATAGAGAACTGGTTGGCAGATAGAAAGCAAAGAGTTGGAATTAACGGGTCGTTTTCCGAGTGGCAGGCAGTGACTAGTGGGGTACCGCAAGGATCAGTCCTAGGACCCCAGCTGTTCACAATATATATTAATGATCTGGACGAGGGAATTGGATGTAGTATCTCCAAATTTGCAGATGACACAAAGCTGGGTGGGAGGGTATGCTGTGAGGAGGATGTCGTGAAACTCCAGTACGATTTGGACAGGTTGGGTGATTGGGCAGAAACATGGCAAATGCACTATAATGTGGATAAATGTGAGGTTATCCACTTTGGTGCCAGTTTCTCCGTCTCCGCCGCGTCTGTTCTGACGATGCCACCTTCCATACTAGTCTTCCTTTTTCCTCAACCGAGGATTCCCCTCTACCGTGGTTGACATGGCCCTTGACCGTGTCCGTTCTATTTCCCGCACTTCTGCTCTCACCCCTGCCCCTCCCTCCCAGAACCACGATAGGGTTCCCCTTGTCCTCACCTTTCACCCCACCAGCCTCCACATTCAACAGATCATCTTCCGCCATTTCCGCCACCTCCAACGTGATCCCACCACCAAACACATCTTCTCCTCACCTCCCCTTTCAGCATTCCGAAGGGACCGCTCCCTCCGTGACACCCTGGTCCACTCCTCAATCACCCCCAACAGCCCTGCTCCTTCACCCGGCACCTTCCCGTGCAAGCGCAGGAGATGCAACACATGCCCTTTTACCTCCTTCCTTCCCACTGTCCAGGGCCCCAAACACCCCTTCCAGGTGAAACAGCGATTTACTTGTACTTCTTGCAATTTAATATACTGTATTCGCTGCTCACGATGCGGTCTCCTCTACATTGGGGAGACCAAACGCAGATTGGGCGACCGCTTTGCGGAACACCTCCGTTCAGTCCGTACGGGTGACCCTGAGCTTCTGGTCGCCTGTCACTTTAATTCACCGCTTCACTCCCACTCTGATCTCTCTGTCCTCGGGCTATTGCATTGTTCCAATGAAGCTCAACGTAAGCTCGAGGAACAGCACCTCATCTTTCGATTGGGCACTTTGCAGCCTGCCGGACTCAACATTGAGTTCAACAATTTCAGATAATTATCCCTGCCCCCATTTTTCATGCAGTATGATTTTTGCCATTCTCATTTGCAACATTTTATCTTTCCTGCCTCTTACAAAAGTACAGGATGTTCTTTCTATTTCTTCCTCCCCTCCTAACACCCCCCCCCCCTCTGTCTCTGCACCTGCTTAATATCTGTTACATCTCCAGCTTTTTCCAGTTCTGATGAAGGGTCCCAGACCTGAAACGTTAACTCTGTTTCTCTCTCCACGGATGCTGCCTGGCCTGCTGAGTATTTCCAGCATTTTCTGTTGTTATTTCAGATTTCCAGCATCCGCAGTATTTTGCAATTATATTAAGGCAGATTATTATTTGAATGGCAATAGATTGGAAGAAGGGGAAGTGCAAAGAGACCTGGGTGTTCTTGTGCACCAGTCACTGAAGGCAAGCATGCAGGTGCAGCAGGCGATTAAGAAGGCAAATGGTATGTTGGCCTTCGTAGCGAGAGGGTTTGAGTACAGGAACAAGAATGTCTTGCTGCAGTTGTACAGGGCCTTGGTGAGACCACATCTTGAGTATTGTGTGCAGTTTTGGTCGCCTTATCTGAGGAAGGACGTTCTTGCCATGGAAGGAGTGGAGCGAAGATTCACCAGGCTAATACCTGGGATGGCAGGAATGACGTACGAGGAGAGATTGTGTCGATTGGGCTTATACTCACTGGAGTTTAGAAGATTGAGAGGGGATCTCATCGAAACCTATAAAATTCTGTCAGGCCTGGACAGACTAGATGCAGGAAGGATGTTCCCGATGGCCGGGGAGTCCAGAACTAGGGGTCATAGTCTAAGGATAAGGGGTAAGCCATTTAGGACTGAGATGAGGAGGAATTTCTTCACCCAGAGAGTGGTGAACCTGTGGAGTTCTCTACCACAGAAGGCAGTGGAGGCCAACTCATTAAATATGTTCAAGAAGGAGTTGGATATATTTCTTAAGGCTAAAGGGATCAAGGGATATGGGGAGAAGGCAGGAACGGGGTACTGAATTTGGATGATCAGCCATGATCTCATTGAATGGCGGAGCAGGCTCGAAGGGCCGAATGGCCTACTCCTGCTCCTATCTTCTATGTTTCTATGTTTCTATGAAGAGAAAGAAAGTGACAGAATAATAAATGATATGAGAAGTGGAGAAAATGAAGGAGATGAGGAGATAAGAAAATTGAAAACAACTGGATAAAATGGTAAATCGAAAATGACAGATGGAACTAGGGGGAAAAGAATGAAGTGAAGAAAGAAAGAATTAGAAGAAGGATATGAGGAAAGAAAAGTTAAGCAGCGTCAGCCGTGACTCAGTTGTAGCACTCTGGCCTCTGAGTCAGAGGTCGTGGGTTCAAGTCCCACCCCAGAGACTTGAGCACAAAAATCTAGGCTGACACTCAAGTGTAGGACTGAGGGAATGCCGCACTGTCGGAGATGCCGTCTTTTGGATGAGACATTAAACCGAGGACCCGTCTGCTCTCTCAGGTGGATGTAAAAAATCCCATGGCACTATTTTGTAGAAGAGCAGGGGAGTTATCCCCAGTGTCCTGGCCAATATTTATCCCTCAATCAACATCATTAAAAAAAAACAGATTATCTGGTCATTATCACATTGCTGTTTGTGGGAACTTGCTGTGATCAAATTGGCTGCCGTGTTTCCTACATTACAATAGTGACTACACTTAAAAGTACTTCATTGGCTGTAAAACGCCTTGGGACATCCTGAGGTTGTGAAAGACGCTATAAAAATGCAAGTCTATTAAGGGGATGGAAATGAAGGAGACACAAAAGAAAACAAAATGAGATCTGAGTAAAAGGGAAAGTAAGTAGAATTAAGAGAAGAGGAAAGAGAGAAACAGTGAAATAGAATAATAAGGGATTTGAGGAAATAGGATATGAAGAGTGAACAGGGGAAATAGAAATATGAGGGAATGGAAAGGTATGTAGAATTAAGACGGGTGAGAAGAGAGTGAAATACAATAGAAATACAAAAAGATGAGAAAAACAGGTCAATGAGAATCAAAGCAAAACAGATGTAAAGAAATGAGGCGTAGAAACAATAAGCAGAAAATTAGAATAACGAGAATGAAAAATTACCTTTTCATCCCTGTGGTGTATGTGCCTTTAAGAGCAATTATGGTGTATGTGCCTTTAAGAGCCCCAGGTGTGCGTAATGCCGGTAATTGCCACTTGGGCTATATAAGCCTGTGTATTGTGTATATCCTTTAGAAACCCCCCCCAGACTTGCTTAGTAAATACCTATGAACCAACTCCTGTCTTCAGTGCCTTTATCTACACACGGACACTACAGTGGCGACGAAGTGGAAACGGACTTACCTGCAATTCGGCAGCACCTCAAGGACATCGATTCCTCCAGCGTCCAGAAGACTCAAGGAAGTAAGAGAAACTGTGGTTTCACCAGCTGGCCAAGCTGGTGACAGGTACTGCGCTAATCCTTCCTGGGCATCAGGCTGGAGCTCCAGCAGCGGGCTCTACAGCTGAGACAGGCAGCGAAATCGGAGGCAAGCAATAACGGACTGGGAGGGTGCACTCGAGAGACGGCCGGCGCGGCAAGCAGGTCAGCGTTTAGACCTCCGTCGGGAACGAGTCTCCAACAGTGAATAAACGGAAACCACAGTAAAACAGTGTTGTTATCGGTAGCAGCGGCGGGAAAGCTCGGGAAGCGCCATATCGTTGCTACAGAAAGAGAAAAAAAAAAGAAAGAAAAAAAAAAGCGCGGGAAGCGCCATATCTTTTCTGAAATGCCTAAATCTGGTAATATTGAGGCTTTTGATGGCGAAATAGAAGATTGGACCACATACGTGGAAAGAGTAGAGGTTTATTGCACTGCAAATGGAATAACAGATGAAAAAAAAGCTTCAGTACTTCTGAACTTAATGGGCGCGAAGACATACGGGCTGTTACGAAATTTAATCACTCCAGCCAAACCAAAGGACAAGACTTTTAAATAAATTGTTGATACCCTGCAGGAGCATTTAAACCCAACACCGCTGCTGATAGCGGAACGATTCAAGTTCTTCAAGAGAAATCAACACAAGAATGAAAGTAACGCTGATTACCTAACCGAATTAAGAAAGCTATCAAAGTACTGCCAATTCGGAGCAGGACTATCGGATTATCTTCGAGACAAATTTGTTTGCGGTCTCTTAAGTGAAGGAACACAAAAAAGACTGCTTTCTGAAAAAGATTTAACATTGGACAAAGCTTTCAGTATGGCTGTATCATACGAAGCAGCAGCAAAAGGAGCTGCAGAGATACAACAAGAGACACAGGACTTCGGCACCCATAAAATGACACAGGAGTTCGGAAGATGTTATCGCTGCGGCAGATCCACCCATAACCAGAGGGACTGCTGGTTCAAGGGCAAAGCATGCAGGCAATGTGGTAAGATTGGACACATTGCACGGGTATGCCAATCTGGACAAAATAAATCCACTGACAGAAAACAAAAAATCAATAAAGAAAAGTACAGGAAGGTACAAATGATGACGGACAATAGCTCCGAAGACCAGAATAGCGATAGCGACTCCAGAAACAAGAGACTAAGCTGTCTCAAATTACATAATGTACTTTCCAAAGAGGATTACCAAACCATTTGGGTTACCCTCACAATAGCAGGGTCCCCAGTTAAAATGGAGCTAGATACAGGATCAGCTCTAACCGTAATAAATCGATGAGATTACGAGAGGCTATTTTCGCATATACCTCTAAAAGACACATCCATTATCTTAAAAACATATATGGGGCAGAAAGTCTACCCCAAAGGAAAAATAAGGGTGCCTGTGGTATACAACGCCAAAGAAATACAAAAGTTGTATTTATACATTCTACAAGATGGTGGTCCACCGTTGTTGGGACGTGAATGGATAAGGAAGATACGTTTAGACTGGCACTCCATTCAGGCACTGAAGGTGACCAGTAAGGAAAAAAACAATGATGACATCATACCTGAACGATTAAAAGACATCTTGGCCAACGCCAAAGAAATGTTTCAAGAGAAACTAGGAACCTTGAAAGGCATCACCGCCTCAATAAAAGTGGAAGATACAGCAATTCCAAAATTTTTTAAGGCAAGACCGGTGCCATACGCAATACATCCGGCAGTCGAGGCAGAGCTGAAGAATTTGGAAAAGGCAGGTGTATTATCCAAAATAGATTGGAGCGAATGGGCAACACCCATCGTTCCAGTCATGAAAAAAACATTGAAAAATAACTCTGAGGAACAGAAAAAAATTCGCATCTGTGGGGACTTTAAGGTGACTGTAAACCAGGTCCTTCACACGGTACAGTATCCTCTTCCGAGGATAGAAGATATTTTCGCCTCACTATCCGGAGGGAAACGTTTCACAAAAATTGACTTGGCACAGGCATATCTACAGATGGAGGTTGAGGAGACCTCTAAAAGGTATCTCACAATAAACACACACAAAGGCCTGTACCAGTACAATCGACTGGTTTTTGGAATAGCATCAGCTCCAGCTATCTGGCAAAGAGCTATGGAGCAAGTCCTGCAAGGGATTCCGGGGACTCAATGCTACCTAGACGACATCCTTATAACAGGAGAAAATGACAACGAGCACCTTGCCAATTTGGAGCAGGTGCTCACTAGGCTGAAAGAACGAGGCCTACGAGCAAATCGCCCCAAGTGCGAATTTTTCCAAAATCAGATATCATATTGTGGCCACATAATTAATAAGGAAGGGTTGCATAAGTCACCTGAAAAAATTGAAGCAGTTATAAAAGCCCCAGCACCTGAAAATGTTTCACAATTAAGGTCATTCCTGGGATTAATAAATTACTATCATAAATTTTTACCGAACTTATCAACTATTCTACACCCTCTTAATGATCTTCTACAGACAGGAGTGATTTGGAAATGGAACGAAGACTGTAAACGTACCTTCCATAAATGTAAAGACTTAATCACATCCGAGAAAATTTTGGCTCATTACAACCCATCACTACCAATCAGACTGGCGTGCGATGCATCCCCTTACGGCATAGGAGTGGTATTGTCCCATAGATTCCCTGATGGCTCGGAACGGCCGATAGCTTTTGCGTCACGCTCATTGAACTCAGCTGAGCGTAACTATGCCCAGATAGACAGGGAAGCACTCAGCCTGGTATGGGGAGTGAAGAAATTCAACCATTACCTACACGGACAAAAATTTACCTTGCTGACTGACCATCAACCCCTCATCTCCATATTCAACCCTAAAAAAGGTGTCCCCATTATGACGGCACAAAGACTACAGAGGTGGTCCCTTTTTCTAGGGGCACACCAATACAACATTGAATACAAAGGGTCAAAACAGCATGGGAATGCTGACGGTTTATCACGCCTACCGTTGCCAACGATAGAAGAGGCACCTACAGTAGACCCAGTAGAGATATTCCACTCTACCATAGTGGAATGTCTACCGGTGACAAATTCTGCCATTGAAAGGGAGACAAGAAATGACCCTACTCTCTCACGGGTCTACGATTTAACAGTGAAGGGATGGCCAGCACATGGCGAACCACTGTTGCCAGCATTCTCGCAAAGAAGAGAACAGCTGTCAGTGTGCCGAGGAACCTTGATGTGTGGATCCAGAGTGGTGATTCCACCCAAACTCCAGGATAAAGTGCTAAAGGAGCTTCACGAGGGGCATCTGGGTGGAGTGAAAATGAAGAACCTAGCTAGGGCGTTTGTATGGTGGCCAGGTATCGATGGAGACATCGAAGACATGACCAAGAGCTGCCTAGGATGCCAGAAGGTCCAAAATGCTCCGCCACAGGCCCCTCTATATCCATGGGAGTGGCCCTCATCTCCCTGGCAAAGGCTGCACATCAACTTTGCTGGTCCATTTATGGACTCAATGTTCTTAATCGCAGTTGATGCACACTCCAAGTGGCCGGAGGTAATAAAGATGTCCTCCACCACCACGGAAAAAACCATCACAGTATTAAGGACCATATTTGCCAGGAATGGGCTGCCGGAGCAGATATGTTCTGATAATGGACCGCAATTTGTGTCCGAAGAATTCAGAAAGTTCTTAAAGAACAATGGGGTAAAGCACTACACGTCCGCCCCATACCATCCCGCCACCAATGGATTGGCTGAAAGGTTTGTCCAGACCTTCAAGAAGGCCATCAAGGCCATGGGTAATGAAGACATAAAACTTCAGCACAAGGTGGATAACTTCTTATTTGCATATAGGAATGCAACGCATATGGTTACTAACCAAACTCCCGCCATGATGTTCTACAATAGAAACCTAAGATGCCGGCTGGATTTGGTCAAGCCCAACATCCGAAGGGACGTGGAGAACCGGCAGTTTCAGGGCATGAATGAAAGGCCAACTAGGGCCTTCCAGATAGGCCAACCGGTTTTGGCCCGGGACTACCGTACCGAGAAATGGCAGCCTGGAACTATCTGCACACGATTAGGACCACTGATGTATACCGTGGACATCGGAGACAGCATAATAAGGGGCCATGCTGACCAAATCATCAAGTCATCCGAAAAGGGACAACCTACACCACCACTCTATACATCTAACGATGAAGTAGAGATACCCATATCTACCTCCGATCCGGTGATACTGGAGCCCGATGAACCCGACACTGGCCTTCAAGCCGAATCAGCCTTGCCAGAAGAACCTACTACACCACCAGAAACTACTACACCCCCGAGGCGTTATCCGGACCGAGTCAGGAAGCCTCCTGAGAGACTAACTTATAATTAATGAATACAGCAATGTATATTATTTTGCATACAACATGTAATTAATAATTACTTAAAATATGATGTACTAGTTAGCTAGAAGGGGAGGAACTGTGGTGTATGTGCCTTTAAGAGCAATTATGGTGTATGTGCCTTTAAGAGCCCCAGGTGTGCGTAATGCCGGTAATTGCCACTTGGGCTATATAAGCCTGTGTATTGTGTATATCCTTTAGAAACCCCCCCCAGACTTGCTTAGTAAATACCTATGAACCAACTCCTGTCTTCAGTGCCTTTATCTACACACGGACACTACAATCCCCTCATCCTGTTTTCTCATTTTCTCAAATCCCTTATTTTGTGGCCTTACTGTTTGTAATGGTCTTGAGCCATCCAACGGTTCAGGACTTGTTCCTAATGGAGAATCTCTGCAATGTTCAGCAGCAGTGTGCAGGAGCTGCTGGAGGTACAGCACCTAGAAACCTATGGGATTATGAAAGTGCACAAATATCTCCAGCTGGTATCGCATAAAATTGCTTGCCTGAATTATCCACAGTAAAGTTTCCAAATTGATGCGCTTATCTCAAAGCAAGTCTTTAGGTTTGCCCAATGTGTGGTAGAAATCAACTGAGGAGGCGGGATTTCTGGGATCTATCATTCACTGTGTGACAAAATTAAGCGAGACTCAAAGTGAGACAATATCATGCAGCCAGTGGAGTTTGTGTCGGGAGTTCAAAGAGCGCATTGGAGAAATCGAGCCCGGATGTGAGGAAGGTGCGAATGAGTGTTTAGGTGTGAAAGTGAGGTAGTGACAGAGACAGGGAAACTTGCCTGGATGAGTGCAGCTCCAACAACACTCAAGAAGCTCGACACCATCCAGGATTTGGCAGCCCGCTTGATTGGCACCCCATCCATCACCTTAAACATTCACTCCCTCCACCACCGGCGTACCGTGGCTGCAATGTGTACCATCTACAAGATGCACTGCAGCAACTCGCCAAGGCTTCTTCGGCAGCACCTCCCAAACACATGACCTCTTCCACCTAGAAGGACAAGGGCTGCAGGCGCATGGGAACACCACCACCTCCAAGTTCCCCTCCAAGTCACACATCACCCTGACTTAGAAGTATATCGCCGATCCTTCGTGATCGCTGGGTCAAAATCCTGGAACTCCCTCCCTAACAGCACCGTGAGAGTACCTTCACCACACGGACTGCAGAGGTTCAAGAAGGCAGCTCACCACCACCTTCTCAAGGGCAATTAGGGATGGGCAATAAATGCTGGCCTTGCCAGCGACGCCCATATCCCATAAAAATGAACTTTAAAAAAATTACAGAGATGGAAATATTGGCGCCGATCTTGCTGGAGTGGGGCATTTTGCGGCGAGCTCTGTTCATTAGACTTTTTTCCCTCACCCTTCAACTCCAAATTTTTTGCCATGCAAGTTGCTGATAACGGTGCGGCGAGGGCAGCGGGGCATTGCAGGAACATAAATCTCCTCAGGAAAACTGTACTTATACTGTGAAGTACCAGCCCTAACTTTCTCTGGTGAGTTTATTGGGTAATTAATGCACAAATTCAGCAATTTCTTAAAACTAACAGGGAGGTTGAGGGGGAGCTGCCGTTTTCGTGAGGCTAACGGCGGAGCGGCGCAAATCGTCCAGCAACTTGTGGCGATTTGCAACTCACAACATATCTCTTCCTTGCCCCAAGTTCCTGGATGATTTACACAATAATAATGGTAAGCGCCATTAAACCCGCCTGATGTGCCTTCAATAACCACAAAACTAGAAGTTATAGACTTAAACAAGTTGGCTTTTAATCACTAAGATCAGAGCTAACATCTCAACACGCCGACTGGTTCACAGGAATGAGTCATACAGATCCTGGGATCATTATGTAAGAGAAGTCAGGGGCGGAGCCAAGACCTGGAACCTTCCAGGTTAGTCAGGAAAGAGGAAGTGAAACTATACACAGTGTGGGGGAGGGTAACATGAGTGCAAAACGAATACAGGAAATACAGGATCAAGACAAACAGATTTCATTACATTCACCCCTTCTTTAGATTTAGTCCATCAGGGTGATGTTTCTTAAAAGTTGGTATAAGTGAGTCTGTCAGGAGGTTTTGCAGTTCTCAGTGAACGGCGCAAAGCCGGTTGGGGTGCCTCTAGGGGAGTGGATTCTGGTTCCTCCGCTATCCGGGCCTCCGCAGTGTCTTCCAGGTTATCTGCAGTGTCCTCCAGGTTAAAGTTGGGTATTGATACCTCTGGGCGTCCTGTCTCTTTGTAGTGTAGGTCTTCATCGGGTAGTCTCTCATCGTTCTCTCCGCTCCCCGAGGGAGCGAGGTCTTTTATGGAAACAGTGTCCTCTCGCCCGTCAGAGTATTCGATATAGGCGTACTGAGGGTTTGCATGGAGGAGCTGTACCTTTTCCACAAGGGGGTCCGTTTTATGGCCTCTCACGTGCTTCCGCAATAGTACTGTCCCCGGAGACGTCAGCCACGCGGGTAGAGATATGCCCGAGGTGGATTTCCAGGGGAAAACGAACATCTTTTCGTGAGGAGTAGCGTTAGTGGCTGTACATAACAGAGACCTTATGGAGTGGAGCACGTCTGGGAGGACTTCCTGCCAGCGGGAGGTCGGAAGGCCTTTTGACTTTAAGACTAACGTGACAGCCTTCCAAACAGTAGCATTCTCCCTTTCCACTTGCCCATTACCCCGGGGGTTGTAGCTAGTGGTTCTGCTAGTGGCTATCCCCTTCGAGAGCAAGAACTGGCGCAGTTCGTCACTCATGAATGACGTCCCCCTATCGCTGTGTATGTAGTTCGGCATGCCAAACATGCAGAATAGATTACAGAGACACTTGATGACCGTGGCACTGGTCATGTCTGGGCAGGGAATGGCGAAGGGGAAGCGGGAATATTCATCAATGATATTGAGGAAGTATACGTTACGGTCGGCAGAGGGAAGGGGTCCCTTGAAGTCCAGACTTAGGCGCTCGAATGGCCGTGTGGCTTTGATAAGGTGTGCACGGTCAGGCCTGTAGAAACGAGGCTTGCATTCCGCACAGATGCGGCAGGCTCTGGTCATTGCCCTGACCTCCTCGATGGAGTGGGGCAGATTGCGGGACTTTATAAAATGGTATAGTCGGGTGACCCCTGGGTGACAGAGGTCATTGTGCAGACCCTGTAATTTGTCCGTATGAATGCTGGCACACATTCCCCGCGATAGGGCGTCTGGAGGTTCATTAAGGGCTCCCGGCCTGTACATAATATCATCGGCGAACGTGGATAGTTCGATCCTCCACCTGAGTATTTTGTCATTCTTGATTTTCCCCCTTTGTTTGTTATTAAACATGAAAGCCACCGACCGCTGGTCGGTGAGCAGGGTGAAACGTTTGCCGGCTAGGTAGTGTCTCCAGTGCCGCACTGCCTCCACTATAGCCTGTGCCTCCTTCTCGACAGAAGAGTGCCTGATTTCAGGTCCCTGAAGGGTTCGGGAGAAGAAGGCCACAGGTCTCCCAGCCTGATTGAGGGTCGCAGCTAAGGCAAAGTCTGACGCATCTCTTTCGACTTGAAAGGGAATGCTTTCGTCCACTGCACACAGTGCAGCCCTTTCAATGTCCTGTTTGATACTGGTGAAAACCTCCCGAGCTTCAGCTGATAGTGGGAAGGACGTCGATTTAATGAGGGGTCGGGCCTTATCAGAGTAATTGGGCACCCATTGGGCATAATACGAAAAAAATCCCAGGCACCTTTTTAAAGCTTTGGGATTGTGTGGCAGGGGCAGTTCCTTTAGGGAGCGTAATCGGTCAGGGTCCGGTCCAATTACCCCATCTTCCACCACACAGCCGAGGATACAGAGACGGGTTGTGTTGAAGACACATTTGTCTTTGTTGTAGGTTAGATTCAGCTTTAGGGCAGTTTTTAAAAATCTCGCAAGATTTAGATCGTGGTCTTGCTGGTTGTGCCCGCAGATAGTGACATTGTCCAGATAGGGGTAGGTAGCTTGTAGTTTATTCTCGTCAACCATGCGGCCCATCTCACGTTGGAAGACCGAGACCCCATTTGTTACCCCGAAGGGCACTCTGAGAAAATGGTAGAGGCGTCCGTTCGCCTCAAAGGCGGTGTATGGGCGGTCCTCCGTTCTAATGGGGAGCTGGTGATACGCGGATTTGAGGTCGATAGTCGAGAAGACTCGGTATTGCGCAATCTGGTTGACCATTTCTGATATGCAGGGTAAAGGGTAGGCGTCCAGCTGGGTATAAATATTAACAGTCTGGCTGTAGTCAATTACCATCCGTTTCTTTTCGCTATTTTTAACTATGACTACTTGGGCACGCCATGGACTGGTACTGCATTCAATAATGCCTTCCCGCAGGAGTCTGTCCACTTCCGCCTTGATAAAGTGTCTGTCTTCCAGACTGTACCGTCTACTTTTGGTCACTATGGGCCTACAATTCGGAGCGAGATTAGCGAATAAAGAGGGCAGGCTGATTTTTAAGGTTGATAGGCCACAGACTGTGAGTGGCGGCTGGGACCCGCCATATGCTAGCGTGACACTTTCGTGGTGGCACTGGAAGTCCAGGCCCAAGATTACATTAACACAGAGTTCTGGCATCACGAGGAGTTTAAAATCCTTGTAGTCCGTGCCTTTTACAGTCAGTGTTACCACACAGTAGCCCAAAATGTCCGAAGTGTGGGGCTTAGCAGCCATAGCAATTCTGCTCCGTGTAGGGGTTACCGTTAATGAGTGCCGCTGTACCAGGCTAAGGTGGATAAAACTCTCGGTACTCCCACAGTCAATTAAACATTTCGTTAAATTCCCGTTTACCTGTATGTCCATCATGGATTTTGTCAACGGGTGTGGCCTGGATTGATCCACCGTGATCGAAGCCACTGTTGGGCCCTGGGCGGCCGTTGAGTCGGGAAAAGATGGCGGATCCCAAGATGGCGGCCCGCACGGCACGCACGAGGCGGTGACGGAGTTGGAAATCGGATTCCCCCTGCAGACTTTGCTAAAATGCCCCTTTTTCTTACATTTGAAGCATGTAGCGTCCTTCGCTGGGCATCGTTGTCTGGGGTGCTTGGCCTGGCCGCAGAAGTAGCATTTCGGGCCTCGAGACATTGCCGCTGTAGTAGGACTCCTGGGTGGACTTCTGTGTGGGGACTCCGGCGGCGTAGAGCTGGTCTGAGACCTGGATGGGGAAGATGGCTGATTCCAAGATGGCGGCCCGCTCGGCGCGCACGAGGCGGTGAGGGCTGCATGGCCGGAAGAATAAGAGTCAGAGTTTTTCTGGGCCACGTCCAGCGATCGCGCAGTGGCCACTGCCTTTTTTAAGTCCAGGACCTCCTTCTCCAGCAGTCTCTGCCGGATATAATTCGATTTGAGGCCCGTGATGAAGGAATCGCGGACCAATTCGTCAGAGTACATGTTGGCCATCACGGCCTTGCAGTTACAGTCCCGGACCAAGTCCTTTAGGCCCTGTAAGAAATCGTCCATTGATTCCTCAGGTCGCTGCCTGCGTGTAGCCAGCAGATGTCTGGCGTACACTTCATTTACTGGCCTCTGGTATTGGGCCTTCAGGATAGTGATGGCCTCCGTGTAAGAGGTGGCGTCCCGGATGAACGAATAAATCCGATGTCTAATGCGAGTAGTCAGTAGACTCAGTTTATCTACCTCGCTAGCGGATGAGGCCCCCGCGAAGAGTTTGAAGCATTTGAGCCAGTGTCCAAATTGATTTGGTGCTTCAGCAGAATGTGGATCCAAGTCCAGACGCTCTGGTTTTAGGAGTCGATCCATCCTAGTATTCTTTAGTGATTAAAATTGATGTGCCTTCAATAACCACAAAACTAGAAGTTATAGACTTAAACAAGTTGGCTTTTAATCACTAAGATCAGAGCTAACATCTCAACATGCCGACTGGTTCACAGGAATGAGTCATACAGATCCTGGGATCTTTATGTAAGAGAAGTCAGGGGCGGAGCCAAGACCTGGAACCTTCCAGGTTAGTCAGGAAAGAGGAAGTGAAACTATACACAGTGTGGGGGAGGGTAACATGAGTGCAAAACGAATACAGGAAATACAGGATCAAGACAAACAGATTTCATTACACCGCCATTATTTTGGAAGCAGTATCTGGGCCATTACTTCCTGAAGTCTATCCCTTAATTTTGTGGTATCGGCAAACTTTGAGATTGTACTCCCTTTGCTCAAGTCCAACTCATCTATATAACCTCTAAGAAAGCTTTGCTGTGTCACATTCAAATATTATCAGATTAACACATTTCATCTTTTCCAAACTCAAGCATTGTTAGAGTAGCCAAAACAGAATACTTTGAAAAAAAGCTGTGTTGAAATCTGCTTATAATTTAGGTAACGAACGGCTTTTTTCTTTCTGAGAATCTTGAATTGTTACTTAAATTATCCCTCTCCTTCATCATAACCATTTTTAAGGTGTCTTAGCACAACTTTCAAATGTGTCACTCAAAAGGATTGATGGTATATTTCACGGTACAAACTGACCCATGAAACTTCATGTAATGCTTGTCATCTCCACTAGATGGCACTGCAACAGAGCTACAATCCCCAAACCCCGAGCAAGTTTATCTGCGCCAGTCCCACTCAGTGGAAGACTATGGCCCGGAATTTGCGGTCAGCAGCAAAGCAAAGGCGCTGGCCCCGAAGTAAGCTTCGCACAAATATCTCGTGATCTCTGTGTCAAGAAGTTCGGCTTTTCCGACGTGTAATTCAAATCAACGTAGTATAGTGGGAATCCCATAGTGCGAGCTTCTGTGACGTCAACAGGCTGTCTAAGCAGCCAATCACAATGCAGAATTCTCACAGACAGTGATCCAGGAAGTGGGTAAGCTTCTAAAATTCTAACTTTTTAAAAAGGTTAGAGAGAGCAAAACAAAGATTGGGACTCTCACATGGGGGAAAGTCAAACCTGAAATAAAGATGAAAAAACTTTTAAAAAAGCAAACTTTTTTTAAAGTTTCTTAAAAATTTAAATTTTTATTCAAATGGATAAATTTGACACTGCACAAATTAAAATTAGTTTTTCCAGGCCATAACCTTTGTTTAACAGTCAATACACTGTTAAAATCCAGGTTCCACCTAATCCCTTTGGATCAAACTTTTGGTGGAGAATTTAACAGCGTGATTACTGCGGAAGAGCCAAAGTTTTCGTCAGTTTCCATGATTTGAGGGATTTCATTGATTGCTGGCCCTCTGGGGTGGGGTGGGGTGGATCCACAGCGCAGCCTGTGGAGGAACAGTGAACAACAGACTGCAACTTCAGGATTTCCGGATTAGGCTGCACATGCGCTAAATCTTGAAGTTGTGGTCAGTTTCAAAGACGAAATGACAGCAAACACTGCCAGTTCACCGTCATCAGGACCACAAATTCTGGGCCTATGTGTTCTGGATGTGGTTTGCTTCACAGCTTACAGAAGGTAACAGAAGTGTGTCATCATGGCCAAAGCCAGAGGCCGAAAAGTGTATTGTACACTCCAGGTTGTGCCTGTAATCTAAGGGGCAATTTTTTTTTAACCAAGTATAGATCTATGGTTTCGTTACTGTACCTATTAGTGCATTTCTAAATTAACGTTTTCTTAAAAACAGAAGACATTTTCACATCGAAATGAGTAGGCTGTGTCCTGTCATTTGTGGCAACTTTAAATTATGAGGACAGGTTGCATAGACTAGGCTTGTATTCCCTCGAATTTAGAAGATGAAGGGGTGATCTAATTGAGGTGTTTAAGATGATTAAAGGATTTGATAGGGTAGAGAGAGAGAAACTATTTCCTCTGGTGGGGGGAGTCCAGAACAAGGGGGCATAACCTTAAAATTAGAGCTGGGCCGTTCAGGGGTGATGTCAGGAAGCACTTCTTCACACAAAGGGTGGTGGAAATCTGGAACTTGCTCCCCCAAAAAACCGTTGCGGCTAGGGGGGTCAATTGAAAATTTCAAAACTGTGATTGATAGATTTTTGTTAGGCAAAGGATGCTAAGGGTTACAGAACCAAGGCGGGTAAACGGAGTTAAGTTACAGATCAGCCAGTATCTAATTAAATGGCGGAACAGGTTTGGCTTCTGATAATGCAGCAGACTCAAAGTCATACCTGTAAACATTTAGGGGGAGAAATTCAGTTGTTAGCGCCAGCTGTTAGCGCCTTAAGAGGGCAATAAGTGGGGCGCGAAGCGGCTAGCGCCCGGGCGCAGCGAGACCTGCGCCTCTTGTGAAATTGAGCGGACATTTAGCAGCGGCGCAAAACCGCAACGCCCGCTCAGCTGCGCGCGCAGATCCTGACATCATTTCATGTTGCAACGCCCTTGGGGTGCCCCAAACCAGAACTTCAGTGGCGCCCTCCTTCTTTCCGCCTGGCGCTCCCAGCGACTGGTTGACTGGAACAGTTCCCAGTCGCTGTGGGGTTGGGGGGGCGCTATTTAAAGGGGGCTCTTCCTGTCTTCTTTGTGGTAGCCATTTTTGGACCACTCCTTCTCTGTGAGAGAGAGAGAGATTTGCAGAGAGACAAAGGGAGAGAGCTTTCTGCACTGAGTCAGCGCTCGCTGAGGTACTTCTGGCTTCAGCTCAGAACTTTGCAGTTGGATTGATTTTTCAGTGCCATAGCCTTGAGTGGCCACATATTATGGGGGCTGCAATGGGTGGAAACGTTGGGTTTCTCCATTGCATTGAGAGGGCTCAGAGACGCCGAGAGAGAGTGCCAATCATGGCCAGACGGAGGAGGGCCAACAGGCGTCGGCACAGGGGGCCTTACCCTCCCAGGGTATACCGCCAACAGTTCTCCTACCTCAACATGTCTGAGGAGCAGTGTATTCGGAGGCTTCGATTCAGAAGGGAGGTGGTCACTGAGCTCTGCCACCTGCTTCAGACAGATCTGCAGCCTCAGCTGAGGAGCAGGACGTGTCTGTCAGTGGCAGTGAAGGTGACAGTGGCCCTCAACTTCTATGCCACTGGCTCCTTCCAATCCGCTACTGGGTACATTGCCAATGTCTCCCAGTTCGTGGTGCATTGCTGCATCCGTCAAGTCATGAATGCCCTCTTCAAAAGGAGACGTCAGTACATTTCCTTCCCCATGACCCTGGACAAACAGCAGAAATGGGATTTGCGAGAATAGCGGGCTTCTCCATGGTCCAGGGCGCCATTGACTGCACGCATGTGGCTTTGCGGGCACCTCAAGAGAATGCCGAGGATTACCGCAACCGGAAGGGGTTCCATTCGTTGAACGTGCAGTTGGTGTGTGACCACAGACAGCTGATACTAGTTGTCAATGCCCGCTTTCCAGGCAGCAGCCACGACGCCTTCATCCTGCGCCAGACTTCTGTGGCAGACCTTTTCGAAGCCCCGGCTCACCCAGGAGGCTGGCTTCTCAGGGACAAGGGCTATCCTCTGTGCACCTGGCTGATGACCTCGCTCCATGCGCCCAGCACCCCTGCTGAAGAACGATACAATGACAGCCATCAAGCGACCAGGAACATCATTGAGCACACAATCGGCGTGCTAAAGCAACGGTTCCGCTGTCTGGACCATTCCAGGGGAGCCCTTCAGTACTCGCCTGAGCGAGTCTCCCATTTCATTGTAGTGTGCTGCATGCTGCATAACCTGGCTATCCTCAGGACTCAGCCACTGCCAGCAGGCATTGGAGCATCAGCAGAGGAGGAGGAGGAGGAGGAGCACCAAGACCTTGGGAGGGAGGCAGAAAGTGCAAGGGCCGTCCATCAGCGGCTTATTGCAAGTCGGTTCTAGGCCCCCTCTGAGGGAATGGCTTGTGCCATTAAAAGAACATGAATGGAATGGTTCCGCAAACCCTGAGCGGGTCAAGGCAACAAATAGTTCAAAGAGCAATCATGCACAATCTGAATAAAGACACTTCTTTATTTAACAAACTGTGTGCCCTTCCCGCATGAGAAAGTAATACAGAGAAACCCCCAAAAAACCAGTCAGACACATAACTGGCTCTCACAACCTGGAGACAATGAACAAAAGAGTTAACCAAAAATGACCCCGATCCTCGGCCTTCACTAAAAAAATTTACAGCATTTTGCCACACCTCCTACATTTTGGCCTTCGAGGGTGATCTGCTTCGCTTGCGAGATTGGCCCCTTCCCACCCTGCAGCTCCTCCGCAATGGGACCCCAGTGGCTGCAGCAAGGCTGGGGGAAGGCTGCTGAGTGTCAGAAACTGAGTCGGCAGATGCCCTTGGGGGATGGCCTGGACCAGCTCTGGGCCTGGAGGGCCCGGCTGCTGACTGCTCCAACTCTGCATGGGCGGCAGCAGTCTTTCCTACGGGTGGTGGCAGCTGCAGTGGAGGAGTGACAGTGTTGGCAGCAGGAATGCTGCCGTCCTGACAGAGGACAGGCACTCCCTGGTCGGACGACACACTGGCACTCCCACGGGGCAGTGCTGCAGCATACGGAGCAATGTGCTGAAGCACAGACTGCTGGCCTTCTGCGGCATGGCGAGGGCCCCGGAAATTCGTGCCTGATGCAGCGAGGGTGGCAGCAGTCAGTGCTCGTGTGGCCTCAATCTGTGTCTGCATCAGACCAGCCACTGACTGCATGGCACCACTAAGCATTTGCGTGGAAGCCGCCTGTGCTGCACCGAAGTCCTGCAGACTCCTTGCCAGTGCTGCATCGAAGTCCTGGACACTGCAATGGAGTCGAGCATCCTTGCCACTGCAGCCATGAGCTCAGTGTGCCTCTGCTCCGCCTGGGTGCCCATTTCAGCAAGGAGACGCACCTCTTCTGTGCTCACTGTAGCAGGATTGGAGCCCAGACTCTCCCTCCGGGGAGAATGCCGCCAAGCTCCCCTAACCCCCCCGCGTTGCTGCAGCCCGCTGGGCCCCGGAGCTTCACCCTCTTCAGACCCTTCCCCCCTGCTCCCCTCCAGGGAAGACGTGTCCCCATTATGGCCATGGGCTGCCTCGGCTGAAGGTGGCACTGATGGTCCGGCTTCCTCTTCCTCCTCGCCTTCAGAATCACTCACAGTGGCACCTTGAGGGCCCGCCTCGTCACCTGGCGATTCACCATCTGAAAGCAGGGAGGTACAAGAGTTGCTTTAGCGTGAGGACAGGGCAGCAGCGAGGGAGGCATGAGTGCTGCAATTCACTGTATTGGTTCGTTAGTGGCAAAGGATGCTGGTGTGAGGCACAAGTGGAAGGAGAGAGGTGAAAAGGTGATGACCTTACCATTGCAGTCCAGAACGGGCTCGGCATCTCCAGTGGCGACGGGGCCAATCAGCCGGCCTGCCATAATGCGCTGGACTCGCTGCTCCAGATCACTGAGGTCTTTAAGGTGAGGCCAGCCTCCCCCGGTCCATTGCTACTGCCTCCTATTGTGGGCCAGCTTGCCCTGCAAGAGAATGGACAGGCTCTGAGTACAGTGTGAAGCCCTGATCTTGGCTGCACTGCCTCCCATGGTGGAATAGCCCTTACAGTGTGAAGCCCTGATCTTGGCTGCACTGCCTCCCATGGTCGAATATCCCTTACAGTGTGTAAAGTGGTGAATGTGCATGTGAGTTTCATGAAAGCCTCATAGGTGTTGGATGAGGGCTGGCCATTGGGGCTTTCAGGACCCTTTGGCCATAAAGTGAGGTGCACATGCCGGGATGAAGAGGATACTGAAAAGGGTACTCACCCTGACAACCCGAGTGAGGTCGTTGAACTTCTTCCTGCATTGCACAGGGGTCCTAGGTACCATGCTGCTGGAGGTCACTCTGTGAGCCACCTCCCTCCAAGCTTTGCGGTAGTCGGTGGGCAGTGGCCTCCTGCCACTGTCCGGAAACAGGATAGATCGCCTACGCTCCACTGCACCAACCAGAACCTGCAGGGCCCCCTCACTGAACCGCTGCGCTCGCTCCCTGGCCCTCTCCATGGTCCTAGGCGTTAGAATGTGGCAGCAGGTCTGTCCAGGCTTAGAATCAGGGCTCCAATGTGCAGGGCGTGGCTGCAATCCAAATCGACCCTCCCCCTTAAGAGCTGACCGGCGCCAGCGTGTCTGCCTGCAATCGCTAACTGGCCGCACCTGCGCTGCACCCGTCCTCGGTGGTAGTGCCTCGCTTCTCTGGCTTAGCGCCTTAGGACAGTCGTGCAGCGCCCGCTTTAGCGCTCCAAGCACCTCTTGGGGCAAAGCAGGTCAATTTCGCTGAAGGTGGTGATAATTTGCGCTGGGCGCTAAATTTTGCGCCCGCTTGACTATAACGCCCCAAATGTGGCGATACTGAATTTCTAGGCCTTAATGTGTTAATGTTTGCATTTTAATTTTCTTTCTGTGTGTAAATAAACTACAGTTTGGGCAAATAGACTTATGGAAAACTGAAATACAACATATTTAAATACAGTACTAACCAACAGAAAAATTAGTTTTTAACTTCAAGTTATTTAAGTACTGAGATGGATTTCCACTTCAATTTCTCATTCAAACCCTGGGACATGGTACACCAGCAGTTTTAGGCATAACAATTCACTCACCTGTGTCAGAATTTACAACTGTACTCATAGATTGAAATGATTCTTTCAAATTCCATGTACAGTAATTTTAAAGCAACTTTAACATTAACCTAACACATAAAATTTCCTCTTTATTTTAGTCTGAAATTGTTATTTTTAAAAACATGACTATTTTAATGACAGAGTGGATCTAAGCATATCTGGGATACCATTTCAGTCTTAGTCAGATTGAAGGGGTGAAAGTCTCATTTCTCTGCTATTAACAGTATTTTACAGTAAAATCTTGCTTATTTGGCACTCTCTGTGAGTCTATAACAACAACTTGTATTTATATAGCACCTTTAACTTAGTAAAACGTCCCAAGGCGCTTCACAGGAACGATTATAAAACAAAATTTGACACCGAGCCACATAAGGAGATATTAGGACAGGTGACCAAAAGCTTGGTCAAAGAGGTAGGTTTTAAGGAGCATCTTAAAGGAGGAGAGAGAGGTAGAGAGATGGAGAGGTTTAGGGAGAGAATTCCAGAGCTTAGGGCCTTGGCAGCTGAAGGCACGGACATCAATGGTGGAGCGATTAACATCGGGGATGCTCAAGAGGGCAGAATTAGAGGAGCGCAGAGATCTCAGAGGGGTGTAGGGCTGGAGGATATTACAGAGATAGGGAGGGACGAGGCCATGGAGGGATTTGAAACCAAGGATGAGAATTTTAAAATTGAGGCGTTGCTCAACCGGGAGCCAATGTAGGTCAGTGAGCACAGGGGTGATGGGTGAACGGGACTTGGTGCGAGTTAGGACACGGGCAGCAGAGTTTTGGATGACCTCAAGTTTATGGAGGGTAGAACATGGGATATTGTTGGTGTTGTGGGCAACGGTGAGATGGGGTGGTCTTCTGAGGTTAGTGTTGAAGCATGTTTGTGGGGCAGAGTGGCAAGAGCTTCACTCTGCATCTAACCCATGCCACAGGTAACCCATGCTGGACCAGACTTAAACTGCTTGTTCAACTGACATGGAGAGCAAACAATTAAAAAAGGTTTCATTTTTCACCACTGCCATTTCACCTTGTTTAGCAGAATATTGAATTCAAATATACAAATTAAAGCTAGGGAATTTTACCTAGCTCTTGTACTTTTCTCCTCAATTCTCAGGAGGGTCAGACTCCGTTCTCATCTTTTCATGGCATGATACAGCACAGAAGGAGGCCACTCGGCCCATCGTGCCTGTGCCGGCTCTTTGAAAGAGCTATCCAACTAATCCCACTCTCCCTGCTCTTTCCCCATAGCCCTGCAAATTTTTCCCTTTAAGTATTTATCCAATTCCCCTTTTGAAAGTTACTATTGAATCACCAGGCTGATACCTGGGATGGCAGGAATGACGTACGAGGAGAGATTGTGTCAATTGGGCTTATACTCACTGGAGTTTAGAAGATTGAGAGGGGATCTCATCGAAACCTATAAAATTCTGTCAGGTCTGGACAGACTAGATGCAGAAAGGATGTTTCTGATGGCCGGGGAGTCCAGAACCAGGGGTCATAGTCTAAGGATAAGGGGTAAGCCATTTAGGACTGAAATGAGGAGGAATTACTTCACTCAGAGAGTGGTGAACCTGTGGAATTCTCTGCCACAGAGGGCGGTGGAGGCCAGTTTATTAAATATATTCAAGAAAGAGCTGGATATATTTCTTGAGGCTAAAGGCATCAAGGGATATGGGGAGAAGGCAGGGACCGGGTACTGAATTTGGATGATCAACCATGATCTCATTGAATGGCGGAGCAGGCTCGAAGGGCCGAATGGCCTACTCCTGCTCCTATCTTCTATGTTTCTATGTTTCTATCTGCTTCCACCGCCCTTTCAGGCATCACATTTGAGATCGCAACAACTCACTGTGTAAAAGATATTCTCCTCATCTCCCCTCTGGTTCTTTTCCCAATTCCCTTAAATCTGTGTCCTCTAGTTACTGATCCACCTGCCACTGCAAAGTTTCTGCTTATTTACTCAAAACCCTTTATAATTTTCAATAACGCTATTAAATCTCTGAAGACAATTTTTAGGAGGCATTGAGAGATTTTCCCTTCAGCATTCCCAGTATGCAGCTGGTGCATTAAAATCCAGCTTTCTTGTGCTGGAGAAATAAAATCTTTCTTTGAATGAAAATTAAGAGCATTTTTAAAAAATCATGTAATGCTACGATTGCCACTCAGCACTGATATAATTGCATGCTATGATGTATAACTGTAAACAATATGCTAAGATAAATCTTAGCAGAGCCACATTAATACTGTGGCTACAAGAGCAGGTCAGAGATTGGGTATTGTGCGGCGAGTGTCTCACCTCCTGACTCCCCAAAGCCTTTCCACCAGCTACAAGGCACAAGTAAGGAGTGTGATGGAATACTTTCCACTTGCCTGGATGAGTGCAGCTCCAACTACACTCAAAAAGCTCGACACCATCCAGGACAAAGCAGCCCGCATGATTGGCACCCCATCCAACACCTTAAACATTAACTCCCTCCACGACCGGCGTACCGTGGCTGCAGTGTGTACCATCTACAAGATGCACTGCAGCAACTCACCAAGGCTTCTTCAACAGCACCTCCTAAACCCGCAACCTCTGCCACCTAGAAGGACAAAGGCAGCAGACGCATGGGAACACCACCACCTCCAAGTTCCCCTTCAAGTCACGCACCATCCTGCTTGGAAATTTTGCCATTCCTTCATCGTCGCTGGGTCAAAATCCTGGAACTCCCTCCTAACAGCACTGTGGGAGTACCTTCACCACACGGACTGCAGCGGTTCAAGAAGGCGGCTCACCACCACCTTCTCAAGGGCAATTAGGGATGAGCAATAAATGCTGGCCTTGCCAGCGATACCCACGTCGCATAAATGAATGATAAAAAAGAATGATGGCAAATTGAGACAGAGTTGAGTCAGTCTCGGTGAAGGGAGGAGCAACCATGTTAAATTGTTGCCATTGATATATTGCAGAAACGTGTTTGGCAGTAGGTGATCCCTTAACAGTGCATTCGCTCCACAAGTGTAGCATCGATGTGAAGCAATTTGTGAGGAGAAGCGGAGTGAGACTGCCTCCTCCAGAAAGCATCACTCTGCTTCACCCCAGTGTTAGGAAGAGACCGTTCTTCCATTTACACTATAAAGAAAAAGAAAGACTTGCATTTAAATAGCGCCTTTCAAGACATCCCAAAGCAGTTTACAGCCAATGAAGTACTTTTTGAAGTGTAGTCACTGTTGTAATGCAGGAAATGTGGCAGTCAATTTGTGCACAGCAAGATCCCACAAACAGCAATATGATAATGAGCAGATAATTTTTTTTACTGATGTTGATTGAGGGATAAATATTGGCCATGACACCAGGGATAACTCCCCCTTCTCTTCTTCGATATAGTGCCATGGAATCTTTTACATCCACCTGAGAGAGCAGATGGGGTGTCGGTTTAACATCTCAGCTGAAAGACGGTACCTCCGACAGTTCAGCACTCCCTCAGTACTGCACTGGGAGTGTCAGCCTAGATTTTTGCACTCAAGTCTCTTGAGTGGGACTTAAACCCACAACCTCCTGACTCAGAGACAAGAGTGCTACCCACTGAACCACAGCTGACACTAAGAGAATGAAAGACAGAGAGAGCGAGGCAGAGAGAGAGACCGCAGCTACGGTGTGAAGCACAATCACTTCACACCCATCCTTCAGCTGTGGTGTGAATGCATGCTGGCATACACTGCAAAGCTACAGACTGTGGCTACTTTGACCTTTGAATTTCCTCTCTGCCATTCTCTATTCACAACACCACCCCAGGCCACCCCATACCTTTCTGGTCAACACTGACCCAAGAGCCTCAGGTCATTAGATGAAGGTTTTTTAATAAAGTGAACATGTTCATTTACTTCCAATGTCCATAAACACTATCGCGTAATTAGAGTTTTGGATGTTTTCTGACTGTGGCTCAGACGGCACTTTCTACATGACCATAAATATGAAATATGGTTTAGTGGAAGGCAATCAGGAAATACAAAGCCTCACTAGGCACTAACACACGGACATGTCAGACTATTTGCCAGTGTGCCATCTATATGGAGATACAGCAGTCACTCCGAGATCATTTGTAATATCATTACTACTAACCTACAATCTTGAATAAGGTGATTAAACTTGATGTCCACAGTTACTTTAAGCAAACGCCAAGCAATATCTATCACATATGCAGGCGAGAGTAATGAGCCCTTATGGACTAGGAAGGGAGAGAGCGAGGGTGGCCTCAGGAGCAACTAGCAGAACACATGGCTAGGGATTAAAGAGGGATGGACAGAGAGAGAAAGAGAAAAACACGAATGGAAAGAATGCCCGAAAGCATAATGAACAGAGTTTGAAAAGGAACGAAGAAGGTTGTAAATGGAAGAATAAGGTATGCATTATTATACCGTTCTGAGGGAGGGTCATGGACCTGAAACGTTAACTCGGTTTCTCTCTCCACAGGTGCTGCCTGACCTGCTGAGTATTTCCAGCACTTTCTGTTTTTATTACACATTATTCAGTTCATCTAGACAGGTCACATTAAAGGGCACTGCTGCCTTGTGAATTCACAGTGCCAATTTGCAAAGCACAAGTCCTATAATTCTGACACGAGGAGAATGCCGAGTTGCTTACATCAGCCTTATGTGTGCAAGATAGTTGAAATCTGGAACTCTCTCCCCCCAAAATGCTGTTGAGGCTAGGGGTCAGTTGAAAATTTCAAAACTGAGATTGATAGATTTTTGTTAGGCAAGGGGTATTAAGGGTTACGGAACCAAGGTGGGTAGATGGAGTTAAGATACAGATCAGCCATGACTGAATTGAATGACGGAACAAGCTCAAGGGGCTGAATGGCCTCCTCCTGTTCCTATGTTCAGTCAGCACCAAGTTCCTGCTAAGCCTTTGAAGTCAAAACGAATGATTAATTGCTCGTTTTGTTTGTTTTAAATCGAGTTATTTACAGAAAATGTCCTGACTCCGCACGTTTCCCTCCTGTTGCTGTGATTTGGAGTATTGTCCACCCAAAGGCACTGTAGCAGGGGCGTTTGATGCCCTGTTGACTCTGCCCCTCTGTTTTCTTGCCACACACACATGGATTAGGTTGGAGGCCCCAAGTTACTGCCCAGTCCCTGAAGCCCAAGTGCACCATTTACAGTTGGTTTAAACACTATATGATGTGCCAACTATTCTCAAAAGTTTCATTTCAAGCAAATTCTACATCTGGAGGAAGGGGGGGTGGGGTATTCAAGAATTTGGGCTGTGCAAAACTTGGCTTTTCATTCCCGCGGATGTTTTGTGCTTGCAGTGACTGGATCTTTGGTACCGAGGTACAGGTATTGTATCTTTAGATATTGACATGGTCCATTGCCTCCCGCTCCTTCCCCCTTGTTAGTCGATGCTCTAGACTTCGACGCATGCTCATAGAAGCCGGTCGAGCCCCAGTGAAACACGCTCAGACAGAAGGGAAAAAATCACAGGCTTTTTCTTTTCAAATTTACAATACCCAGTGCTGGCGACTGGATTCGTTGCGCATTGCACTGCGCTACAGAGGATTATGCGAGCTTTGAAGTCGGACAGATTTGCTCATTTCGTTGTTTGCTATCTGCTGGTAGGTTTATAGTACTCAACATTATCTGTAGATGTACTCGACAATATAA
Organism: Somniosus microcephalus; assembly: GCF_052327205.1. Taxonomy (NCBI): domain Eukaryota; kingdom Metazoa; phylum Chordata; class Chondrichthyes; order Squaliformes; family Somniosidae; genus Somniosus; species Somniosus microcephalus. Next base: position 258,902,394 of record NC_140987.1, on the reverse strand, counting down.
ACTACAGAAATCCCAGGTACTCTGCACGTATTAAAATGTAAAATGCCATTTACAAATGAGTCCAGAGAGATCACGGCGTGTCGGTATATTTTTATGTATATATAGACTGCTTGTTGAAAATTGGAGAGATCAAAACAATATTGGTTTGTGAAAACCAGTTTGAAAACAGGAACTAAATATCCTGCAGTTATAAAACTTTAAATCAAGCATCGCTCAGAATGAGCTTTCAGTTGCTGAAAGGGAAGATTTGGGTTCAGGGACATAGTCTTTTATTTTACTGGGGTGGGGGGATCACCATCGGAATAAGTGACATTTTTAAACCAGATTGTTTTGCACCCTTTGTCTCTCTTTCTTGTTTCCGAAGGCAATGCTAACGAAAAGCACACGAGAGTGGCACGACCTGGACAACACTGAGTATGACTGCTGGCCCCTAGAAAACCCGCACGAATACAACATGATAGACTGCGGGGGTGAGTTGCTATTTGATGATCTATTATAAAGCAGCCGCCGTCATCATAAGTCATATCATAGAATCATACAACGCACAGAAGGAGGCCATTCGGCCCATCCTGCCTGTGCCGGCTCTTTGAAAGAGCTCTCCAACTAGCCCCACTGCCCTGCCCTTTCCCCACAGCCCTGCAATCCCCCCTTTCAATCCAATTTTGAAACATTTCTCATTGCCTCCCCAATGTGTTTTTTTTTAAATTGTTGTTATGGCAAAAGAACCAGAGGGGTGATAAGGAGAAATATTTTTTACGCAGCGAGTTGTTGTGATCTGGAATGTGCTGCCTGAACGGGTGGTGGAAGCAGATTCAATAATAGTAACACATAAAACTGGAGAGGCAATTAGAAATATTATTGGCGAAACCTTCAAACTACAGATTAAGCTCTAGAAAATGCACTTTGAGCCGGGACAGTGTAATTGTTCTGACAAATAATTGTATTTGGAAATGGAAAGGCTGGAGATAGTTCGGACCAGGAACCTCGCTGTCTGTTTGCTCTCTGCCTTGCTGTCTATTTCCAGCATTTTTATGATCAGTCCAGATTTTTCAGCATTCCTTTTAATTTTGGAAGAACGGTGGGTTTTGCACCTCCAGTGAATTTAGATTCGAACACACATTTTCGAAGTTGAAGCAATTCAACTATTTTACCAAAATAAAAACGCCATTCCGAGATAATGGTAACGGCAGTGAGGGGAAAAAACAATAGCATGAACTGGAAATTAAACCCTGGATTTTTATTGGTAATCGGTTAATAGTTTATGAGTTATCATTAATATGGTTAAAGTATATGAATTAATTGGTATTCTGTGGGCCATTCAACAGGTTCGGAAAGCGATAGTGAGCAAGAGGCAACGCGGGAGTGCCGGCTATTGCTGCCGATGTCTCCATTCAGTGTCAGGATTACGTGTCCTCCAGTCTTTCTGTAATAGTCTGAGGATCCAGATTGATGTCGAAATATAAAATTATTTGGGAGGTGAGGTGAGGGGATAGACTGTACTGCTCTATCTCGGCAATGTTAGAAACTCCGTGTTCTGCAGTTTGAAATCTCCCCGAGCACAAAGCCTTCTTTTCCTCCCTATTGCTAGATATTTTCCTTCAGTGATTCTCCTTCCTCCCCATCTCACATCAGTTTCGGGGGCAACAGTTGTTTTGGAGTAACATCTGTCTTGGTTAATAACTGAAAGCGTGGTTGCTGTAATAGGTTGTAATCCATAAGTTACAATCCATAGGATAAAGTCCATAGGTTACAATCCACAGGTTATAATCCATAGGGTAAAATCCACAGGTTACAATCCACGGGGTAAAATCCATAGGTTACAATCCATAGGATAAAGTCCATAAGTTACAATCCACAGGTTACAATCCATAGGGTAAAATCCACAGGTTACAATCCACGGGGTAAAACCCATAGGTTACAATCCATAGGATAAAGTCGATAGGTTACAATCCACAGGTTATAATCCATGGGGTTACAATCCACAGGTTGCAATCCATGGGGTAAAATCCACAGGTTACAATCCATAGGATAAAGCCCATAGGTTACAATCCACAGGTTACAATCCACGGGGTAAAATCCATAGGTTACAATCCATAGGTTACAATCCACAGGTTACAATCCATAGGGTAAAATCCACAGGTTACAATCCACCAGTTACAATCCACAGGTTACAATCCACGGGGTAAAATCCATAGGTTACAATCCATAGGGTAAAATCCACAGGTTACAATCCATGGAGTAAAATCCACTGGTTACACTCCACTGGTTACACTCCACTGGTTACAATCCACAGGTTACAATCCATGGGGTAAAATCCACAGGTTACAATCCATAGGATAAAGTCCATAGGTTACAATCCACGGGGTAAAATCCAGAGGTTACAATCCATAGGGTTACAATCCACAGGTTACAATCCATGAGGTAAAATCCACAGGTTACAATCCATAGGATAAAGTCCATAGGTTACAATCCACTGGTTACAATCCACAGGTTACACTCCACTGGTTACAATCCACGGGGTAAAATCCACAGGTTACAATCCACAGGTTACAATCCATGGGGTAAAGTCCATAGGTTACAATCCACAGGTTACAATCCATGGGGTAAAGTCCATAGGTTACAATCCACTGGTTACAATCCACAGGTTACAATCCATGGGGTAAAATCCACAGGTTACAATCCATGGGGTAAAGTCCATAGGTTACAATCCACTGGTTACAATCCATGGGGTAAAGTCCATAGGTTACAATCCACTGGTTACAATCCACAGGTTACAATCCATGGGGTAAAATCCACAGGTTACAATCCATGGGGTAAAGTCCATAGGTTACAATCCACAGGTTACAATCCACGGGGTAAAATCCACAGGTTACAATCCATGGGGTAAAATCCACAGGTTACAATCCATAGGATAAAGTCCATAGGTTACAATCCACAGGTTACAATCCATGGGGTAAAGTCCATAGGTTACAATCCACTGGTTACAATCCATGGGGTAAAATCCACAGGTTACAATCCATAGGATATAGTCCATAGGTTACAATCCACTGGTTACAATCCACGGGGTAAAATCCATAGGGTAAAATCAACGGGTTACATTCAGGGTTTTGCATGGCGGGAGTTAATAAGCAGCCGGTGGCCAGATAAACAAGTCAGTGGGCAAAGATTGAGCGAGGGAGTGAAATGTCATGGGAATGGGGAAAATGCGAAAGAGCAAATCAGGGTGAAATCAATCATTGGCAATGTAGAAGGAGATGAAAAGAAGTGAGCGATTAATCTGGTAAAATAAAGAGATTGTGAGTGAGGAGAGAGGGGCGCATAGGAGGAGTTACATGAAAATTAGCCATGGAATATAAAACCTCTCCGCCCAGTGTGTGTCTAGAAACACGTGTATACTGTGTGCATATTGGATTGTGTATGCAACATTTTACAGCATGTAATAAACTGCAATTACTGTCGTCACGGCGAGACTAATGAGCTGAGTTGTGAACAGATTAAATTTAATATCAACTTAGAAATATTCCGAGAACTTTCGTGATGGATTTTTTCCTGCTCGCCCCTCCACCCAGCCATGTAGGATTTAAAGGGCACGACCTCGTAGAATCCTAGAATCATACAGCACAGAAGGAGGCCATTCAGCCCATCGTGCCTGTGCTGGCTCTTAGAAAGAGCTCTCCAATTAATCCCACTCCCCCTGCTCTTTCCCCATAGCCCAGCAAATTTCCCCCCTTTAAGTAGTTATCCAATTCCCTTTTGAAAGTTATTATTGTATCTGCTCCCATGACCTCTGTGCCTATTAATCTCATGGAGTTTGATCATTCCCAAACCAACCCAGCACTATGCTCTGTGCACGGAATTCATCCCAGAGACACAACCTTAAATATACTTCAAACCTGACCAACTTTTGAAAGAATTGAACTACCAGGGGGCAAGTATTTTAAAATGAACGACACCCCAGATCGAAACGGCAATAAATGTTGCCGTCCAAATGGAAACAGGTTCCAGCAAATTTCTGTTTGATTCTCTTACGATGTGCAAGTTGTATGGTCGGGATAGTTTTGTTTCTGTTTGTTTATAAATTAGTTGCAATTCGTTTCTTTAAAAAAAAACTATTTTGGGGATTAACAGAATGTTCGGGGGGGGGGGTGTTGGTGAGGAGTCACATTCAGCGGGGAAACTTACATAAATGGAATAAAAAACATTCGGGATGCTTGTAACACCGAGTTTAACCTGTGAACTGGTCATATAATGTGCACAGCAACCAACTGAAAAAGGGCAATGGCTACTTTCAAGATGCTCAACACCAGCCACGTTTGCCCCATGTTCGGGGAGCCGTTGGTCAGAGAGTTTAGAGCACAGCATCAATATATGAACTGTCTGACGAGATGAATCGGGGGTTAAAATGAGCCCAGCCTGTCAGAATATGTCTATATCCACCTGTTACTCTGAAATAGTGTATCCCCTACAACCACCAGCAGGATATAGAGCAAACTACAGGTTTGAAGTTCCTGGGCTGGCTCAAATGAAATCACTTCCAACTTCTCAGTTGTAGAAACATAGGAACAGGAGGAGGCCATTCAGCTCCTGGAGCCTCCTCTGCCATTCAATTAGATCCTGGCTCATTTGTATCTTAACTCTATCCACCCGCCTTGGTTCCGTAACCTTTAATACCCTTTGCCCAACAAAAAATCTATCGATCTCAGTTTCGAAATTTTCAATTGACACCCGGCCTCAACAGTTATTTTTTGGGGGGAGAGAGTTCCAAATTTCCACTACCCTTTGTTGAAGAAGGGCTTCCTGACATCACCCCTGAATGACTTGGCGCTAATTTTAAGGTTCTGCCCCCTTGTTCTGGACTCCCCCCACCAGAGGAAATAGTTTCTCTCTACTCTATCCTATCAAATCCTTTAATCATCATAAACACCTCAATTAAATCACCCCTTAATCTTCTATATTCAGGGGAGTACAAGCCTAGCCTATGCAACCTGGCCTCATAATTTAAGCCTTTTAGACCCAGTATCATTCTGGTGAATCAGCTTTTTGTGGGGAGCGATTTCCAGATTTCCACTCCTGTAGTTCCAAATAATTGAAGAGTGAACTTTAGAATCATAGAATGATACAGCACAGAAAGAGGCCATTCAGCCCATCATGCCTGTGCCGGCTCTTTCAAAGAGCTATCCAACTAGTCCCAGTCCCCCTGCTCTTTCCCCATAGCCCTGCAAATTTTTCCTTTTCATGTATTTAACTTTATATCTGAAAATAATTTGCACAAGACACAAGCTATACTTATCCGCAAAGTGTTGTCATTAGATTTTTGTTGTTTCACCTTGACTTTAGTTGACCGATCAGTTTTGTTTTACAACAAGCAAGCTTTGTGTGTAGAAAGATGTACATTTTAGGAAATGCCTGATTCCATCTCCGAAATATTCTCCCAAAGCACTTCACACATAAATGACTTAATTCTGAAGTGCAGTCGCTGTATATGGGGAGAAGCAATAGTTCAACTGGGAATGTGAATGTGAGAGTAAAAATCAAGAATCTTGGGGAAGGAGACTGATCTTCTGCAAAGGATTGTTTCCCGCAAAAGGCTTATTCCCTTGTGACTTATTCCCGAACACATTTGTTTTGTTTTTTATTCGCTTATGGGATGTGGGTGTCACTGGCAAGGCCAGCATTTATTGCCCATCCCTAATTGCCCTTGAAAAGGTGGTGGTGAGCCGCCTTCTTGAACCGCTGCAGTCTGTGTGGTGAAGATACTCCCACAGTGCTGTTAGGGAGGGAGTTCCAGGATTTTGACCCAGCGACGATGAAGGATCAGCGATATACTTATAATTCACGATGATGTGTGACTTGGAGGGGAACTTGGAGGTGGTGATGTTCCCATGCGCCTGCTGCCCTTGTCCTTTTAGGTGGAAGAGGGTTTGGGAGGTGCTGCCGAAGAAGCCTTGGTGAGTTGCTGCAGTGCATCTTGTAGATGGTACACACTGCAGCCACTGTACGCCGGTGGTGGAGGGAGTGAATGTTTAAGGTGGTGGATGGGGTGCCAATCAAGCGGGCTGCTTTGTCCTGGATGGTGTCGAGCTTCTTGAGTGTTGTTGGAGCAGTACTCATCCAGGCAAGTGGAGAGTATTCCATCACACCCCTTACTTGTGCCTTGTAGATGGTGGAAAGGCTTTGGAGAGTCAGGAGGTGAGACACTTGCCACAGAATACCCAGCCTCTGACCTGCTCTTGTTGCCACAGTATTTATGTGGCTGGTCCAGTTAAGTTTCTGATCAATGGTGACTCCCAGGATGTTGATGGTGGGGGATTTGGTGATGGTAATGCCGTTGAATATCAAGGGGCGGTGGTTAGACTCTCTGACAACCTTTGATTCCAGACCACAATTAAAGTAAAGGAGTAAAAAACAAAATGCTGGAAGTCTGAAAGGAAACCAGAAAGTGCTGGAAGCACTCAACAGGTCAGAGGAGTTAATGTTGGTGTTTGTGAGAGTTTGCTGTGCGCAAATTGGCTGCCGCGTTTCCTACATTACAACAGTGACTGAACTTCAAAAAGTACTTCATTGGATGTAAAGCGCTTTGGGACGTGCTGAGATCATGAAAGGCATTATAGAAATGCAAGTCTTTAGTGGATTTTGCAACCGTTTTTCTAATTTGTATTAAATCCTTAGCATCACTTGTTTAATAAACATTTTTCTTTCTTTCGCAGGTCTAGAGATGGCTTGGGTGCAGAGACCTTCAGAGAAGGTGCTGAGTGGTGAAGAATTCAATGTGACCTATGCAGTAACAGTGACAGATCATTTTTACCACTGGGCGGTGGAGAACAGCATACTCTCACACGTGTGGGTATTGCTTTTCTGCTACAGTTGTTAGTGATGATGTTGATGGGCACATTCACTGATCGCACACTCTCAGCTGGGAGCCACACATGAAAGGGAATGTGAATCGGAGACACTGTCACGCTGATTCTCTGTCACCTGCTAGCCTGCTGAGTGAAGCTCCCCGCTGGGAGTGCGGGATCGGTGAACTTACCTTTTCGTGCTAACTGCTTGACGTGCTAATGGAGCGTTCAAGGAGGGTGAAGCTCTTCCGGTGTTTTTGCAAGTTGAGCAGGAAGTTTCTACATTTGATCCCTGTTCTGTGCTGCCTTTGTTTAAAAAGTGACTTCCTAAATAATTAAAATCCCCGCTAAAAGATAGTTGTCCTCCCTCCACCTCCGTTCCAATGGTTTTAATTCCATTTGCACTATTATCTCATAAATAGCTTGCAGAAAGAAGCAAATTCACAGTTTAAGTTGAGGTGCTGTCTGCTTGAGTTAATAATAATAATTATGTTTATCTGGGAAGAGGACTCAAATTGGAGGGTGCACCTTATATGGAAGGGAGGCCTATATGTATGTCAATGCGGTACCCACTTGTCTTTCGACTTCAGCTCCCACTTTCCTTCAATTATCCACCTTGTAAATGCAGATAAGAAAGGATGGAAAGCAAATTGTTCTTGGGTACTCTGGTCCACCTCAGAGTAGCAATTTGAATAAATCGCATCATAAATCAGGAATAGTATCAGAGAGGCTGCTAACACTTTGGCAAAAATTAATTATTTGAGAGAGGCTTTGATTTATTACATACGCAGCATCCAAACAGTTGCTGTGGTACAGCAATTCTCACCTCAAAGCACAATAGGAGCAGATCAGATTCAAGTCGCACTTTTCTTCGCCCCACCATTGGTGGCCGTGCCTTCAGCTGCCTAGTCCCTAAGCTCTGGAATTCCCTCCCTAAACCTCTCTGCCTCTCCACCGCTCTCTCTCCACCTTTAAGATGTTCCTTAAAACCTACCGCTTTGACCAAGTTTTGGTCACCTGTCCTAATATCCTTATGTGGCTCGGTGTCAAGCTTTGTCTGATTACGCTCCTGTGAAGCGCCTTGGCACGTTTTACTACGTTAAAAGGCGCTATATAAATGCAGGTTTTTGTTATTGGTACTGCACAGAGCGATCAGATAAATCTGCACTTCGCACAGAGCAAAACAAAGTGTGTTTAAAATTTACCATAAATAAATCAAAATTACTGAAAATACATTTACAATTCCTGGGTTCCTAGCAGTATCAGAGAAGATAGTCAAGGCTCTTTGCTTTTTATCTGCAATTTTAATTTTATCTTTAACATTCACTATACAAAGGGACTAGGGTGGCACAGTGAATTAGACACTGAGCTTTCATCCATTGGGACCTGGGTTCAAACCCAGGCTAGACTGATGGGGTATAAGTCTCCTCTGTCTGCTGGCTACAAGGATCCTATGTGAAATGAGTCCGGGCACTCTGGAACCAGTTTCCAGTGAGCATGGGTCTATAGTATAAAACTGCCCTAATTGCCAATGTCATGCTGAAAGAGCCAAGGATGGGAGGTGTGGAGACTGGAAAAAAAATGTCACACACGGGTGATCGAGAGTGCTTGGTTGAGGTCAATGAACATTGTTGGGGAAGAGTGGAGGGAGCTTGTACTGTGTTGTACTGGACCTGTGAGTGCTTGATACTTGGGTGTTTGAAATGAAAGGTTTCCATTTCCCAGCACTAATTTGCCTCACCAGGTAGGGCACCAAAAAGCACGACTGTGGAAGATAGCAGAGTTTAACAGAAAGCCCACAGATTCCTTTACTACGTCGCAAGCTTGATCACCATTTGAATTTCTCAACATAAAAATGAAACCTATTGAAAAAGTCTTCCCGTCTTTTGCAATTTATTCAAGTGATCTGCTTTGCTATAATCTAGCAATCCCAGAGAAGCGAAGGCATTCTGTGAAGAGAAAGCGTGCCCCTCAAACTGGAAGAATGCAAATGAAGACAACTGCTGCGTCCATCATGCCAACATACACTCCTGCCCGCTGGCTTTTATGGTTAGTGATCAGATCCCTGCCAAGTAGGAATACACTATCTGCAAATTATTAAACTCCGTCTTGTGCGCCCCTTTCTTTGAAAAAGAAAGTGCAGTTGGTTGATCAGTGATCTGTCTCTCTGTTGGAGCTCATTAAATCAAAGTAATTGTATGGTGCTGGGATTAGTCTGTGGATAAAATGCGAGTATAGTTGTTTACTTGCTCACTCGCTCAGTGTGACTTCTAGGCAGTGGAGTCATTTTTCACATTTGCTCATTGGAGTGCATGACTTTCCCCAAGCTAACAAAGGACTTGCATTTATATAGCGACTTTCACGACCTCAGGACGTCCCAACATGCTTTACAGCCAATTGAGTACTTTCTAAAGTGTGGCCAATGTAGAAAACATACTTGTATTCACATTCTCTCTGCACTTTCTTTAATTGGACATGAGTTCAAACTGCAGAGACAGGAAGTTAACGACATGCTTAAAAGTAGTGCAAAAAAGGGGATTGCATTGCTGGAGGTTTTACTTCATGGAGAACTTCAGTCTGTTTCTACTTGTGGATAAACTGAAGGGTCCCTAATAACAAACGTTACAGTGACTGTTTGTTTATGTCCAGCTCTGCTGCTTTAGAATCTTCCTGAAGTTTGCTGTACTTATTTCTATGAATTCCAAGATGATGCCAGTTTCATAGAGATATGCATTCTGAGGCCTTAGAGAGGCTGCAGAGGAGATTTACCCAATGGTACCAGGGATGAGGGACTTCAGTTACATGATGAGATCAGAGAAGCTGGGATTGTTCTCCTTAGAGCAGAGAAGGTTAAGGGGAGATTTAATAGAGGTGTTCAAAATTATGAGGGGTTTTGATAGAGTAGATAGGGAGAAACTGTTTCCAGTGGCAGGCGGGTTGCGAACCAAAAGACACAGATTTACTGTAATTGGCAAAAGTACCAGAGGGAAGATGAGGATAAAAAAAATTTATGCAGCGAGTTGTTGTGTTCTGGCATGCACTGCGTGAACGGGTGGTGGAAGCAGAATCAATAGTAACTTTCAAAAGGGAATACAGGAAAAGGAAACATTTGCAGGGCTATGGTGAAAGAGCAGGGGAGTGGGATTAATTGGATAGCTCTTTCAGACAGCCAGCACGGGCACGATGGGCCAAATGGCCTCCTTCTGTGCTGTAAGATTCTATGTTTCTATGATCAACTCAGTGTTCAGATTCAATTCAGCCTGCGATTTCAATGGACCAAATCTAAAATCTATGTTCTCGGGTGAACAGTAGTCCTTAAAGGGATCACCGGAGGCTGCCTTCAAGTTCAACATTTTATATATTATAAGCCATGAGGAGCACTTCTTCTCCCCCTGGCTCCACATTAAACCTATGAGCAGTTACCAGCCCACATTCACCCCCTTCCCAATTACTTCTCCAACCGCCACCACCAGTGACCACCACCGCCGCCCCCCCCCGCCCCCGCACCCCAACCCCCCCCACCACCGTGGACATGGCTTTTGCCCTTGGCTGACATCCCAGCCGACTGCTTTCACTCCTCCCCACAGCCGGCCAGCTGCTTCTATAGCCGTGATTGACACCTGCAGCTCGCCAGTAATAGACAAGTGGGGGACCAATTCCCCATGGTCCTGACACTGCCATCTTTAGGCTGGTACAGCGAGTGCTGCTATGATCAGATAATTACAACTTCTAGGCCGCTGAATTTCGGATGAGACATTAAACCATGGCTCTGTCTTCCCCCTCAGATGGATGTAAAAAAAAAATCATAGCGCCATTCAAAGAAGAGCAGGGGTTCTTCTAATGTGCTAGTCAAAATCACTAAAGAAACAGATGATCTCATTATCTCATTGCTGTCTGTGGGACCTTGCTGTGTGCAAATTGGCTGCTACCTTTCCTTACTTTACAACAGTGACTACACTTCAAAAGCACTTCCTTGGCTGTGAAGCACTTTGGGACGGCCTGAGGATGGGAAAAGTGCTATAGGAATGCAAGCTCTTTCTTTCTTTACGTAGATGAAGCAGTAGAATACAAGCCAGAGGAACTCATGATTAAACTGTACAGATCTCTGGTCAGAGCTGAGGTACTGCTTCCAGTTCTGGCCTCCCAGAAGCAATGGGGACATTCAAGAGCTGGGAGAAATGCAGAGAAGAGCCATGAGGCTGATCCCCCGTGTCAGCTTTGAGGAAACTTAGGCCTTCCAGCCTGATGCGACTGGGAGGCGATCTTATAGAAATAGATGTGATAGTTAAGGGAATAGAAAAAGGTAAATCTGGAATATTACTTTTAAATTAAACTGTGAGATTATATCAAGGGACACAGATTAAAACGAGTAAAAGGTAAATTTAGTACTGATATCGGGAAGTTCTTCACTCAAAGATTGATCAACTTGGGGAATGGGCACCTAGATAGAGCAGTGGAGGCAAAAACCCTTGGAGTCATTTACAATACAATTGAATTCTACAATGGTCAGGAGCCGGGGGGGGGGGGGTGGGGGACTTAAGATCTTTCTGGAAAGATGAATTAAAATGAGCTAAATGGCCTTCCTTATCCATAAGTATCTTGTGAGCCAGTAAATGTGGGCCCTCAATGCCATTGCAATCACTGAGTTTCGGTCACTTATAGTAGACCGTCTTCAATAGGCTAAGCCCGATTTGGGCGCGCTCCTCGATGATTGATGTTCCATTCTCTAGTGCTGACACCCAAACCCACTATGAGAAATTTTTTTAAAGCTTTTTAAAACATTATTAATTCTTCGCATGTCCTTAAGCAGAAGTTTTTATGTATAAAATACAAAACATAAGGAAGATTTTGTCATTGAATTATTTCAAAATGTATCCCAAGTTATTGAAACCGTTTAACATTCATTTTATTTCGTTGCTGAAGGTGAAAGGGGGGATTTGTGGTCCGTGGATCCCGGATGATGGTCAGATCGTTACTCACACGATATCTACGGCAGGGAAAATGAGCCAAACAAACTGGACTGCCAAGGTAATTTATGAACATATGAATGTACGAACAATAACGGACAGGTAAAGACCCTCTGGCCTTAGAGAAGGTGCAGGGGAGATTTACTAGAATGGTACCAGGGAGGCGGGACTTCAGTTATGTGGAGAGACCAGAGAAGCTGGGATTGTTTTCCTTAGAGCAGAGGAGGTTAAGGGGAGATTTAATAGAGGTGTTCAGAATCATGAAGGGTTTTAATAGAGAAACTGGCAGGCAGGCCAGTAACCAGAGGACACAGATTTAAGATAATTGTCAAAAGAACCAGAGGCAAGATAATAATGTTTTTTATGCAGCAAGTTGTTATTACCTGGAATGCACTGCCTGAAAGTGTGGTGGAACCAGATTCAATAGTAACTTTCAAAAGGGAAGCTCGGGCAAGCTCGGACCCACACGTGGCTGATAGTACCTTGCTTACTCTGCCAGGCTGAGTAGAATGGGCCTATACTCTGAAATTTAGAAGAATGAGAGGTGATCTTATTGAAATGTATAAAATTCTTGGTCGGCTTGACAGGGTAGATGCTGAGAGGATGTTTCCCCTGGCTGGAGAGTCTAGAACCAGGGGTCACAGTCTCAGGATAAGACTGAGATAAGGAGAAATTTCTTCACTCAGAGGGTTGTGAATCTTTAGAATTCTCTACCCCAGAGGGCTGTGCATGCTCAGTCATTGGGGGAAAAATTCAGTTGGTAGTGCCACCCATTAGTGCCTTAAGAGGGCGCTAAGTGGGGCACAAACCAACTAGCGCCCGGGCGCGGCACTGCCCACACCTCCTGCAAAATTCAGCGGGAGGTTAGTGGTGGCGCTAACCGGTAGTCCCTGCGGCGCTGCGCCGCTGGCGATGACATCATTGGTGTGCACAGTGCCCCGCTCACGCCCCAGCCACGATCTTCGGGAGCGCCCCCTGATTTACCGCCGGACGCTACGTTCGACAGGGTCAGGGGGGCGTACCTGCGGCCGGGGAGGCGCAATTTAAAGACGAGGTGCGGGGCGGTCATTTTTTTTGCTGGCCGCCTGCCAGCACCTGCCTGCTCTCCCGTCCCCGGCCTCCTGACCCCCCCCCCCCCCCGCGGAGTGCCGGCTGCGCTCCAAGAGCCCGGCACCTCTCTTGGGTGCCGGGCTCTTTTGCCTGCACTCCCGGTCCCCGGGGGCCCAGCTGGGCCCCAGGTCGCGCTGCACAAGGCCCCTCCCCTTTAAGAAGGGGAGGAAGGCCTGCAATACCACGTGTGGTGCTGCGGCACATAACGCCGCAATATTGACTCACAGCACCCCAAGAGGGATGTGGGGCACTTCCAGTAGCACCCCGCTTCCCTCTTGGGGTGCAACCACTCAATTTCCAGCACGGGGGTGCTAATTTTTCCAGGGCACTACTTTTAGCGCCCTGGCGAAGTTAGCGCCTCAATTGGGGCGCTACTCAATTTTTAGCCCATTGCGTATATTCAAGACTGAGATCGATAGATTTTTGGACTAAAGGGAATTGAGGGATATGGGGATCAGATGGGAAAGTGGAGTTGAGGTAGAAGATCAGCCATGATCTTATTGAATGGCAGAGCAGGCTCGAGGTGCTGTATGGCCTGCGCCTGCTCCTATTCCTTATGTTCTTATGGAATTGGATAAATACTTGAAGGGGAAAAATTTGCAGGCTTATTGGGAAAGTGCAGAGGAGTGGGACTAATTGGATAGCTCTTTCTATGATTCTATTGTCCATCCAGCCTGTTACACACAATTCTGATACCTTGTGTATCACTTTATATACACTTCACCCAACATGAAACCATGTTTTCCTGGGAGTGGTGAACAAACAGATTTAAAAATCCAGGCCAATTTGTGGGAAAAAATCTAGGAAATTCTTCTCCGATGCCCCCAGGCAATTGAAACTTATTTTTATTTGAAAGTAAATAAATACATATGAGTCAAGCTCCCATGGTGGGAAGGCAAGACCAAATGGAGTCTTCATCTAAAGTTGAGGGATAACTGGGCCAATGAGGGCGTAATTCAGTCCGCACTTTAAAGCCATACATTATGGGTCTGAAAATGTATCGGTTGACGCATCCTGGTAAAATCTGTGGGTTCAGGTGGGTGAGACCACAAGAAACATAGATAAGTGAGCTGTGCAAATTGAAACTCCCACTGCAAACCGTCCTCATTGGGGCAGAAGAGATAGAGGGAGGGAGCAGGGTCCCAAAATTGAAGAAACATTTTCTGCATTTATGCTGCAACTTCAGTGGCTATGAAACTATTTTCTAAAGATTGCCCCTGCAACAGCAACTTGCATTTATAGAGCGCCTTTGATGTAGTGAAACGTCCCAAGTGCGCTTCACAGGAGCAATTATCAAACACAATTTGACACTGAGCCACATAAGGAGATATTAGGGCAGGCGACCAAAAGCTTGGTCAAAGAGGTAGGTTTTAAGGAGTGTCTTAAAGGAGGAGAGAGAAGCAGAGAGGTTTAGGGAGGGAATTCTTGAGCTTTGGGCCCAGGCAGCTGAAGGCACAGCCACCAATGGTGGAGCGATTAAAATCAGGGATGCTCAAGAGGCCAGAATTGGAGGAATGCAGAGATCTCAGCGGGTTGTAGGGCTGGAGGAGGTTACAGAGATAGGGAGGTGGGCGAGGCCATAGAGGGATTTAAGGATGAGGATTTGAACACCCAGTTCACACGACTTGATTCTGAAACACTACATGGAGAATAATTAGTGCTCTGTCAAACCTGAGTTCGAAAAGTATGCCTTCGGCCTCCGATGTACCTGTTAAACTTACCCGGAGTGGATATAGATGTTTAGATAGCAGTGATGATCTGGGCAGGTGAAGTACTGTTTGAGCCAGACGTATAACTGAGAAGTAAAAAACAGAATAAAAATGCTCAGCAGATCAGGCAGCATCTGTGGAGAGAGAAACAGAGTTAACGTTTGGGGGCAATTTTAACCTAACACGTGGGCAGGAATCTCACGGGATCGGAGGGGGGAAATGGCGGATTTACATCCCGCCCAATATTAGTCTCCATTGACTTCAATGAGGAGTAAAGTCAGGCAGGGTGTAAAACTAGTGTTGCGCCTGATCCCGTCCGTTTCCCGACGAGCTGGCGAGGTTAAAATTACCCCTTCAGGTCGATGACCTTCCATCAGTAAAAATCAGATGCTGCTTGGCTTCAATTGTTCACCGCTGTATAGATACTTGATAGAACCCCTCTTCCAAATGCACTCTCCAAGCAGACTGAGGCATGTGAACTAATCGATTAATGTCCCACTTTCTTTCAAATTACATAAAATTGTGACCTCCACAGTGCAGGTCACAAGATGAGACCCTGTTCCATTTACTGGTCTTACATACTCGGTTAAAGGATTTCAAGCACTACATCCGACAGTTGTGTGAGGTTTTCTTGCTGGGTGAGTGGGGGGGTGGGGGGGTCAAAGAGCGGGAATGGGAATTCCATGGGACTCAATTATGTGATGGGGATTGTAGGAGAGTTGGCCTGAGTCTAGTGGAGCGGCAATTAGTTTAATCAATGTGGCCAGATTCATGATTGTTCAACAAAGGAATGCTCAGTTTTATAAGGGGAGAAAAATAAACCTGAAAGAGTATTCCAAATATAGACTGAAAGAGCATTATAAGGCTTTGTTAATTTATTATTCGGAAAATAATTTAAGGATGGCATTTTTTGACCAGTTTTTGAAGTTCAATAGATTAATATGTCATGGACGACACATTGAACTTTAATTTCTGGAGCCAATGAATGATAAAGGAAGGACTGTGCAGTGTAACAGAATAATAATGTTAATGTCTTTAATGACTTTCATTTCTGTGCTAAAAACTGGTAAAGGAATGATTGTATGGTACAAAGTAAATGATCACAATTTTGTAAATGTGATATAAATCCAATTTAAAAAAATTGCACCCAATCTAGTTTGGTCTCAGAAGTTAAGCAGAGCCAGGCCTGGTTAGTACCTGGGTGGAAGGCAGCCTGGGAATACCAGGTACAGCAGGCTTTTGAGGCCTTCCACAACCAGTGGGCACCACAGGGATTGCAGTACTAATGTTATTATTTAAGCTTATCAGTTTCCTTTGTGATTTTTATGGTTAAGTTCTTTATCAGTTGTGTCCCATTAAAAGGGAAGCAATTTTGTTTGGTTTTTTGGGTGATGACACTGGGGCAAACCAGTTGTTTTAGAAAGAGCATACAATTGTCGATGTGTAGGACAGTGCACAGGTCTTTTGAATGTGCTGATTTTATCTTCTCGTGTTTTCTGAATGTAGGTGGTCCTTGTCCATCTCGGTGTAACTTCCTTAATAGCTCACATAAAGGTGGGGCGAATGCAAGCTGCATTGGAGGCTAAAACCACAGTGTTACCTGCAAAAGGTAATTTAGAATGAAATGTACTGTGCATTACTGTAAGAGTTGGTGGTCTAAAAAAAAGCGCTACAAAATTAGAATAATTTTAGAGGGACTATGTCCTCTCAATAGGACAACCCCTCCTGCTTGCAAACACCACGGGGCTGAGTTTCATCTCTAGGTGTAAGTCAGTCCTAATTTGATTTGCATTGCTTTGAGACCCCACCAGTACTGAGGGAGTACTGAACTGTCAGAGGTGCCGTCTTTTGGATGAGACATTAAACCTGGGCCCCGTCTGCCCTCTCAGGTGGATGCAAAAGATCCCACGGCCATTATTTTGAAGAAGAGCAGGGGAGTTCTCCCCTGAGTCCTGGGTCAATACTTATCCTTCAGCCAGCATCACTAAAAAAAGATTGTCTGGTCATTATCACATTGCTGTTTATGGGAGCTTGCTGTGCGCAAATTAGCTGCCGAATTTTCTACATTACAGCAGTGACTACACTTCAAAAAGTACTTAATTGGCTGTAAAGCACTTTGGGGTGTCCTGAGGTCGTGAAAGGTGCTATATCATTCAGGCCTCCGCCGTCTTTGTGACTATGGTTCTCCAATGTGCCTCCGTGAATCCCGAAGTTCACAAAATAAACTGTACAGTGGCCACCAACCAGAAGATCTTTTCTAATGAAATTGTGGACAGCTTTCAATCTCAACTGCTTCTGAAGAACGGTGGTCATTTTGAATAGCCGAACATGTAATAAATATAAATATAAGATAGTTACCAATAAATCCAGTGGGGAATTCAGGAGAAACTTCTTTACCCAGAGAGTGGTGAGAATGTGGAACTCACTACCACAGGGAGTGGTTGAGGTGAATAGTATAGATGCATTTAAGGGGAAGCTAGATAAACACATGAGGGAGAAATGAATAGAGGGATATGCTGATAGGGTGAGATGAAGAGGGGTGGGAGGAGGCTCGTATGGAGCATAAACACCAGCATAGACCAGTTGGGCCGAATGGCCTGTTTCTGTGCTGTAAATTCTGCGTAATATTTAATTCTATTGCCCAGCACCGAGCAGTGTAACAATGTACTAATAACATCTTTCTGTTCCTGTGTTGAGTGTGTGGAGATGGTAACTGCGATGAGGATGAAACGTGCTCCACATGTCCAGCAGACTGCGGTGACTGCATAGCCACCATCAAAATTGCCATAAGTTTCCCAATCTCGCTGGTCTGCACTGGTTTCATCCTTACCATAGTGGTAGGTCTTCTTCTGATGTTCTCCGCAATCTTCTACCCATTTCCATAAAACAAGATGTAATGATAATGAATGTTAACATAGAGTATGCAGCATTATTGGACCTTTACATTTTTTTTTGATCACAGTGGTTTCAGTACCAGAAGCAAAAGATGTTGTGGGATGAAAGCTGGATAATTGACTTCAATCAAATTAAGCAAGGTTTGTACATTGTCATAAAGTTGATAGCTGTAGATGTAAATTTGATGGATTATTTATTGGATTCTTTCTTGCTGATGGCAGCACATGCACATGTGTAAAATTGTCTATGCAAGTTGCACAGAATATACGTTCTATGTAATATATGAAGGCACAGATATGCAGATTTTGTTTACAGCCTCAGACTGACTGCTGTCTGGGTTGCAGTACAACCCAGCAATAGTTCCAAAGTTCTTTGATGATATTTCAGAACACAAACTGTACTACATTGGAAGGTCAACCATTCGTAAGATTCAAAAGAACATTTACTCCACACAAATAAAGCTGCCAATCAAACATGCACTGCATACAATCCCACAGGATGCTTGTATTTGAATTGAATGCCTTGACCCATTGGTCTGGTCCAAAAGCTTTGCTTGCTGTGGTTATTGTCAACTGATTGGCATCAATTGGATTGCTCCTGTAACTCTGGAGATATCCAGTATTCTTGGAGGGAGACTTGTCTAACAAGTCATTCCACTGCAATATCTCTAACTCAGTAACTTTGTCAAACTCGGCAACTTTGAGCTCAAGCAAGTTTATGTGAAGATACTTGCTGCATGATTCCTGGATACTTGTGGCTCCCAGAAACTCCCATATCATGCAAGTTCCACAATACAAAAGTTTCCGCTGTCCTGCCATAATAAATTAACTCAGAGGAACTTCTAAGAACCAAAAGTAGTTTCAAGTCAACTAGACCTCTTTGAAACAAAGTTTAAGTGGCAAGCTATTCTAGTATGTTCTGCTGTAGATCTGCAGTGCATGCCTATACATAGAAACATAGAAACATAGAAGATAGGAGCAGGAGTAGGCCATTCGGCCCTTTGAGCCTGCTCCGTCATTCAATGAGATCATGGCTGATCATCCAAATTCAGTACCCTGTCCCTGCCTTCTCCCCATATCCCTTGATCACTTTTGCCTTAAGAAATATATCCAACTCTTTCTTGAATATATTTAATGAACTGGCCTCCACTGCCCTCTGTGGCAGAGAATTCCACAGGTTCACCACTCTCTGGGTGAAGAAATTCCTCCTCATTTCAATCCTAAATGGCTTACCCCTTATCCTTAAACTATGACCCCTGGTTCTGGACTCCCCGTCCATCAGAAACATCCTTCCTGCATCTAGTCTGTCCAGGCCTGACAGAATTTTACAGGTTTCGATGAGATCCCCTCTCAATCTTCTAAACTCCAGTGAGTATAAGCCCAATCGACACAATCTCTCCTCATACGTCATTCCTGCCATCCCAGGTATCAGCCTGGTGAATCTTCGCTGCACTCCTTCCATGGCAAGAATGTCCTTCCTCAGGTAAGGCGACCAAAACTGCACACAATACTCAAGGTGCAGTCTCACCAAGGCCCTGTACAACTGTAGCAAGACATCCTTGTTCCTGTACTTGAACCCTCTCGCTATGAAGGCCAACATACCATTTGCCTTCTTAACCGCCTGCTGCACCTGCATGCTTACCTTCAGCGACTGGTGCACAAGAACACCCAGGTCTCTTTGCACTTGCCCTTCTCCCAATCTATTGCCATTCAAATAATAATCTGCCTTCCTGTTTTTGCCACCAAAGTGGATAACCTCACATTTATCCACATTATAGTGCATTTGCCATGTTTCTGCCCAATCACCCAACCTGTCCAAATCGTACTGGAGTTTCACGACATCCTCCTCACATGATGGAGTGAATGAACGAGTCAGAAGATAAAGAATTGAAAATAAAGGATGATATCATCCACGAGCTTGAGGAAGGCTCCCGTGTTCTATCTCCCCATTCCCTCAATTCCCCAAGCTCAGAATTTCCAGTGCCTTTCCCTCATGAGGAAGGCAAAGATCTTCGATAAAGTGAGCTCCTCCAATCTGCATGCACTTCCTTTCCATCTGTTAAGTATAGCCTTTTCCTAGAAGCAGATAAAAAATGGAAATATGTTGGTATGAGGATTATGAGAGAAGATATGTGTTACTTAGCTCAGATTATGTGATTCTGCGAGCATATAACCAGCAGATACCCTGAGTTAAGATCATAGGAACAAGAGTAGGTCATTCAGCCTCACGAGCCTGTTCCGCCATTCAATTAGTTCATGGCTGATCTGTATCTTAATTCCTATGTTCCGTAACCTAAGTTGGAACAATGCTTGGTGTTTGTTTATTGTCACATTTAACGCACAACAGACTAAATGCATTAGCATGACAGCAATACAGAGTGCACCAGGTCTGCATTATTGACACTCAAGAGATTGGCTTGGAACTTGCGGTCCTGATGACGACAAACTGTCAGCATTCGCTGTCATTTCACCTTTGAAACTGACCGCAACTTCAGGATTTAACGCATGTGCAGCCTAATGCGGAAATCCTGAAGTTGCAGTCTGTCGTTCACTGCTCCTCCACAGGCTGTGATGTGAATCCTCCCCCAACCCGAGCCGGCAGTCAGTGAAATCACTGATCTGACGAAAACTTCCCCTTTCCAAACAATAATCGCTGTTAGAAACTAATTTTAAATTGGTGGAATGTTAAATTTCTCCATTAAGTTAAAAATTATTAGATTTTAAAATTAATTAAAACATTTCTTTTAGTATTTTTTAAAGTTTGTTTGTGATATTTCAGCTTCTACCTTAACCCAATGTGTATGTCCCAATCTTTATTTTGCTCTCTGTAAATTTTTTTAAAAGTGATTGGGGGAAAAATTCGGTATCACCCATTTTGGGGCGCTAATATCGGCTGGCGCAAAGTTTCGCGCCCAGTGCTAATTATCACCTCCGACTGCAAAATTCGCCTCTCTTGCCTTCTGGAGGTGATTTGAGCGCTAAATCAGGCACCATACACCTCTCTTAAGGTGCTAATGTCGGGGAGCGAGGAGCTACCTCAGAACGCTATCGAAGCTCAGGCGATGTCAGTTACCATGGAAGCCAGACAGACTGGCGCCATCCAGTTCTTAAAGGAGGGAGGCCATCTTGCTGGCCAACCACACCCTGCTCATTGCAGCCTTGAATCTCAGCCTGGAGAGACCTCAAAAGCAATTGTGGTAGAACCACTAATGGATAGGCCCAGGGAAAGGGCTCGGCGCTTAGGAAACTTAAAAGTGGTGCTGAGGACCAAAACCCCTTAGGACAGCGTTAAATCTCTCCAGATGTCTCTCTCCCTCTCAACCTGCGTGTACCAAAAATTTTGCCGACAGGAAAAGGCAGGAAGCACCCGTCTTTAAATAGCGCTCCCCCAGCCCCTTCCTGACTTGAAAACATTCCCCTCCACCTGTTGTTCCTAGCGGCAGGCGCTAAGGCAGGGGGCGCAACTCAATTTCCAGTCCGTTCCATTGCACGCTTGCATGATGTCACGATCTGCGGGCGCAGGAGATCATGGCGGTAGTGCTTAGCATCGCCGCAAAATGACTGGTCAATTTTGCAAGCGGTGCTAAAATCGCTGCACTCGGGCGCTAAGTTCCTAGCACCCCGTTAACGCCCCCCGGAGGCGTGAATGGGAGGTGCTAACCAACTGAATTTTTCCCCCATTGATTATTAGTGTTTTCTATTTCCTGGTTCCCTGTCTGTAAGAATTCTGCATTGTGATTGGTTGCTTAGACAGCTTGTAGATGTCACAGCCGCTCGCACTATGGGATTCCCACTAAACTACGCTGATTTCAACTGCACGTCGGAAAAGCTGAACATCTCGCCACAGAGGTCGCGAGATCTTTGTGGGAAGCTTACTTCGGGGTCAGTGGTGAACACTGCTGACCGCAAGTTCCGGGCTTATATGTTTTGTGTTGTATTTGCACAACATTTCAAAATATTATTTTCATGATTGCAAGATGTATCAACAGGCAAAACAATGCTCAAATCTATCTCACCCTATTCAGTTTGTTTCTGGATTAATCAATTGCTGGATTATCGGAAATGTCAAATTGAGCTCATCCAAAACTCTGCTGCTTGTGTGCTAAGTTGCACCAAGTGCTGTTCACCCATTACCCTGTGCTCGCTGACCTACATTGGTTCCCAGTTGGCAACACCTCGATTTTAAAATTCTCATCCTTGTTTTCAAATCCCTCCATGGCCTCGCCCCTCCCTATCTCTGTAACCTCCTCCAGCCCCACAACCCCCCCCCCGAGATCTCTGCGCTCCTCCCATTCTGGCCTCTTGCGCGTCCCTGATTTTCATCGCTCCACAATTGGCGGCCGTGCCTTCAGCTGCCTAGGTTCTACGCTCTGGAAATCCCTCCCTAAACCTCTCCGCCTCTCTACCTCGCTCTCCTCCTTTAAGACGCTCCTTAAAACCTACCTCTTTGTCCAAGCTTGACCTAATATCTCATTATGTAGCTCGGTGTCAAATTTTGATTGATAATCGCTTCAGTGAAGTGCCTTGGGACATTTTACTATGTTAAAAGCACTATATAAATGCAAGTTGTTGTTGTTGTAAACCTTAGCAGGTGTATCAAGTAACGAGTATGTAATCAACGAGAATGAAAATGGCAAAATGTATGACAGTCAGCCGTGGCTCAGTGGGTAGCACCTTTGCCCCTGAGTGGAGAAGTGACAGTGGTGGTAACAGGAATGCTGTGATCCTGCCTCCATCCCGCCTCCGAGCAATTTTCCCACATGCGAGTTTTCTGACCCCGTTTCCATCCCACCTCCAAGAGGCGGGATAGGCCCTTAAGGCCCTTAACAACCACTTAATTGCCTCTATAATCCCATTTTGAGAGGTCTTTCCGATTTTAACCCTTTCCCCCCATCCTACACGCCTCCTTTGGAACACGCCAGGTAATCCTGGCGGCCTCACTAGTGGATTGCTTACGAACAGCTGCAGCTCCACCATTACAAAGGAGTTTTCACCGATGATCATTTGCAGGTGGCAGAAGTTTGTTCTTTCAGGTCTGGGGGAACTTTTAGCAGGCATACTCAGTGTTGTGGAAGTTTGGAGCCTGGCACCATCTTCAGTGTGACCTCCTGGGAAACCCCTCTCCCCACCTTGACTAAGCGCTTCTTCAGCTGAGGCATATTCCAGAAGCATGCCAAACATTTAATTCCTTTCTTCCTGGACATCAGATTCGGATGCAGACCAGCCGCGGTAGCAGCAGAACCATGAGCAACAGCAGCACCAACAGCAAGAGCATCAACAGGACCGCCAAGCTGCTAGTCATCCACCTGAAGATACACAGGCCAGAAGGTGCCAGCGCGCGACAACATTGCTGCCCGGGATGCAAGGGACGCACTCATCCTGGCCAGATTTACTTAGCCTGCACAATCAAAAACTTTTGCCTCGCACCTTCTTATCAGACCATCGACAATGGCCAAGAACCTGCAGATTCCTATCACTCTGACCACCATACTGACAATTGCAAGTCATCCTAAGCCCTCAATGTGGAAGTCCCATTAGCGAAATGACACACGCTACAACTGCCACAGGTTGCCATCAGAATTTTTAATGGCAATAAGCATCTGATGGCTTTTCAACATTAAACATCACATTACACCCAAGTGACTACCCTTGTGACTACTTGTGCATTATCTCCCTCTTACGCGTGCTCCTACGTGGTGCTTCCCCTGTGGCTTCAGCAGATGTGGAGGCCCCTTGCTCACTTTCTTGCTTCTCCTGTCTCGACACCTTTGGTGGGCATCCTCTGGGGTTGCGAACCTGTGAGGGCTCGGCAACAGTCTGCTGCTCCTGCGGCTGTGCAGGGGTTGAGACGCCAATCTCAGTTGGGTGGGGACTCTGGTGGGGCTCTGACCGAGGGCTTTGCAGTGGCATGATCATGTGAGCACTCGGAGAGAAGCCCCCACTTACTTGCTGTCTGCCACTAACATCCCTTTCATGGGTCAGCCCCACTTCAGAGCTAGCAGGTGGCTTGACAGCACCTTGCTGCACTTCAGGGGGGCCATGAGGACCCGTTTCTGTACTGGAAGTCCTACTCCCGAGGACTTGCATGAAGGTCTGGTTTGTATGCTCAATAGCTGACCATCGCTCCTCAAAAGATGTCAGTCTATTGTGAACAATGACCATGTTTTCACGACCCTGGCGACTAAGCTCCTCCATGGCCGTAGCCATCCTCTCCTCTATGGTAGCCATCCTTTCCACAGAGGTTGCCATCCTTTCCGTGGTGATGCGTTCATGCGCCAACACCTCCACAAAGGCTCTGCTCATGTTAGTGATGGACTCCACTATTCGCTCCACACTCAGCGACCCTGGAGACAAAACCTGCCAGAGACTCCTGCACCTGTTCCTGGAGTTACAGCACCGCCTTCCTAGAGTTACAGCACTGCCCTCCTGGATGGACCCGGAGGCACAGAGTCGACATGCAGTGGAGCCGAACTGGGGGCGTCCTACGCCCTCCAACTAGGACTCTCCACTGTTGTCCCTGTCTCCACCATCTGCTGATGCTCCCTTGTGAGCTGTGATACACCAGGTGACAACTCTACTCTATGTCTCGAAGGTCCCACCGAGGCGTGAGTGTCTGCGTTGGTGCAGGGTGCACTTAATTCTGCTGACGCAGCGCCCTCAGAGGTTGCAGCTTCCCCTGAGAAGTCTGGAAGCTCAGGCTCTTCCTCCTGGACAGTGGGGACGGGGGCTGTCGATGGTCCTGTGGGGGAGTAAAGGAAAGAGTTAGAGATGTGAGGTCAAGGTTACATGCACATTGAATAGTGCAGATGATCATAAGTCAATCTGTTAGACCATCAGATTCATTATCAGTGACTCATGCAATGTCAATGAGAGAGATGCCAAACTATTCTGTCACAAGCTTGCTGTGATGTGCCTACCTGTCCATCCCCCACTTGGGAATCCTCCTCGATCCCGGCAATTTCCAGGGCCACCTCCTCTGAGGTGGTGAACTGGGCTACTGAGGGTGGCCCTCCTCCTGTCCTTGCTCTTTCCCTCTTATTGTGGGCTCTCTCTTCCTGCAATGAGGGACACAAGTGGAGTTTGAGTGAGAATGAAGGAGTGTAGAGATTCCATAGCATAGATGCTTAGAAGAAGACAAAGGGCCCTCCTCGTGTGTTGTAAGTTGTCAATGCATCACAGTGATAGAGAGTGTGAGGGCTGCATGGTTGAATAGTTAAGTGAATGTGACCATAGAGAGAGAGGGAATGGGTAAGTGTGCAGGGATGTAAGTGTCAAGTGGGATGTGGAGGAAGAGGTTGGCAAAGCAGAGTGCTGGTGAGGAGGCGATGGGGATCAGATTGAGGGTGAAGGGAAAGTCATACTCACTTTTCCAGTGCGCAGAAGGTCATGAAACCTCTTCCTGCACTGCAGCCAGGTTCTGCGGAACATAGAGATGGCATTGACCTCCCTGGCCACTTGCAGCCACACAGCTTTAGTTTGCTGTGGTGCCTTTTTTCTCCCTGGGGAAGGGAAGAGCACCTCCTTATTTGCTCTTGCTCCCTCCACCAGAGCTTGGAGGGAGGGCTCATCAAAGCGAGGTGCACACTTTTGCTTGCTGGTGGACATGGTCAGTAAATGAAGTCCTTTAAACAATGTCCAAAGCATTTGCAGTCTCCAGAAGAAGCAAGGCGGCCAGCAGCACTGATGATGTCATCGGAGGTGACTTTCAGGATGGAAAGACGAATTGGGCCAGGGGTTCCCACACGCTGGAAATCAATTGCCCAACTGGGGGAAAATCGCTCTTTTTTCCCACATCACACTGGAGTCGGATTCAGGACTTGAAAAACACCTGACACGCCCCCAGCCCGCCCACACTGGCAAAATCGAGCCCTATATAAATGCAAGTCTTTCTTTTTTTCTTTGTTTCCTTCCTTCTTTCTTTTCCTTCTTTCATTCCTTCCTTCCTTTCTTTTCACCGATTGCATATATTTACTTGACATAGCAAAACTCTGGTCAGTAAGATGAAATGGACTTCCTAATGGCTTTTTGTCTAATCCAAGCCATCCTTCCTGATGTGATATTTTTGAACTCTCTTGCAGATCATGCCATGATGGGCAGTGTCATCAGCGTTCCAAATGGAGCCAGTGATTCCAATGCCAGCTGTGTCACCACAGTGAGCTCTTGTACAGGAGCTGTCAATGCATCTAGAAAACAGCACTTTACCCAGACGGGGATATTGTAAGTGAAGCGCAACTATAACTATATCCATTAATAATTGAATATAGTAATGAAAATCATTGGTTTCCAATCTGGCTCTTTGTTTAGTGACCACTTGCTTTGCCTCTCAGTTTCCTTCAATAAATGTAGCAGAAGTTGTAGCCTGTATTAGGGGCACTGCACTGTCGGAGGTGCCGTCTTTCAGATGAGATGTTAAACCGAGGCCCCGTCTGCTCTCTCAGGTGGATGTAAAGATCCCATAGCCAATATTTCGAAGAAGAGCAGTGGGAGGTCTCCCCGGTGTCCTGGCCAATATTTATCCCTCAACCAACATCACTAAAAAATTATCTGGTCATTTATCACATTGCTGTGCGCAAATTGGCTGTTGCATTTCCCTACATTACAACAGTGACTACACTTCAAAAAGTACTTCATTGGCTGTAAAGTGTTTTAGGAGGTCCTGAGGTTGTGAAAGGCGCTATAGAAATGCAAGTCTTCCTTTCTTTCTTCTTGTATTTCAAACAGTTTCACAGTACATAGAAACATAGAAACATAGAAGAAAGGAGCAGGAGTAGGCCATTCGGTCCCTCGAACCTGCTCCGCCATTCAATGGCGATCATGGCTGATCATCCAAATTCAGTACCCGGTCCCTGCTTTCTCCCCATACTCCTTGATCACTTTAGCCTTAAGAAATATATCCAACTCCTTCTTGAATATATTTAATGTATTGGCCTCTACTGCCTTCTGTGGTAGAGAATTCCACAGGTTCACCACTCTCTGGGTGAAGAAATGCCTCCTCATTTCTGTCCTAAATGGCCTACCCCTTATCCTTAGACTGTGACCCCTGGTTCTGGACCCCCCGACCATCGGAAACATCCTTCCTGCATCTAGTCTGTCCAGTCCTGTCAGAATTTTATAAGTTTCAATGAGATCCCCTCTCATTCTTCTAAACTCCAGCGAGTACAAGCCCAATCGTCCCAATCTCTCCTCATACGTCATTCCTGCCACCCCAGGTATCAGCCTGGTGAATCTTCGCTGAACTCCTTCCATGGCAAGAACATCCTTCCTCAGGTAAGGTGACCAAAACTACACACAATACTCAAGATGTGGTCTCACCAAGGCCCTGTACAACTGCAGCAAGACATCCTTGTTCCTGTACTCAAACCCTCTCGCTACGAAGGCCAACATACCATTTGCCTTCTTAACCGCCTGCTGCACCTGCATGCTTACCTTCAGCGACTGGTGCACAAGGACACCCAGGTCTCGTTGCACTTCCCCTTTTCCCAATCTATTGCCATTCAGATAATAATCTGCCTTCCTGTTTTTGCCACCAAAGTGGATAACCTCACATTTATCCACGTTATATTGCATCTGCCATGCTTCTGCCCAATCACCCAACCTGTCCAAATCATCCTGTAGTTTCTCGGCATCCTCCTCACAGCACACACGCCCACCCAGCTTTGTGTCGTCTGCAAATTTGGAGATATTACATCAAGTTCCCTTATCTAGATCATTAATATATATTGTGAATAGCTGGGGTCCAAGGACCGATCCCTGCGGTACCCCACTAGTCACTGCCTGCCATTCGGAAAAAGACCCGTTTATTCCAACTCTTTGCTTTCTGTCTGCCAACCAGTTCTCTATCCAAGTCAATACCTTGCCCCCAATCCCATGCGCCTTAACTTTACATACTAATCTCTTATGCGGGACCTTATCAAAAGCCTTCTGAAAGTCCAAATACACCACATCCACTGGTTCTCCCTTATCTATTTTACTAGTTACATCCTCAAAAAATTCCAGTAGATTAGTCAAGCACAATTTACCTTTTGTAAATCCATGTTGACTTTGTCTGATCCTGTCACTGTTTTCCAAGTGCTCTGCTATTACATCTTTTATAATGGACACTAGCATTTTCCCCACTACCGATGTCAGGCTTACCAATCTGTAATTCCCCATTTTCTCTCTACCACCTTTTTTAAATAGTGGGGTAACATTAGTTACCCTCCAATCCATGGGTACTGTTCCAGATTCTATCGAATGTTGGAAGATGATCAGCAATGCATCTACTATTTCTAGGGCCACTTCCTTAAGTACCCTAGGATGTAGATTATCAGGCCCTGGAGATTTATCGGCCTTCAATCGCATCAATTTCCCCAACACCATTGCCCTACAAATACTGATTTCTTTCAGTTCCTCCCTTTCATCAGACCCTATGTTCCCCGACATCTCTGGGAGGTTATTTGTCTCCTCCTTTGTGAAGACAGAACCAAAATATGTATTTAATTGGTCAGCCATTTCATTGTTCCCCATTATAAATTCCCCTGATTCTGACTACAAGGGACCTACGCTTGACTTCACCAATCTTTTTCTCTTCACATATCTATAAAAGCTTTTACAGTCAGTTTTTATGTTCCCTGCAAGCTTACACTCATATTCTATTTTTCCTTTCTTAATTAATCCCTTTGTCCTCCTTTGTTGAATCCTAAACTGCTCCCAATCCTCAGGTTTACTGCTTTTTCTAGCCAATTTATATGTCCTCTCCTTGGATCTTATGCTATCCCTAATTTCCCTATTAGGGATAGCTAGTAACAGCACTGCTAGCTAACTCACTGCTACCTCATTGGCTAATCCTGTGTATATGCACACAACACATAGTACATAGTACATAGAATGCACAGCA
Organism: Somniosus microcephalus; assembly: GCF_052327205.1. Lineage (NCBI taxonomy): Eukaryota > Metazoa > Chordata > Chondrichthyes > Squaliformes > Somniosidae > Somniosus > Somniosus microcephalus. Next base: position 258,873,999 of record NC_140987.1, on the reverse strand, counting down.
CAGAAACAGGCCATTCGGCCCAACTGTTCTATGCTGGTGTTTATGCTCCACACGAGCCTCCTCCCAGCCTACTACATCTCACCCTATCTGCATATCCTTCTAGGCACTCATTCTGTCCTGGCGAATGAGGCAACTGGTTCGATTACAGCCGGGTAACTGTTTTCCATCTCCCGGGTTAATGTCTATTTACAGTGAGTGATGTCTCCCCGCTCTGCAGCAGCTGCAGTTTCACCATCCTTAAGCACCACAACACGCCCTGACATCAGGGATACTGAGGAGAAACCACCTCTTGTGTCCACAGGGAAATGCTGCTGCAGAACCGCCATCAAAGTAATGTCATTTGGTTAGGTTGCTGCATTATGTTAATTGTAACCTTTTGATGGATGGAATTCATTCACAATTTGCGTCGTGTGCATATCTTACAAAGTATTTACAGCATGGAAACCGGCCATTCGGCCCAACTGGTCTATGCCGATGTTTATGCTCCACACGAACCTCCTCCCACCCCTCTCTATCTCACCCTATCAGCATATCCACAGAAACCACAGAAACCCCACAGTGCAGATAGAGGCCATTTCGGCCCATCGAGCCTGCACCGACACATATCCCACCCGATCCCCGTAACCCCTACATCAACACATATCCCACCCTATCCCTGTAACCCCACGTATTTAATCCCCCTAATACTAAGGGTCAATTTATCATAGCCAATCAACCTAACCCGCACATCTTTGGACTGTGGGAGGAAACCGGAGCACCCGGAGGAAACCCACGCAAACACGGGGAGAATGTGCAAACTCCACACAGACAGTCGCCCAAGGCCGGATTCGAACCCGGGTCCCTGGCGCTGTGAGGCAACAGTGCTAACCACTATGCCACCGTGCTGCCGTAACCTTCTATTCCTTTCTCCCTTGTGTGCTTATCTTTAAAACTATGAAAGGCTTTGATAGAGTAGATATAGAGAAAGTGTTTCCACTTGTGGTGAAGAGCATAACTAGAGGCCATCAATATAAGATAGTCACCAAGAAATCTAATAGGGAATTCAGAAGAAACTTCTTTACCCAGAGAGTGGTGAGAATGTGGAACTCGCTACCACAGGGAGTGGTTGAAGCGAATAGTATGGATGCATTTAAAGGGAGGCTGGATAAGCACATGAGGGAGAAGGGAATGGAAGGTTATGCTGATAGAGTTAGATGAGGAAAGACGGGAGGAGGCTCGAGTGGAGCATAAATGCTGGCGAGGACTGGTTGGGCTGAATGGCCTGTTTCTGTGCCGTTTATCCTATGTAATCCTATGTAATCTAGCTTCCCCTTATATGCCTCTATACTATTCGCCTCAACTACTCCATGTGGTAGCGAGTTCCTATTCTCAGCACTCTCTGGGTAAAGAAGTTTCTCCTGAATTGCCTATTCCCTATCTCTCTCTTATTTTAACTAATTGATCAGCCTCTGCTCCAGATACTGCTTTTTTGTAATTATTTTTCTCCTCTGCTTTTCCCTCTGCAACACAAAAGCTGGGATTTCCGAGCATTTTGCCTTTCTGAGCCACATTGGTGGGTACCAGGAAGCCCCAGGGTTACAGATAAAGTTTAAGGCAGCGATAGAATCAGAGGGGGAAAAATTCAGTTGGTTTGTGCCTCCCGTTAGCGCCTTAAGAGGGCGCTAATGGGGCGCAAAGCCTCATCTAACTCTATCAGCATAACCTTCCATTCCCTTCTCCCTCACGTGCTTATCCAGCCTCCCCTTAAATGCATCCATACTATTCGCTTCAGCCACTCCCTGTGGTAGCGAGTTCCACATTCTGCACCTCTCGCAGAATTGACCCGACATTTTGTGGCAGCGCTAAACAATACTGCCCAATCTCCTGCGCACGCAGATCTTGATGTCATTCGAGCGTGCAACGCCCTTGTGGCGTCCCGGAATGGAAATTGAGTGGCGTCCCCCTTCTTTCCGCCTGGCGCAACCAACGACAGGTAGACTGGAACACTTCCCAGTCGCTGTGGGGCTGTGGGGGACGCTATTTAAAGGGGGGCTCTTCCTGGCTTTTTGTGTGGTGGACATTTTTGCACCAGTTGTTCTGAGAGAGCGAGAGAGATTTTGAGAGAGAGAAAGAGAGACTTCTGCATTGAGTCAACGCTGTCTGAAGTAGTTTTGGCTTCTGACCATAACTTTGCAGGTACTTTGGTTTTTGACCTTCATTACTTTGATTGCCAAGAGACTATGGGGACTGCACTAATTGGGGTCGTCGTCCTGCGCCAGCAGATTTGGAGGCCACAGAGACACAGAGAGAGAGTGGCAATCATGGCCAGACGGAAGAGGGTCAACAGGCCTCTGTACAGGAGACCTTACCCTCCCAGGGTGTTTCGCCAACAATTCTCATATATTAATATGTCTGAGGAGCAGTGTTTGCGAAGGCTGCGCTTCAGCAAGAGGTGGTCACTGAGCTCTGCCACCTGCTGCAGCCAGACCTGCAGCCTCAACTGAGGAGCAGGACGTCTCTGTCGGTGGCAGTGAAGATAACAGTGGCTCTCAACTTTTATGCCACCGGCTCATTTCAATCAGCTACTGGGGACATTGCCAATACCTCCCAGTTCATGGTCCATTGCTGCATCCGTCAGGTCACAAATGCCCTCTATAAAAGGAGGCAAGAGTACATCTCTTTCCCCATGACCCTGGACAAGCAGCTAGAATGCGCTATGGGCTTTGCGAGGATAGCGGGCTTCCCCTTGGTGCAGGGCACCATTGGCTGCATGCATGTGGCTTTGCGTGCTCCGCATGAGAATGCAGAGAATTTCCGCAGCCAAAAGGGGTTCCATTCCTTAAACGTGCAGTTGGTCTGTGACCACAGACAGCTGATACTCGCTGTCAATGCCTGTTATCCTGGCAGCAGCCACGATGCATACATCCTGCGCCAGACTACTGTGGCAGAACTTTTCCAGGTGGTTGGCTTCTCGGGGACAAGGGATATCCACTGTACACCTGGCTGATGACACCGCTCCGTACGCCCAACACCCCTGCTGAGCTGCAGTACAACGAGAGCCATCAAGCTACCAGGAACATCGTTGAGCACACAATCGGCATGTTCAAGCAACGGTTCCGCTGTCTGGACCATTCTGGAGGAGCCCTGCAGTACTCGCCTGAGCGAGTCTCCCACTTCGTTGTTGTGTGCTGCATGCTGCATAACCTGGCAATCCTCAGGACCCAGCCAATGTCACCAGGCCTTGGAGCACCACCAGAGGAGGAGGAGGAAGAGGAGGAGGATGATCATCAGCAGCACCAAGGCGGGAGGGAGGCCCACAATGTAGAAACTGAAAGGGCCGTCCTTTAACGGCTGATAGCAAGCTGCTTCTAGGCCCCTGCTGAGGAAATGGCTTCTGCCATTGAGAACAACATGAATTAAACCAACACGCAACCCCGAAGCCGGCCAAGGCAGCAATGATTGTAAAGACCAAACATGTACATTTTGAATACAAAAACTTATTTATTTTACAAACTGCGTGTGTGTCATTTCCTCATGACAAATTAATAGAAAGAAACACAAAAAAACAGTCATTAACATAACTGGTTGTCACAACCTGGAGATAATGTCCAAAACACTAAACAAAAGTTTGACCACGAACCTCGGCCTTTAATAAAAAAATGACCAACATTTTGTCACACCTCCTACTTTTTGCCTTTCGAGGGTGATATCCTTCCCTTGCGCACTTCCCCCCTTCCCACCCTACTGCTCCTCCGTAATGGGACCCCAGTGGCTGCAGCAAGGCTGGTGGAAGGCTGCTGATTGTCACAACCTGAGACTGCAGATGCCCTTGAAGGACGGCCTCGACCAGCTCTAGCCCTGGAGGGCCCGGCTGCAGACTGCATCAACTCTGCATGGGCGGCAGCAGTCTGTCCTACAGGTGGTGGCAAGTGCAGTGGAGAAGTGACAGTGGTGGCAGCAGGAATGCTGTCATCTTGAGAGAGGACAGCAACTCCCTGCTCGACCGACACACTGGCACTCCTACGGGGCTGCACTTCAGCATCCGGAGCAATCCACTGGAGCACAGATTGCTGGCCTGCTGCGGCGCGGTGAGAGCCCCGGGGAAATGTGTCCGAACCAGCGAGGATGGCAGCAGTCAGTGCTCGCGTGGCCTCAATCTGAGTCTGCATGAGAGCAGTCAGAGATGGGGTCATGGCAGCCAGTGACTGAATTGCAGCACTAAACATTTGCGTGACATCCGCCTGTGCTACTGCGAAGTGCTCCACACTCCTTGCCAGTGATTTAATGCATTCGGGACCCTTCCCACTGCACCCATGAGCTCAGTGTGCATGTCCACCGCCTGGGTGTTCATTTCAGCGGTCAGTTGCTCCTCCTCTGCATCCACTGCAGTAGGACTAGCTGGCATACTCTCCCTCCGGGGAGAAGGCCCCTGAGCTTCCCTACCCCCATCGCGTTTTTGCAGCCCGCTGGGTCCTGGAGCTACACCCTCATCAGACCCTTCCCCCCTGCTCCCCTCCAGGGAAGGCATGTTCCCAGTGTGGGCATGGGCTTCCTCAGGAGAGGGTGGCGCTGATGCTCCGGCTTCCTCTTCCTCCTCGCCTGCAGCTTCACTCCCACTGGCAGCTTGAGGGCCCATCTCCTCAGCTGGTGAATCACCATCTGAAAGCAGGGAGGTACAAGAGTGGCTTTAGCGTAAGGACAGGGTGGCAGTAAGGGAGGAATGAGTGCAGCGATTTAGTAAGTTGGATTGAAAGTGTCAAAGGCTGGTGTTCTGAGGGACAAGTAGAAGGAGAGAGGACAAAAAGGTGATGACCTTACCATTGCTGTCCAGAACGGGGTCGGCCTCTCCAGTGGCGACGGGACCGATCACCCGGCTTGCCACAATCCTCTGGACGCGCTCCTCAAGATCGCTGAGGGGTTGCAGCTGAGGCCGCCCTCCACCCGTCCATTGCTGCTGTCTCCTATTATGAGATAGCTTGACCTGCAAGAAAAAGGACGGCGTCTGAATAAATATACAGCCATGGTCTTGCCTGATGTGCCTCCCATAGGTGAATAGCCCTGACTGTATGCAGAGTGTGGAATGTGCGTATGTGTTTCATGAGAGGGCCATATGTGTTGGATGAGTGTTGGGCATTGGGGTTTTAAGACCCTCTGGCCATAGAGTGAGGTTGAGATGGAGATATGGAGAGGTATTGAAAAAAAGCCACTCACCCTGACGACCCGAGTGAGGTCGTTGAACTTTTTTCTACATTGTATATGGGCCCTGGGCACCGTGCTCCTGGAGGAGACGTTCTGAGTCACCTCCCTCCACACTCTTCTGTACTCGCGCAGCAAAGGCCTCCTGCCACTCTCTGAGTACAGTATCGATCTTCTGTGCTCCACCGTGCCAACCAGAGCCTCCAAGGCCCGCTCGCTGAAGCGCTGTGCTCGCTCCCTGGCCCTCTCCATAGTCCTTGGCTGCAAGATTTAGGCACAGGTCTCTCCAGGCCGAGATTCAAGGCTCCAATGAGTAGGGTGTGGCTGGAGAGCAAGATCGACCCTCCCCTTTAAGAACTGGCCAGTGCCAGTGTGTCTGTGTTCCATGGTTAACTGACAGCACCTGCGCTGCACCCGCGCTCTGAGTTAGTGCCTCGCTCCTCAGCCTTTGCGCCTTAAGAGAGGTGTGTAGCACCTGATTTAGCGCTCCAATCACCTCCAGGGGCGATAAAAGCCAAGTTTGCCGTCAGAGGTGATAATTAGCGCCAGGCGCTAAACTTTGCGCACGGCCGATAATCGCGCCCCAAACGGGGCGATACTGAATTTTTCCCCCATAGAATAGTACAACACAGAAGGAGGCCATTCGCCCATCGAGTCGGCTCTTTCGAAGAGCAATCCAGTTAGTCCCACTCCCTGGCTCTTTCCCCATATCCCTGCAATTTTTTCTCATTCAAATATTTATCCAATTCCCTTTTGAAGGCTACTATTGAATCTGCCTCCACCACCCTATCAGGCAGTGCATTCCAAATCCTAACCACTCGTTGCGTATAAATGGTTTTCCTCATGCCGCCTCTGGTTCTTTTGCCAATCACCTTAAAAAGCGCTAAGCTCTGGAAATCCCTCCCTAAACCTCTCCACCTCTCTGCCTCTCTCTCCTCCTTTAAGAAGCTTCTTAAAGCCTAACTCTTTGAACACCTCTCTTAATATCCCCTTATGTGGCTCGGTGTCAAATTTTGGTTGATAATCGCTCCTGTGAAGCGCCTTAGGACATTTTGCTACATTAATGGTGCTATATAAATGCAAGTTGTTGTTGTTACAGGTATAGCACAGGTTAGATACAACAACAACATGCACTTATACAGTACCTTTAACATTTTACAGCTCTGCCCCTGACTGCATGTGCCACACCCTTCACTCACTATGCATTTCCAAGCTCTTTGTCCTTAATATAACAAGTAAATGCCTCACCATGAATCCATTTGGTTGAATTGATGATCTGTAATCATTTCAGCGTTCGTCCTTAACACTGAAATGAGAAACTCACCGTCGTTACTCTTTCTGTCATTGCAGTGATGGTCGAACCGTTGCCATCAAGAAAATAAAGAAGAGAACTTTTACCCTTTCGAAAGCGATTCGCAAAGAGGTGAAACAAGTCCGGTGAGTCACAAACAGTAAATGGTATTTTTTTTTAATGGATACGGTAGTTTGATTGATTTGGCTCAAGTCATCTAGATAAGTGCACATGAAAGGAGACCATTCACACTGTCTGTGCCATCGTTCCCTTGAAACCGACACCATTCAGCTGTGCTGCATCTGTTCATGAAGGAAGAATATGAGGTTTTCCGGTCCCGAGGTCTTTTGAAGAGTCCAGGCTCACTGGTGGTGCAGGCTTTCCCCCCAGCTAGACCTCGCACTTTGACAACTACCATCGGGGCCTTCTGACTCCTACAGGCCAGCAGTAGGAAGGCCCCTGAGGTCCACAGGTAGTTCTGGAGGAGGTTTTTTTTTAAATTGACCCTCGTTCCTTTCATCGTCGCTGCACTGGGGTTCAAAGAGCAAGACCTTGAGCAATGTGTCATCGGACACCCTTTAAGCCGGGGCCTCCAACTAACAGCAAAATGAGGCAGGAGGTTGGGAAACCTCCCTCCCACCTCATCAAAACACTAATGGTGATCCTGCACCCATGCCAGGACATGACCCTGTGACATATTGGCCTAGAAATTCACTGGCCTTAGCGCCGCTTTTGAGGCGCTAGAGGACCTAGCGGCGAAGTTATGGCCAGTTTTGAAATTGACAGGGGCCCTAAATCGGCGTTAGGCCGGTAGCGCTGCGCCGGCACCGATGACGTCATCGGTGTGCGCAGCGTCCCGGTTGCCATGGTAACCCGCCCGAACTCGGAAATTGAGTTGCGGCCGCCTCGCCCGTGGCAGCCGCAAGCAACGTTCTGGCAGAGGTGCCTTACAGAACGTTGCGCCGGCGCATTAAAGGCCCCGCGGCGGCCGGCCGCTTTCCCGCCGCCCGCCTGGCCGCAGCTCCCTCCCCGGACTTCCCCCCCCCCCACCCGGAACAGAAGCAAGCCCGGCACTTGTCCGAGGTGCCGGGCTCATTTTTAAAAAGATTATCGCGGGCCGCGGCCGGGTGCAGGCAGCTCCTCCTTAAGGGAAGGAGGAGGCCTGCACTTCCCGAACCTGCCGCACCGCAGCGGGCGCCGCAGCGCCGGAATAGCGCCGAAATTCAGCGCATAGCGCCAGTTTTCAGGCGCTAACAGCTTTCAGCAGCGCCGGCAGCCGTTTGGGCGCAGAAGTAGTGAATTTTTGGCCCGCCCAGCGCGACTTAGCTCCGGCACTAACTTCCGGCGCTAAAGCCGTCGCTGCGCCAAAACCCAATTTCTAGGCCTTTGTGGCGAAGTCCTGGAAAATCCAGGGCGAGGGGATTGAATGGTTAGACCTCACACAATTATCTTACATAATAACATATTGTGCACAACATGATATAATGTTCCTGTCGTTATAAACAGGGTATCCTCCAACTAATGCTTCGCAAGATCCACTAGTATGAGGAAATACATTACGCAATAATAGAGCTAGACAGAATTTATTACTAGCTGTGGAAGTCCAAACAAAGTTAACATGTCCCTATCGATCAATCGAGTCACTTCAATTTTTGGATCAAATGGTCACGTTTTCATCAAGACCCACTCCAGAGATTCCAATTTTGGCCTCTTGTGCATCCCCGATTTTCATCGCTCCACCATTGGTGGCCATGCCTTCAGCTGCCAAGGCCCTAAGCTCTGCAATTCTGTCCCTAAACCTCTCCGCCTCTCTCCCTCCTCCTTAAAGAAGCTCCTTAAAAATCTATCTCTTTGACCAAGCTTTTGGTCATCTGACCTAATATCTCCTTATGTGCAGTACTGAGGGAGTGCTGCACTGTCGGAGGTGCCATCTTTCGGATGAGACGTCAAACTGAGGCCCCGTCTGCTCTCTCAGGTTGACGTAAAAGATCCCATGGCACTATTTGAAGAAGAGCAGGGGAGTTATCCCCGGTGTCCTGGCCAATATTTATCCCTCAACCAACATAACAAAAACAGATTATCTGGTCATTATCACATTGCTGTTTGTGGCAGCTTGCTGTGCGCAAATTGACTGCAACATTTCCTACATTAGAACAGTGGCCACACTTCTAAAAAGTACTTCAGTGGCTGTAAAGCGCTTTGGGACATCCTGAGGTTGTGAAAGGCGCTATATAAATGCAAGTCTTTTTTTTTTACTATTCTCTTTGCTTAAAAATCAATGATCAATGATCAGTTTGGAAATTCACAACATAGTGGCCAGTAGTTTCCTCAGAGTTGCACCCGCTCCATCGCTGGAATACTGCAGGAAAATTACAGTAGTGGAGCGGGAGCATCTGCAGGGAAATTCCAGGCCTATGTCTTTCAGATGAGACGTTACACCGAGGCCCCATCTGCCCACTCTGGTGGGCATAAAAGATCCCATCGCCACTATTCAGAGAAGAGCAGAGGTGTTTCATCCAATATTTATCCCTCAACCAAAATCACAAAAAAACAGATGATCTGGTCATTATCACATTGCAGTTTGTGGGAGCTTGCTGTGCGTAAATTGGCTGCTGCGTTTCTTACATTACAACAGTGACTACACTTCAAAAATAGTTCATTGGATGTGAAGTGCTTTGGGACATCCTGAGCTTGTGAAAGGCGCTATATAAATGCAGGTCTTTCTGTCTTTACTACGCACATGTGTACTGTTAACCAGGAGTTTAAGGAAACTATTAACTTTACAATCTTTGCCTCTATTTGGATTTGACAGGGAACTTGACCATCCGAACCTCTGCAAGTTTAATGGTGGTTGCATTGAAGTTCCAAATGTGGCGATAATAACGGAGTACTGTCCGAAAGGCAGCTTAAATGATGTGCTCCTCAATGAAGACATCCCATTAAACTGGGGTTTCAGGTATGGATTTAAAGTGGAGAATTTCGCTAACTTATGATTACACTTCCCACCCCAGTTTTCTCTTAGTCCTGAAATTGCTGACTCCTCTTGGATGGGGTTTCCAAACATGGAGACCACCCTCCTGTATCTCACCCGAATGACATGTGCGAGCCTCGACATTGAGTGTTGCTTGGCTATTTAACCAGGGGTACATCACAGACAAGCCCACTGATATCCTCACCCATTGTCCACATATACACACAGTCACACATATACACATACTCACACACGCTCACACAATACCCACACACTCACACACACACGCTCACACAATACCCACACACTCACACACACACGCTCACACAATACCCACACACACATATATCCACACAAACTCACACGTATACACACACAAACTCACACGTATACACACACACACTCACATATATACCCACACACACCCACAAACACCCACACATATACATATACACCCACACTCTCACTCCCACTCCCACATACTTTCACATATACCCACACACTCACTCACACACTGACACATATTTATCCACATACTCACTCACACATATATATCCACACGCTCACACATACACATTCACCTCAAAGATGTGGACAACTTGGGTTAATGTGCAGTGGGGATGGAGAATGTATTCAATTTGATCCAGAAGTTTAAATTCAAAAGCCAATTTTAAATTTCTTTTGATTTTCACAATAAGGCTTGCGTAATCAATTATTCAGCGATCGACTCACTGGATTTTGGGCCTTTAAATTACAACTGGTCTTTGCTCCACCCACAGCAACACTGAACAACAGGGACCAACGGGCATGATCATTGATGGTTGTCCAATGGGTGGGGTTGTGGCAGAGCGTAACCCAGTGCTGTATTCTGCCCCTCCCCCCACCATGCCCACCTGCCCCGGTTCCATTCAAATTTTGGCAGAAGGTTTGACTTGAGTCCAAATATTTTGTTGATTGAGAGATAAATATTGTCCAAGACACTGGGGAGAACTCCCATGTTCTTCTTCGAAATAGTGCCATGGGATCTTCTGCGTCCACCTGAGAGGGCAGATGTGGCCTCCATTAAACGCCTTACCTGAAACACAGCACTTCTAACAACACTCCCTCAGTACTGCACTGGGAACGTCAGCCTAGATTTTGTGCTCAAGTCTCTGGAGTGGGACTTGAACCCACAACCTTCTGCCTCAGATGCGAGGTTGCTACCCACTGAGCCACAGCTGACACTTTACACTGTAGTCCGTATCTACCGCACAAATACAGCAACTTCACGCCGGTCCATGCTGTGTCAATGATGAGCCAGACAGCGAGATGCCGTTTTCAAGAAGCTAACGGCAGAGCAGCTCGGACAGCAACTTTTGGATAGTCTTGTTTAATTGCAAATCTGCCCCCTCATCTGAAGTTGCTGCACCATTCACGCTTAAAAATGGTGAGCGCCATTGGTCTCACCGTTACTTTGACAGCAAAATCTCAGCCATTGTATATTTTGTAAACAAACAAAAAAAAGTTTGTCATGAAGACAATACCTCTTTGAATTCAGCTGATTATCAAAGACCCGAGGTAATATTAGATGATATAATTGTATTTCAGTCTTGTGTAGTTTACGTGAGAAATGTCTGTGTGGTTTCACCCCAGATTTTCGTTTGCCACTGATATCGCCAGAGGGATGGCTTACCTTCACCAGCATAAAATTTACCACGGCAGGTTAAAATCCACAAACACAGTGATCGATGACCGTTGGGTTTGCAAACTTACAGGTGAGAAATGGCAATGTATTAAAAGTCAGAAAAATGTCGGTCGGCCAGCTTCTGAATCTATACACGGTTCGAATGTTCTTATCATAGAATGATACAGCACAGAAGAAGGCCATTCGGCCCATTGTGCCTGTGCTGGCTCTTTGAAAGAGCTATCCAATTAGATCCACTCCCACGCTGTTTCCCCATAGCCCTGCAAATGTTTCCTTTTCAAGTATTTATCCAATTCCCTTTTGAAATTTACATTGAATCTGCTTCCACCGCCCTTTCAGGCAGCGCATTCCAGATCACAACAACTCACTGTGTAAAAACTCTTCTCCTCATCTCCCCTCTGGTTCTTTTGCCAATTGCCTTAAATCTGTGTCCTGCGTTCATAAAGTATCCTGTATTTTCCACCAGATTTCTGCTTGCCAATTTACAGAAAGGAGGACTTCACAGAGCCCCCTACGACATACCGACAGAGGTTGATTCAAGTATACTTGCCTCCTGAGGCCCAGATGACATCAAACTTCGAACTATCTCCTGCTACAGATGTGTACAGGTAACCAGAAGAATGAATCCAAAATATTAATTTGAGCCATGGCTCAGTGGGTAGCGCTCTCATTTCTGAGTCAGACAGTCATGGGTTCAAGTCTCACTCCAGAGACTTGAGCACAAAATCAAGGCTGACACTCGGAGTGCAGTACTGAGGGAGAAGTGCAGTCTTTTGGATGAGACATTAAATCAAGGCCCCATCTGCCGTCTCAGGTTGACATAAAAGATCCCACGGCACTATTCAAAGAAGAGCAGGGGAGTTCTCCCCAGTGTCCTGGCCAATATTTATCCGTCACCAACATTATCACGTTGCTGTTTGTGGGACCGTGCTGTGCCCAAATTGGCTGCCACATTTCTGACATAACAACAATGACTACACTTCAAAAGTACTTCGTTGGCTGTGAAGTGCTTTGGGGCGTCCTGAGGTCGTGAAAGGCATTATAGAAATGCAGGTCTTTCTTTCTTCATAAGTGTATATTGATAAGCACCCACAAGGCAATCGAGTTTGGGGTAGTGCGTCAGTGCAGTTCATTGGAGCACCAACATGTGGTGCCATAGACTTGTGGTATGCAGGTTGGCTCGCCAACCACAATGACTTTGTGATGCCAGCTACTCTGCTCTGCAGAGTGACTGGGCAGAGTTTAGGCGTTGCGTGGAACAACGGAAGGACATTGGGACAAGTTGTCACCAGCCCATTCTTGTATGCCATCTAGCAATCAGCTTAGGAATGGTATTTTCAGAGACCTTGTTGCCCTGTAATTAATTGCAGGAGGTTTGAGGCATAGAGGTATTGGGAGACATGGAAAAATAGGAGAAATATTAGAAGGTAATGTTGCGTCCGTGTATAATAAGACACAGACTGCGGAGAACGGTGTTTACTCAACGTGGCTCACACTGCAACTGATCTGTACAGATTACTACTCAGTGCTATATACAGGTGTGGTCACTGCCGGTACTGCAGTATACATGAGCTGTAAAACATAGTTCCCCCTTAAAGGTATATACATTACAATTCCTCCCCTTTTAGATTAACAGTACCATAACACTCATTTAACAATTAAATATCAAACTAATTACAATTAACACTTTTAACATGCAACATTAGCTGAAAATAGCCTATTTATATATTCAGTCTTTGGGGAGGCTTCCTCACCCTTTCTGGATAGCGCCTTTCCCGAGTGTCTTGCTCTTGGTGCGGAGGCGATTCTGGCCCCCTGTCGTCGGTTGGTTCATCAGCTTCCGATGCTACGGTTTCTGGGGTAGATGCGACCTGTACGTCGGGTTCATCACCAGTTACGTATGGGCGAGGCATGGGGTTGACTTGTTCCTGTGACTCTAGGATCTGGTCAGCATGGCATATCACGATGCTCTCCCCAACATCCACTGTGTACATTAGTGGGCCCTGCCGTGTGCATATCGTTCCTGGCTGCCATTTTTCTGTTCGGTAGTCGCGGGCCAAGACTGGTTGCCCTACATTGAAGCTCCTTGTTGGCTTCTCATGGATGTGCTGGACTTGCTTACTCTCAACATCTCTTCGTACGTTTGGTCTGAGCAAATCCAGGCGAGATCTTAACCTTCAGTTAAAGAACATCATGGCTGGGGCCTGGTTGGTGACTGCATATGTCGCATTCCGGTAGGCGAACAGGAAATTGTCCACCTTGAGCTGCAGCGGAATGTTGTCATTGTACATAGCCTTTATTGCCTTCTTAAAGGTTTGTACGAACCTCTCAGCCAATCCATTTGTGGCTGGATGATACGGGGCGGATGTGTAATGCCTTACCCCATTCTTTTTCAAGAACCTCCGGAACTCTTCGGACACAAACTGTGGTCCGTTGTCGGAGCAAATCTGTTCTGGCAAGCCATTCCTGGCAAAAATGGTCCGTAGGACTGCAATCGTTTTCTCCGCGGTGGTGGAGGACATTTTGATGACCTCAGGCCATTTCGAGTGTGCATCCACGGCTATTAAAAACATTGAGTCCATGAATGGACCAGCAAAATCAATATGCACCCGTTGCCATGGAGATGAGGGCCACTCCCATGGGTGTAGAGGGGCCTGTGGTGGTGCATTTTGGACTTTCTGGCATCCTGAGCAGCTCTTGGTCAGGTCCTCGATTTGTTTATCGATTCCCGGCCACCACTCATAAGCTCTGGCTAGGCTTTTCATTTTTACCCCTCCCAGATGACCCTCATGAAGCTCATTGAGCACTCTATCCCTTAACTTGGATGGAATTACCACTCGGGATCCACACATCAAGGTCCCCTGGCACACTGACAGCTGTTCTCTCCTTGTCGAGAATGCTGGCAACAGTGAGTTGCCATGTGCTGGCCATCCCTTCACTGTCAAATCATATACCTGAGACAGTGTCGGGTCATTTCGGGTTTCCTTTTCGATACAAGCGTTAGTTACCGGTAGGTATTCAACTATAGTCGAATGAAATATTTTGACAGGATCCACTGCTGGTGCTTCCTCCGCAGTAGGCAGTGGCAGGCGTGATAGCCCATCAGCATTTCCATGCTGTTTCGTGCCCTTATATTCAATCTCATAGTGGTGCGCCCCTAGAAAAAGTGACCATCTTTGTAGTCGTTGCGCAGTCATCACCGGAACGCCCTTCTTCGGATTAAAAATGGAGACAAGAGGCTGATGATCAGTCAGCAAGGTGAATTTCTGCCCGTGCAGATAGTGATTGAACTTTTTCACTCCCCACACTAGGCTGAGGGCCTCCCTGTCAATCTGGGCGTAGTTACGCTCAGCTGAGGTTAGTGATCGTGACGCAAAGGCTATTGGCCTCTCTGAGCCGTCCGAGAATTTGTGCGACAGCACCGCTCCAATGCCGTAGGGGGACGCATCACATGCCAACCGAATTGGCAATGCTGGGTTGTAATGGGCCAATACATCTTTCGATGTGATTAGTGTTTTGCTCTTCTGGAAAGCTCGTCTACATTCGTCACTCCACTTCCATGGCACCCCAGTTTGCAGTAGGGTGTTCAGTGGGTGTAGTATTGTAGACAAATATGGCAAGAACTTATGGTAGTAGTTTACCAGCCCGAGGAACGACCTCAGTTGTGACACATTTTCCGGTGCTGGAGCCTTGACTACTGCCTCAATCTTCTCTGGGGACTTATGTAACCCCTCTTTATCGATAACGTGGCCACAATATGAGATCTGTTTTCTAAAAAACTCGCATTTGGGGCGGTTAGCTCGGAGCCCATATTCCTGCAATCTAGTGAGCACCTGCTCCAGGTTGGCAAGGTGATCACTGTCATTTTCGCCCGTGACCAGGATGTCGTCCAAATAACAATGGGTCCCTGGGATCCCTTGCAGGACTTGTTCCATTGCCCTCTGCCAAATAGCCGGAGCTGATGCTACCCCGAATACCAGCCGGTTATATTGGTAGAGACCTTTATGGGTGTTGATTGTGAGGTATTTTTTTGATGCTTCTTCTACCTCCATTTGCAGGTACGCCTGGGCCAGATCAATCTTAGTGAAGCGTTTCCCTCCAGATAGCGAGGCGAAAATATCTTCAATCCGCGGAAGTGGATATTGTACGGTGTGAAGGACCGGGTTCACTGTTACCTTAAAGTCCCCACAGAGGCGAACCTTCCTTGGTTCCCCAGGCGTGCTGCTCAACGACTTTTTCATCACAGGGATGATGGGTGTAGCCCACTCGCTCCAGTCTACCTTGGACAGTACACCTGAACGTTCCAGACTCTCCAGCTCTGCTTCGACGGCTGGGCGGATCGCATAAGGTACCGGTCTGGCCTTAAAAAATTTTGGGCTTGCGATTTCTTTTTAATTGTTGCTGTCATGCCTTTTAGTGTTCCGAGTCCTTGCTGGAACACTTCTTTCGCATCAGTTAGGATCTTTGACAGTCGCCCAGGTGTGACGTCGTCATCCTTTTTGTCAGCCACAGTCAGTGCCTGTATGGAATGCCAATCCAGTTGTATTTTCCGGATCCATTCACGTCCCAGTAATGGTGGTCCTCCATCTTGCAATACATACAGGTCTAGTTTTGGTGTTTCCTTACCGTTATATATAACGGTCACCCTTATTTTTCCTTTGGGGTAGACTTTTTGCCCCATGTACGTCTTCAAAATAATTTTTGTGTCTCTCAAGGGTATGTGTGAGAATAGCCGCTCATAGTCCTGTCGGTTTATGACTGTTAGGGCTGATCCTGTGTCCAATTCCATCTTTACCTGGACTCCTGCTAACTTGCGAGTGACCCAAATGGTTCAGTGATCCTCCGTTGTGATCACATTATATAGTTTCAGACAACTCAGTTCCCTGCTTTCAGAGTCGTTATCACTCTTTTGTTCGTCTGAACTATTCTCCGTCACCTTATGTACCTTCTTGTACTTTCCTTTGGTAGGTTTCTTATTGCTGGTTTTCTTTCCCGACCTGCAGACTCGTGCTATGTGTCCTACTTTTCCACACTGTCTGCACACTTTGTCTTTGAACCAGCAATCATTCTGGTCGTGTGTTGTTCTGCCGCAGCGATAACACTTCTCTGTTCCATATGACATTTCGTTTGTGCCATATTCTTGCGGTCTCTGTTGTATCTCTGCAGCGCCCCGTGCTGCTGCTTCATATGATACCGCAATGCTGAAAGCCTTTTCCAGCGTAAGGTCCTTTTCAGATAAAAGCCGTTTCTGGGTTCCTTCACTTTGAAGCCCACACACAAACTTGTCCCTTAAGGTATCTGCCAGTCCCGCTCCAAACTGGCAGTGTTTCGATAGTTTGCACAGTTCTGTTAAATAATCAGCATTGCTTTCATCCTTATGCTGGTTCCGTTTGTGAAACTTGAATCTTTCTGCTATCAGCAGCGGTGTGGGGTTTAAATGTTCCTTTAGTATCGTTACTATGTCTTCAAAACTCTTTTCCATTGGCTTCGTTGGGGTTACTAGATTTCGTAATAAACCATACGTCTTTGCACCCATTAAATTTAACAATACCGACGCTTTCTTGTCATCTAACACCTCATTTGCCTTGCAGTACACCTCTATTCGTTCGACATATGTAGTCCAATCTTCGACTTCATTGTCAAATGCGGTGATACTGCCACTCTTTGGCATTTTGGGTGTGGTTTAAAATGGCATCTCCCAATGGCTTAAAATGGCGTCTCCCGCGCTTTCCTTCCTCCCCCGCTGATGCCAACGCCGCTCCTGGTGGTTCTCGTGGCAATGGCGGTGCCCTGTAGGTTTTGCGCGCTTCTCCTGCGCTGCTGCCAACGCCGCTCTCGGTGGTCCTCGTGGCAATGGCGGCGCCTCGCGGGTTTCTGCGCGTCTCTCTCTCCCTCTCTCCGATGCTGCTCGGCCCCTGAACACCAGCTGTGCCCTGTGCGCTCTGCCCTCTCTCTCTCTCCCCCGTCGACGCTGCTCGGCCCTTTGCTGTGCTGCTCGGTCGGCTCTAGCCCGCTGCTGTCCGGGAAGGGTCTGCGCACTACCTGTTGCTAGCCCGTTTCGCTGGACCACCTCGACTGGAAAGCCAAGCCTGGCTCTCGACAGCCTCCCCCGCAATTCTCGAGTCTCTGCTGGATGACTGGGTGGTTGCCCGTGGTCGACGCCCGAGTCTCTGGCCTTGACCTCCAATCCACTGATCTCCAGGAACGAATCCCCGGGAGGTGATGCAGAGTTGCAGGTAGGTTCGAACCTGGCTCGTCGCCAATGTTGCGTCCGTGCATAATAAGACACAGACTGCGGAGAACGGTACAACAGGTGTTTACTCAACGTGGCTCACACTGCAACTGATCTGTACAGATTACTACTCAGTGCTATATACAGGTGTGGTCACTGCCGGTACTGCAGTATACATGAGCTGTAAAACATAGTTCCCCCCTTAAAGGTATATACATTACAGGTAACATCCCCTTTTTAAAAAATATTTAGCCTTGAGTTAATGCTCCAGAGCACATCCGCAATTCTGTACTTGTAGATGCAATAGGGTTGCCACCTCTGGTTGGACGTATTGCTGGAGGTTTCTTCACATGATTTCCTGTCTGCAACTGTCCCGCCCCCACACTCCCGCCATTGGTCGCCCAACATGCCCACCCTTGCAACGCCCTGCCTTCCCACCGCCAATTGGAAAGCAAACAGGCTTTTAATTACCCGATTGGATGATGATTGACTGTCAATCAAACAGCCCTTTTTATCCATTCTCCAATATTTTTATAACTAATAAATGTTCAAAGAATAATTTATCATTAATGCCTGGTGACTCCATGGCAATCCTGGAGGGTTGGCAACCCTAAGGTGCAAGTGAAAGTAGAAGCTACTGCAACTCGCTGCCTTGAGGTGTGTGCTATTTGGTGTCCAAGATGCTGGGACATGCGTACTTACAGGAGGTTCACTTGCCAGATGTGTCACATGGGCCATCATTTGGTGATGTGCAAGATGGGAGGATGCAATATACGTCTCTTGCTGGCAGGCACCGGACTAGTTGTAGATCCAAATTCTGATGAGTTCCCTTCCAGTCCTTCTCATTCTGCTTCTTAGTTGGATGTGCTGAAAATGAGAAGGGAAGTGGTACAACCACTGAGAGGCTTGCTTCTCAGTGAGGGAATTTCTTCCCCCAGGCCCTGCCTCCTCTGACGCCAGTCATGTTTGGAAGTTCCAACCTGCCCCAGGCACCCTGTATGAGTTTGATGTGAGCACTATCTGAGCGGAGACCAGGTCCCACCAGAAGTCCCAACTTAGTTGGGCCTCCTGTGCCCAACTTGTAACAGTGGAGCACCATTGAAGCAACGGAAATTAGGTCTCTATCTTAGCTGGGAAAGATGCATTGCACATGGAGATTCGACAAAGAGGGAAAGGAACATAACAAAATCTACTGAAGTAATGCATGCGTGACACCAAAGTAAAACGGGGATCATTACATCTTTGTGTTCAGGACTGAAGCTTTGTGCCAGCATCTATCCTTTCTGGAAATGATTGTTAAAGGAAGGTATTTGTTATTCTTACAGCTATGCCATCATTCTACTAGAAATTGCAACCAGAAGTGACCCTGTGCCGGTAAGTTTAATTCAAAATGTGAGGCAGAATCCAACACTATCCGTTGATCAAGACTCTGTGACAACCTGTTCTATATTCATATTTCTATTAGGAACATGGGAACAGGAGGAGGCCATTCAGCCCCTCAAGGCTGTTCCACCATTCAATTAGATCCTGGCTGATCTGTATCTTAACTCCATCCACCCGCCTTGGTTCCGTAATCCTTAATACCCTTGCCTAAAAAAAGTCTATCAATCTCAGTTTTGAAATTTCAATTGAACTCCAGCCTTAACAGCCTTTCAGGGGGGTGAGTTCCAGATTTCCACGACCCTTTGTGTGAAGAGGTGCTTCCTGACATCACCCCCTGAACGGCCTGTTTCTAATTTTAAGGTTCTGCCCCCTTTGTTCTGGACTCCCCCACCAGAGGAAATAGTTTCTCTCTCTCTACCCTATCAAATCCTTGAATCATCTTAAACACCTCAATTAGATCACCCCTTAATAGAAACATAGAGATAGGAGCAGGAGTAGGCCATTCGGCCCTTCGAGCCTGCTCTGCCATTTAATGAGATCATGGCTGATCATCCAAATTCAGTACCCGGTCCCTGCCTTCTCCCCATATCCCTTGATCCCTTTAGCCTTAAGAAATATATCCAACTCCTTCTTGAATATATTTAATGAATTGGCCTCCACCGCCCTCTGTGGCAGAGAATTCCACAGGTTCACCACTCTCTGGGTGAAGAAATTCCTCCTCATTTCAGTCCTAAATGGCTTACCCCTTATCCTTAGACTATGACCCCTGGTTCTGGACTCCCCGGCCATCAGAAACATCCTTCCTGCATCTAGTCTGCCCAGGCCTGACAGAATGTTATAAGTTTCGATGAGATCCCCTCTCAATCTTCTAAACTCCAGTGAGTATAAGCCCAATCGACACAATCTCTCCTCATACGTCATTCCTGCCATCCCAGGTATCAGCCTGGTGAATCTTCGCTGCACTCCTTCCATGGCAAGAACGTCCTTCTTCAGATAAGGCGACCAAAACTGCACACAATACTCAAGGTGCGGCCTCACCAAGGCCCTGTACAACTGCAGCAAGACATCCTTGTTCCTGTACTCGAACCCTCTTGCTATGAAGGCCAACATACCATTTGCCTTCTTAACCGCCTGCTGCACCTGCATGCTTACCTTCAGCGACTGGTGCACAAGAACACCCAGGTCTCTTTGCACTTCCCCTTCTCCCAATCTATTGCCATTCAAAAAATAATCTGCCTTCCTGTTTTTGCCATCAAAGTGGATAACCTCACATTTATCCACATTATAGTGCATTTGCCATGCTTCTGCCCAATCACCCAACCTGTCCAAATCATACTGGAGTTTCACGACATCCTCCTCACAGCATACCCTCCCACCCAGCTTTGTGTCATCTGCAAATTTGGAGATATTACATCCAATTCCCTCATCCAGATCATTAATATATATTGCGAACAGCTGGGGTCCTAGGACCGATCCTTGCGGTATCCCACTAGTCACTGCCTGCCACTCGGAAAACGACCCGTTTATTCCAACTCTTTGCTTTCTGTCCGCCAACCAGTTCTCTATCCAAGTCAATACCTTGCCCCCAATCCCATGTGCCTTAATTTTGCACGCTAATCTCTTATGCGGGACCTTATCGAAAGCCTTCTGAAAGTCCAAATACACCACGTCCACTGGTTCTCCCTTATCTATTTTACCAGTTACATCCTCAAAAAATTCCAGTAGATTAGTCAATTAGTGACAGGATCGGACAAAGTGAACATGGATTTACCTTTTGTAAATCCATGTTCACTTTGTCCGATCCTGTCACTGCTTTCCAAGTGCTCTGCTAGTACATCTTTTATAATGGACTCTAGCATTTTCCCCACTACAGATGTCAGGCTTACCGGTCTATAATTCCCCGCTTTTTCTCTACCACCTTTTTTGAATAGTGGGGTAACATTAGCAACCCTCCAATCCATGGGTACTGTTCCAGAGTCTATCGAGTTCTGGAAGATGACCAGCAATGCATCTACTATTTCTAGGGCCACTTCCTTAAGTACCCTAGGATGTAGATTATCAGGCCTTGGGGATTTATCGGCCTTCAGTCCCATCAATTTTCCTAACACCATTTCCCTACAAATACTGATTTCTTTCAGTTCCACCCTTTCATCAGACCCTATATTCCCCGGCATCTCTGGGAGGTTATTTGTGTCCTCCTTTGTGAAGACAAAACCAAAACATGTATTTAGTTGGTCTGCCATTTCTTTGTTCCCCATTATAAAGTCCCCTGATTCTGACTGCAAGGGACCTACGCTTGACTTCACCAATCTTTTTCTCTTCATATATCCATCCCTAATTTCCCTTGTTAGCCACGGTTGAGTCGCCTTTTTTGTTTTATTTTTATGCCAAACTGGGATGAACAAATTCTGTAGTTCATCCATTTGGCCTTTGAATGTTTGCCATTGCCTATCCACCGTCATCCCTTTGAGTGACATTCCCCAATCAATCCTACCCAACTCGCTCCTTAGACCATCGTAGTTTCCTTTATTTAAATTGAGGACCCTAGTCTCTGAGTCAACTACTTCATTCTCCATCTTAATGAAGAATTCGATCATATTATGATCGCTCTGACCCAAGGGGCCTCGTACAACAAGATTGCTAATTAATCCTTTCTCGTTACATAATACCCAGTCTAAGATGACCTGATCTCTGGCTGGTTCCTCGACTTATTGGTCCAAGAAACCATCCCGTAAACACTCCAGGAATTCCTCCTCCACAGTATTGTTACTAACTTAACCCTTTTAGCCCCAGTATCATTCTGGTGATCATTGGTTGTTGGTAATTTTAACAAACTATTATTCTCTTGAATCTGCGCCTTGAATTTCTTTGTAAAGTATAAGTGCAGATAGAGTTGATCAACTGGTGATTCTTGAGCTGGTGGGACCAAGGACTTAGCCATTCGAAATAAAGCAACTGGTCTGGAAACTATAAAATATAAGATAAGGTCTTTCAGATATTCTGGAGTTTTGTTTAGTTTACCTTTTGGTGAGGGTGATGGGGTGCGGGCGGGAGGAGGGATGCAACTTTTTAAAAAATTACGCAGAGCCTTTCTGTTCAGACAGTGGAATGGTCATTATGAGAGGAGTTTGCGCATTTGTATGAAGTGACTGCACTTTTCAGTTTGCATATAAGAAAATCATAGACCAGCCTTAAGTGAAGTTGAGCAGATAACTCATAATTGAAAGTAATCATGAATGAACCCTGGTTATCTCAAGAAGGGTGATTGCAGCATCTGTCGTATCTCATGGCTGGCCAGAAAATATTAGGGCAGATTTTCCTCTTTAGTGCTTCGGCAGTAAAGGATCAGGCGGGGAGAATCGAACATATCTGATGGAGCCTGCTTCATTTAATGGGCAGAAAATCAGACAGACTCCTTTATAAGCGTCCATGCCCACATGCAACAAGGCCTGGACAACGTTCAGGCTTGGGCTGATAAGTGGCAGGTGATATTCACGCCACACAAGTGCCAGGCAATGACTATCTCCAACCAGCGAGAGACTAACCATTACCCTTTGACATTCAACGGCATTACCATTGCCGAATCCCCCACCATCAACATCCTGGGAGTTACTATTGACCAGAAACTTAACTGGACCAGCCACATAAATACTGTGGCAACAAGAGCAGGTCAGAGGCTAGGTATTTTGCCATCTACAAGGCACAAGTAAGGAGTGTGATGGAATACTCTCCACTTGACTGGATGAGTGCAGCACCAACAACACTCAAGAAGCTTAACACCATCCAGGACAAAGTTGCCCACTTGATTGGCACCCCATCCACTACCTTAAACATTCACTCCCTCCACCACTGGCTAACCGTGGCTGCAGTGTGTACCATCTACAGGATGCACTGCAGCAACTCGCCAAAGCTTCTTCAGCAGCACCTCCCAAACCCGCAACCTCTTCCACCTAGAAGGACAAGGGCAGCAGGCGCATGGGAACACCATCACCTCCAAGTTCCCCTCCAAGTCACACACCATCCTGACTTAGAAGTATATCACCTATCCTTCATCGTCGCTGGGTCAAAATCCTGGAACTCCCTCCCTAACAGCACTGTGGGAGTACCTTCACCACACGGACTGCAGCAGTTCAAGAAGCGGCTCACCACCACCTTCTCAAGGGCAATTAGGGATGGGCAATAAATGCTGGCCTTGCCAGCGACACCCACATCCCATAAACAAATAAAAAAATTAGAAAATGGCCGACTCCTTATCCTGAGACTATGCCCCTTAGTTCTAGACTCTCCAGGCATGGCCAATCAACACTAGTCCCATATCTGCTGTGTCTGTCCCATACTTTCTGTTGCTACTTGGGATTCCCAGCATTCTTCTTATATCTCTAGGTTCTCTCGTTTTTTTCTGTAACTCAAAACAATTACCACGCACGGCCCATCCCTCAATACAGTACTACTTTCCTTGGCTCTCGTCAATAGTGTCCTATCGAGGAAAGACTGCACTGGCCCCATTACATGCAGTATATTTGTAGACAATTTTATTTTTAATTATTCATATTTTAATCAGAAATGGTGGTGGAAGCAGATTCAATAGTAACATAAGAGAATTGGATAAGTACTTGAAGGGAAAACATTGGGAAAATCGTGCAACTTTGAAGGCAGAAAAATGGCTCTTTTTTTAATTCATTTATGGGATGTGTGTGCCGCTGGCGAGACCAGCATTTATTGCCCATCCTCAATTGCCCTTGAGAAGGTGGTGGTGAGCCACCTTCTTGAACTGCTGCAATCCGTGTGGTGAAGGTACTCCCACAGTGTTGTTAGGGAGGGAGTTCCAGGATTTTGACCCAGCGACGATGAAGGATCGGCGATATACTTCTAAATCAGGGTGGTGTGTGACTTGGAGGGAAACCTGGAGGTGGTGGTGTTCCCATGCGCCTGCTGCCCTTGTCCTTCTAGATGGTAGAGCTCCTGGGTTTGGGAGGTGCTGCCGAAGAAGTTTTGGTGAGTTGCTGCAGTGCATCTTGTAGCTTTGTGTCGATGGTCAGCATCGTCATGGAAACAGGAGGTTGGGCATGTTCCAATCGAGCAGTTTGAAACTGAGAAAATTGTGACTCGTCTTTTAGTCAAAAATAACTCAATTCAAAAGAATTTTTAACATGTGCCCTTAAATTATACTTTAGAGGGAAGATGGAAATTCTACCGAATGTGGGCGATGTGCACCTTTACCAGAATTAATAAGTGGAAAATCAGAAAATGCCTGCCCTTGCCCCTCCGAATATATCGTGGTAAGGAAGTCAGTACAAAAAAAAACAATAAATAACTTTGTGAGTAAAGTGGACCCTTTTTACAAACTTGGTTTTCTCCTTTTGCTCCACAGCTGATTAGAAAGTGCCGGGCACAAAATCCAACCCAGCGACCCACGTTTGAACAGATAAAGAAGTACCTGCACAAAATTAATCCCAATAAAGTCAGCCCTGTGGACATGATGATGACCCTGGTACTGATGGAAAATTGGAATTTAAGTATATATTATTTAAAACAATACAATCACAGTATATGCAAGTGCTGTTATCCCCCCCAATTGTTGCTGCAAAGCCCAAAGTTATATGTTACATATATTGGTTTTTTAGTTACAGTTCTAAAAAAACCTTTAAGCAGGCACCAAACTGGTGCAAATAGTAAAGGTTGGCCTAGCTGTAAACCATTGGGGGAGAAATTCAGTATCGCCCCATTTGGGGCGCAATTATCAGCCGGGCGCAAAAATTAGCGCCTGCCGCTAATTGTCGCCTCCAACTGCAAACTTGGCTTTTATCGCCCCTGGAGGTGATTTGGAGTGCTAAATCAGGTGCTTCACACCTGTCTTAAGGTGCAAAGGCCGAGGAGCGAGACGCTACCTCAGAGCACGGGCGAAGCTCATGTGATGTCAGTCAGCAATGGAACACAGACACACTGGCGCCGGCCAGTTCTTAAAGGTGAGGGTCGATCTTGCTCGCCATCCACATCCTACTCATTGCAGCCTTGAATCTCGGCCTGGAGAGACCTGTACATCAAATTTGCTGGAAAGAACAATGGAGAGGCCCAGGGAAAGAGCTCAGAGTGCGGCCCCCACAGTCTCTTCTAAATCGATACAAGGAAGGGCAAATCAAAATGAACCTGCAAAGTGCTGCTCAGTACCCAATACTCCTTCACACAGCGTTGAATCTCTCCAGAAGTCTCTCTCTCTCAGAATGCGTGGTACAAAAATGTCACCAACAAAAAAAGGCAGGCAGTGGTCGCCTTTAAATAACGCCCACCCAGTCCCTTCCTGACTGTAAAACGCTCCCCTTAACCTGTCGTTGCTAACGGCAGGCGGTAAGGCAGGGGGCGCCACTCAATATCCGGTCCGGGGCACTACTGGGGCATTGCACACTCGACTGACGTCACGATCTGCCAGTGCAGGAGATTGTGGCTGTAGTGTTTAGCACCGCCGCAAAATGTCAAGTTAATTTCGTGAGCGGCGCAAACATCGAGTTGACAGCGCCTCCTCTTCCTGCCGCTGTTCACGCCCAGTGATACAGCAGGGGGCGGGAAGCAATTTCACATCCAGGGCGATAACGGGGCGCTGCGCACTTTATGACATCACGATCTGCAAGGCGCTAGAGGCCCAGGCAGTAAGAGTTAGCGGCATCGCTAAGCCGGCTCAGAAGTTTGCGGGCGTCGCAGCATTCACCGCGCCCGGTCGCTTACCCCTTAGTGCCCCATTAGTGCCCCCCCTCCAGGCACTAACGCGAGGCGCTAACCAAACAAATTTCTCCTCCACAGAATGTACAGCACAGAAACAGGCCATGCGGCTCAACTATTCTATGCCGGTGATTATGCTCCACACGAGACTCCTCCCACCCCTCTTCATCTCACCCTATCAACATATCCTTCTATTCCTTTCTCCCTCGTGTGTTTATCTGGCTTCCCCTTAAATGTACTGTATCTATACTATTCGCCTCAGCCACTCCCTGTGGTAGCGAGTTCCACATTCTCATTACTTTCTGGGTAAAGAAGCTTCTCCTGAATTCCTTATTGGGTTTATTAGTGACTGTCTTATATTTATGGACCCTAGTTGGATTTAAGTTAAGTTGTTACCCCATCTTTTTGCTCATTTAATTTTGCGCCCCTTCAGTTTTATTGCACAACTGTTTTCCTAAATCAGAGGGTAAGGTCAGGTCAGCCTGAGAATGTTGTGTTGCAACTTGGCTGATTGACCAAGAAGTGCACCTGAGCACCTTGAGTGGAGAGACTAAAGAAGCTGGGGTTGTTCTTCTTAGATCTCCTTCAATCTAGAGCAGAGAAGGTTAAGGGGAGATTTAATGGATGTGTTCAAAATCATGAAGGGCTTTGATAGAGTAACTGAGGAGAAACTGTTTCCAGTGGCAGAAGGGTTGGTTACTAGGGGACACAGGTTGACAAAAGAACCAGTGGGGAGATGAGGAGAATTTTTTTTACTCAGCGAGTTGTTATGATCTGGAATGCACTGCCTGAAAGAGCAGTGGAAACATATCCAATAGTAACCTTCAAAAGGTAATTGGATAAATACTTGAAAAGGAAACATTTGCAGAGCTATGGGGAAAGAGCAGGGGGCAGTGGGATTAATTGGATAGCTCTTTCAAAGAGCCGGCACAGGCACAATGGGCTGAACGCCTTCCTTCTGTGCTGTATGATTATATGTGCCAATTATCTGCTTTTCCCTGGCTAAGGGTGGAGGACTCTGCTAGCTGGCACAGTTACATCATGTGCTCCAATCACTGGTACACTCCTTCATCCAGTTTTACAGCACATCAAAAAATATATGCATTGAATGATTAAAATCCTTAACTAGCAACTGACTGATCACATTCAACGAAGGAATATCAAACACCAACTTGACCACAGGAATTAGGCATGCCTCAAGTTCCAAACTTTTGTGCTCGCAGGAGCAATAAAAATCACCTCTCGACTGTTGGCTTGATGTCCTGAGCTATAGAAGGATCATGAGGGAACAGACAGTCTCTTGCGGCAAGGAGGAGAGAACCACCTGAGTGTAAGAAAAATGCAAACAAAGCACTGGGGTTCATGCCTAATGGAATAGAATTGAAAAGCAGAGAAGTTATGTTAAACTTGTATAGAGCATTGGTTGGATCACACTTGGTGTACTGTGTACAGTTCTGGTCTCCATATTACTAAAAGAATATCGAAGCACTAGAGAAGGTGCAAAAAAAGATTTACAAGGATGATACCAGAACTGGGTTATACCTATCAGGAAATACTGAACAGGCTTGGGCTCTTGTCTCTGTAGGGGGTGGCGTATGCCCAGTCAGCTCTGCCTGACTGTCTCTGAGCGGTTCGAATCGCTCCCACACCCCTGGGTTCTAGACACCGGACTTAGGTACAGGCAGCGATACAGAAAATAGAGTAGACAACTGGTTTGGTACAAGAAAACCGTAATTTTATTAAAGGCACAACAATATTACAACACTGGAAAAATCACTAGAATAATTACAGGCATATGAAATTACACTTATTTGGGATTGGGGAACACACGGCACATCGAGGGAACAAACACATTAA
The DNA here is from genome assembly GCF_052327205.1 of Somniosus microcephalus. Lineage (NCBI taxonomy): Eukaryota > Metazoa > Chordata > Chondrichthyes > Squaliformes > Somniosidae > Somniosus > Somniosus microcephalus. The sequence goes on along the minus strand of NC_140987.1, from coordinate 258,846,692 downwards.
AAATCCCCCTACCCTTATCCCACCCCCAATATCTAACTAGATTAAGCTACGAGGGGTCAGGGATTTATGCTCACCAATGGGGTTTCCTTGACAGTTCGAAACCTGTCGACTAAGCCGGTTGTGGTTTTGGGGTTCGATCTTGTTGTCCTTTGGGGCCTGCCATCGTCATATGGTCCCAGGGCGCGGCGGTGGAGTCGTCTGTGTAAAGTACCCTCCTTTTCCTCCGTTAGAGAAATGGTGTAAAGTCTTTGTTGGGTACTTTACTTTGCAGAAATGGTTGTTCTTCTGGTGGTGGTTTGGTCGCCGGCGGTTTTTTTGCGGTTGGGGTTCGGTTGGCGGTTTATATTGTTAGCTTGATTTTCCTACCCATGCTTCAAACGCCAGCTTATAACTAGGCCGAGGTGTGTGCCCGCTCATCCCCAACGCTCCTTTTCGCTGCCCTTCTCTGCTTATTCGTTTTTGCCATTGTCTCGTCTCGTCTGCCCGGTTGCGGCCCCGTGTGTTCTGCGCGTATTTGAGTCGGGTCCCGTTCTCCTCCCGCGTTTGGCCCCCAGTGTTGTAATGGGCGTCCTTGGTGTCGAGCAGCGCGGGGAGGGAGGAGAGGAAGAAGAGAGCCAGCGAAGAGGCAAGAGGCCTTGGCTACAGGTGGGCCTACAGTTATACCCGGTTCTTCACCCCTTATCTGCACGCCAAATCAGGTCAGTTCTTTGTCTATTTTTTGGCGGGCTCGTCTAAAGTGATTACAATCATTCACTTTAACGGCTATTGGGGCGGTTGTCTCCTTGTTTAATGGCTTCGATATCCTGGCTGTTTGTTGTTTATGAAATGTAATCGTCTTTTCCTGGCTTGGCAGCTACTGTGAGCTGTTACCGATTATTTATGCAAAAATTTAATAGCCTCAAGATTAGGCCCATCCTGACTTGATCTGTTCCAAGATAAAGAATGCATATTCTGTGTTTACCTAGCTGTCTGGCTTTAGAAAAGGACAAAGTCTTTCACAGATCCATGCATGTTAGCTTTTGTTTCAGGGTTTGAAAGGGCCTGCCTTTTGCAGGACCTTGTTTTTTTTAAAATCCTGCAGGCCTTGGTCACGAGGTTTCAGAAGCCATTTTGGGTACTCTTTTAATAACTTGTCCATACAGGGTCCCTTTATCCATAACTTTCGGGGAATGTGGGAATTTTGAGAACCCTACACTCTCCCCTGTTGATACTAAACTCGCTTTAAGTATCGTCCTGACAAGGTGAGCAAAATTCCCAACCCTCCATAGTCAATCTTCCCCTGTAATTACCTATCTATGATCCCACGACACATGCATTTCCCATTCTGTAAAAATGTAGTGTACATTAGCATACATAAACAGAATACAGGCGTTTACACACATCCAAGCATGGAGGGCTCCAACACCCCTGCACCACTTGGTACACATACATCTTTATTAAAATGAACAAATCGAAAATCTTTATTAAAAATAACAAAAAGAACACAAAAAAAACAACAATCTTTATTCAGAAAACACACAAAAAATTCAAACAGGTGTATCTCCCTCCACCTTAACATAATGTTCCTTCCAGGTCCTTTGGTTTCGGAATTCTAGTATTTGGCCTTTTCCCTTGCACTGAGTGCACACTAGGTACAATACTATTCCCAGCTGGCAAACCACGAGAATGTGGGAAGCCAGTCTAATCCATAAAGGTGTAGTGTCCGTGTATCAATAACACACGGACTGCAGGAGAATGGTAATAACAGGTGTTTACTGAACAGAGGGTATGCTGGAACTGAAAGTACAGAAGCCTGCTATGGCTTTATATACAGGTGTGGTCACTGCCGGTACTACAGTATAAAAGCAGTTCTCTCTTAAAGGTACATACACAACAATTCCTCCCCTTTTAGATTAACAGTACCATAACATTCATTTAACAATTAACACTTTTAACATGCAACATTAACTGAAAATAGTCCATTTATAAATCCAGTCTTTGGGGCGGCTTCCTGATCCATTCTGGATAGCGCCTTTCCTGAGTGTCTTGCTCTTGGTGTGGAGGCGATTCTGGCCCCCGGTCGTCGGTTGGTTCATCAGCTTCCGATGCTACTGTTTCTGGGGTAGATGCTACCGGTATGTCCAGTTCATCACCAGGTACGCGGGACATGGGATTGACTCGTTCCTGTGACGCTAAGATCTGATCGACATGGCATCTCACAATGTTCCCCCCGACATCCACTGTGTACATTAGTGGCCCCTGCCTTGTGCATATCGTTCCGGGTTGCCATTTCTCTGTTCGGTAGTCACGGGCCAAGACTGGTTGTCCTCCATTGAAGCTCCTTGTCGGCTTCTCATTGATGTGCTGGAATTGCTTATTCTCAACATTTCTTCGCGCATTTGGTCTGAGCAAATCCAGACGAGATCTCAACCTTCGGTTAAAAAACATCATGGCTGGGGTCTGGTTGGTAACTGCATCTGTCACATTTCGGTAGACAAACAGGAAATTGTCCACCTTATGCTGCAGTGGACTGTCGTCATTGCACATGGCCCTTACTGCCTTTTTAAAGGTTTGTACGAACCTCTCGGCCAATCCATTTCTGGCTGGATGATACGGGGTGGATGTGTAATGCCTTACCCCATTCCTTCTCATAAATTTCCGAAACTCTTCGGACACAAACTGTGGTCCGTTATCAGAGCAAATCTGCTCTGGCAAGCCGTTCCTGGCAAATATGGTCCGTAGGACTGCAATCGTTTTCTCCGTAGTGGTGGAGGACATTTTGATCACCTCAGGCCATTTCGAATGCGCATCCACTGCTATTAAGAACATTGAGTCCATGAATGGACCAGCAAAATCAATATGCACCCATTGCCATGGAGAGGAGGGCCACTCCCATGGGTGTAAAGGGGCATGTGGTGGTGCGTTTTGGATCTTCTGGCATCCTGAGCAGCTCTTTGTTAGGTCCTCGATTTGTTGATCGATCCCCAGCCACCACACATAAGCCCTAGCAAGGCCTTTCATTTTCACCCCTCCCAGGTGGCCTTCGTGAAGCTCATTGAGCACTCTCTCCCTTAACTTGGGTGGAATTACCACTCGGGATCCACACATCACTGTCCCCTGGCACACTGACAGCTGTTCTCTTCTGGATGAGAATGCTGGCAACAGTGAATCGCCATGTGTTGGCCATCCCTTCACCGTTAAGTCATATACCCGAGACAGTGTCGGATCATTTCGGGTCTCCTTCTCTATATCCGTGTTCGTTACTGGCAAGAGTTCAATTATTGATGAATAAAATATTTCGACAGGGTCCACTGCAGGTGCTTCCTCCACAGTAGGCAGTGGCTGGCGTGATAGCCCATCAGCGCTTCCATGCTGTTTCGTGCCCTTATACTCTGTTTCATATTGGTTCGCCCCTAGAAAAAGGGACCATCTTTGTAGCCGTTGTGCAGTCATCACCAGAACGCCGTTCTTTGGATTAAAGATGGAGACAAGTGGTTGGTGGTCAGTCAGCAAGGTGAACTTCTGCCCATGCAGATAGTGGTTGAATTTTTTTACTCCCCATACTAGGCTGAGGGCTCCCTGTCAATCTGGGCGTAGTTGCGCTCGGCTGAGGTTAGTGACCGAGACGCAAAGGCGACTGGCGTCTCCAACCCGTCTGGGAATTTGTGCGACAGCACCGCTCCAATACCATAGGGTGATGCATCACACGCCAACCGAATTGGTAGTGCTGGGTTGAAATGGGCCAATACCTCTTTTGATGTGATCAATTCTTTGCACTTCTGGAAAGCTCGTTTACATTCGTCATTCCACTTCCATGGTACCCCCGTCTGCAGTAGGGTGTTCAGTGGGTGTAATACTGTAGACAAATTTGGTAAGAACTTATGGTAATAGTTCACCAGTCCGAGGAACGACCTCAGTTGTGACACATTTTCCGGTGCCGGAGCCATGACTACTGCCTCAATCTTTTCAGGGGACTTATGTAACCCCTCTTCATCAATAACGTGGCCACAATATGAGATCTGCTTCTGGAAAAACTCGCATTTGTGGCGATTAGCTCGTAGCCCATATCCCTTCAATCTAGTGAGCACCTGCTCCAGGTTGGCGAGGTGATCACTGTCATTTTTGCCCGTGACCAGGATGTCGTCCAAATAACACTGGGTCCCTGGAATCCCTTGCAGGACTTGATCCATTGCCCTTTGCCAAATAGCCGGAGCCGATGCTACCCCGAACACCAGCCGGTTATATTGGTAGAGACCTTTGTGAATGTTGATCGTGAGGTATTGTTTTGAGGCTTCTTCTACCTCCATTTGCAGGTACGCCTGGGCCAGATCAATCTTCGTGAAGCGTTTTCCTCCAGATAGCGAGGCGAAAATATCTTCTATCCGCGGAAGCGGATATTGTACCGTGTGAAGGACTGGGTTCACTGTCACCTTGAAGTCCCCACAGATGCGAACCTTCTTTGGTTCCCCAGGCGTATTACTCAATGACCTCTTCATTACAGGAACGATGGGTGTAGCCCACTCACTCCAGTCCACTTTGGACAGTACTCCTGAACGTTCCAACCCTTCCAGCTCTGCTTCGACGGCTGGGCGGATCGCATAAGGCACCGGTCTGGCCTTAAAAAACATTGGGCTTGCATTTTCCTCTATTTTAATCGTCGCTGTTATGCCTTTTAGTGTTCCGAGTCCCTCCTGGAACACTTCTTGTGCGTCAGTTAGCATTTTTGACAGTCGTCCAGGTGTGGCGTCGTCATCCTTTTTGGCCTCTACCGTCAGTGCCTGTATGGAATGCCAATCTAATTGTATCTTCCGGATCCATTCACGTCCTAGTAGTGGTGGTCCTCCATCTGGCAATACATATAGGTCCATTTTTGGTATTTCCTGGTCGTTGTATATCACGTTCACCCTTATTTTTCCTTTGGGGTGGACTTTTTCCCCCGTGTACGTCTTCAAGACAATCTCTGTAGCTTTCAAGGGTATATGTGAGAATAGCCGCTTGTAGTCCCTTCGGTTTATGACTGTTAGGGCTGATCCTGTGTCCAATTCCATTTTCACTTGGACTCCGTCTATCTTGAGCGTGACCCAGATAGTCTGGTGATCCTCCATTTTGATTACATTATGTAGTTTCAGACAACCCAGCTCCTTGCTTCCGGAGTCTGTGTCACTTTTCTGTTCGTCTGAACTACTCTCCGTCACCTTATGTACCTTTTTGTACTTCTCCTGTGGAGATTTCTTGCTGCTGGTTTTCTTCCCCGACCTGCAGACTCTTGCTATGTGTCCTGCTTTTCCACACTGTCTGCACACTTGGTCCTTGAACCAGCAATCCTTCTGGTCGTGTGTTGTTTTGCCGCAGCTATAACACTTCCCTGCTCCATATGACATTTCATTGGTGCCGTATCCTAGCGGTCTCCGCTGTATCTCCGCAGCGCCCCGTGCGGCTGCTTCGTGTGATACTGCCATGCTGAAAGTCTTGTCCAGCGTAAGATCCTTTTCTGATAGAAGCCGTTTCTGGGTTCCTTCACTTTGAAGCCCACACACAAACTTGTCCCTTAAGGTATCTGCTAGTCCCATTCCAAACTGGCAGTGTTTCGATAGCTTGCGCAGTTCCGTTAAATACTCAGCATTACTTTCGTCTTTATGCTGGTTCCTTTTGTGAAACTTAAATCTTTCTGCTATCAGCAGCGGTGTGGGGTTTAATTGGTCCTGTAAGATATTGACAATCTCTTCAAAGCTTTTCTGCATTGGTTTAGCTGGGGTAATTAAATTCCGCAATAGGCCGTACGTTCTCGCGCCCATCAAATTCAATAATACCGATGCCTTCTTTTCATCGGCCACCTCATTTGCCTTGCAGTACACTTCAATTCTTTCCACATACGTGGTCCAGTCTTCTATTTCGTTGTCGAAAGCAGTGATGCTGCCACTCTTCGGCATCTTGGGTGGTTTAAAATGGCGCCTCCCACGCTTTTCCTTCTTCCCCAATGGATTAAAATGGTGCCTCCCGCGCTTTTCCTTCTTCCCCCTGCTGCCAATGCTGCTCCTAGCGTTCTAACTAGTAATGGCGGCGCCCCGCGGCTTTCTGCGCGTCTCTCTTTTGTTAATTAATTTTCTTAGTATTATTCTTCTTCAACGTTGTCCACTGCGCGTCTCTTTTCCTTCCCCTTTTTTATTTTCTTTAACACTGCCCGACTCTTGAGTACCGGCCGCACCCTGTGCGCTCCACCCTCTCTCTCTCTTTTTCTTCCCGACGACGCTGCTCGGCCCCCTTGCAGAGCCGCTCGATCGAGCTCTAGCCCACCGCAGTCCGGGAAGGGTCAGCGCACTACCTGCTACCAGCCCGATTTGCTGGGACACCTTGACTGGAGAACCAAGCCCAGCTCTCCACAGCTTCCCCTGCGATTCTCTGAACTCCGATGGATCACTGGGCGGTTGCCCACGGTCGACGGCCGTTGCTCTGGCTTCGACCTCCAAGAAGCTTCTTTTCAGGGATGGATCCCCGTGAGGTGATGCAGTACTGCAGGTGAGTTTGAACCTGCTCGTCGCCACTGTAGTGTCCGCGTATCAATAACACACGGACTGCAGGAGAACGGTAATAACAGGTGTTTACTGAACAGAGAGTATGCTGGAACTGAAAGTACAGAAGCCTGCTACGGCTTTATATACAGGTGTGGTCACTGCCGGTACTACAGTATAAAAGCAGTTCTCTCTTAAAGGTACATACACAACAGAAGGGACCTCTATATTTTCAAAAATGTCCCACCAGGGTGGAACTACAATGTCCAGTATCTTGGCCCCTATCTCTACCATCTTCTGCTCCAGAGTGTAGAAATGTTTCTGTGAGACTATTACTGCTTTGAGTATTTTGGTAAGGTGTTCTGGGAGAGGGGGGATTTCGTAGCCGAAATGTGCTACATACTTTTGCAGGTTGGTAAAATTCTCTTTTACAGTGAGGTGAGCAGTGGAGGGTTCAGGAATGGGGACAATTCGTTCCTCACGATGCTCATGATGCGGTCTCCTCTACATTGGGGAGACCAAACGCAGATTGGGTGACCGCTTTGCGGAACACCTCCGTTCAGTCCGTAAGGGTGACCCCGAGCTTCCGGTCGCCTGTAATTTTAATTCACCGCTCCATTCCCACTCGGACCTCACCGTCCTTGGCCTCTTGCATTATTCCATGGAAGCTCAACGTAAACTCGAGGAACAGCACCTCATCTTCCGATTAGGCACTTTGCAGCCTTCCGGACTCAATATCGAGTTCAACAATTTCAGATCATAACCTCGGCCCCTATTACATTTTTACTTATATTTTTTATCCACCCCTTTGTTTTGGTTTTTCCCTCCCCCTCCCTTTCCTTTTTTCCCCCTCTCCCACATGGCAGCTGTCTCTCATTCTGCCAGAACATTTCACACCTAATCTGAGCTGTCTTTTGTCTCCACTAGTCCGATCACCATCTCGTCTCGTTTTGAATACCTCTTAATGTCTCTTCACTTCTTTTGTTCCCTCCCAGCCCTGCCTTTCGATCTATTTCATTTCCTTTCCAGTTTTGAAAAAGAGTTAGACCCGAAACGTCAACTCTAATTTCTCTCCACGGATGTTGCCTGGCCTGCTGAGTTTTTCCAGCATTTTCTGTTGTTATTTCGGATTTCCAGCATCTGCAGTATTTTGCTATCGTACAATTCGTTCCTGGGCCACTTGAACTTCTGCCTCGGGTTTAAAGCAGAAACTGCTTTCACTTACCGGACACCAGCTATGCTGTCCATGCTGGTAGTGGGGTGCACCTGTGGTGACACAATATGTCCCACCTCCTATATATGCTACCTGCGGGGGAACATGGTCTTGTGCCATTACCTCCATGGTACAGTTTATCGGTTTTGCGCCAGCAGCTTTACACCCGCACTGTGGTTTTGAATAGGCGTTCAAGTGCTGGGGACACAGTATTATGTATGCTCCCGGCTCCGGCACCCCGAGAGGTCAGTACCTGTCATAGCGTGCTCCCACTTTATGACATAAGGTGGGACCGCTGTGAAACGGATGTGTGCACCCCCTTGAATGACTCCAATGTTCTCTACCCTGTATACCGGTGCGGGTCGGGCTGTCCCACCCATGACCGGCAACCTTACTACTATACCCACAATAGTATGATTTGAACGTCCACAATCTACTGGGACTGGGTAGGCCTCAGAAGCTAGCCGGAGTTGACACGGGCTTAATGCATTCTCAAATGGATGGAGGGCTGCGAGGTGCTTGTTGCTGATCCAGGAGGGGACTAAACCCTGTTTTAATCCTCCAGGTTACTGCGGCCCTCGCCTAGCAACCATGCCCCGTACAGTACATACACCTCGTTCTGTGCAGCCTGATCTGAAGCATTCCTGTCCTCTCTTATAAGGGCATTTACAGTCTTTGCGTGCTTCTCCAGCTCAGCTATTATTTCTTTTAAATGGACCATCATGGCCTGGTCCTCGTGTAACTCTGAGCCTACTACCTTATTTTCATCCATAAGGATTTTCCTCAATTGTGTTTTTAAACCGTTTATCTGTGTCTGCAATTCTGTGTCATCCAGGCTGTTGATGACAGAGGACCCTGTGTTAAATGTCGTAAAAACATCAGTCCAGGCACCCCTTCTTTGTCTCCCCATATTACCAAAGTACTCATTGTGTGTGGTGTACAGTTCGGTTTTGTCTACATTGTCAAAATCGAACTCGTAGAATTTCCTAAACATCTCTTTTAACAGGGCCTGGTATAGCTGTTCTGTCTCTTTGGGGCACCACTCCGGTAAGTGTACCTCGGTGAGGTTTAATACCACGGAGGCTACCGGATAGTGTACCCCCTGGTATAGCACCTGTTCCGTAGGCACTAGTACCAGCCCATACCCTGGTCCCTTGGTGGTGGCAGGGCACCCCTCCCTGTGTGTCCTTGCTGCCTGGGTTGTGGGCAGGGGCTTTCGGGGGTGGGTCACAAGTTCAGTGGCATTCACTGGGATCGGGGAGTATGGGACTGCGCACGCCTTCAGGCTGGAATCCCAATCCACCTCCTCACCGCCATCTTGCCATTGCCGGTGGAAAATGATGGATATGCCTGTGGGGCAGACCTTCTCTGACCCCCACATACAGACATAAATCCCCTGATCCGGTTCCCACCACTTGTCCCAGCACACACTTAATCCCCCGTGAGTCCCTGTAATCGTCCGATGGGTATTGTTCCCCAATCGTTCCCACTCAACTGTGGGGTTTCCCATATCCTTGCTCAGTTTTCTGAGCCGCCACCACCTATCCAAAGGAATGTGTCCCTTGCATGTTAAACATACACGTTTCCCTACGGTGACGCTGACCCTTGTGGCAACGACCTGTACCCTGGGGCACAGGAGGGAGGCCTCCCCGTACGTGAACCCGGTCTGGCTGGAGTACTGAGTCGAATTGGACCCCAGCCACCCTGGCCACCTTCCCTCGTGGAAGTAGATGGCGAGCTCCTCCACATCCCGTTCGCCACTTCCATCGGTAACTATCGGTGCTCTCTCTCCTGAGCACCCATAGATGTGGGAGTCCTCCACGTCACCTCGCTTTCCAATGCTCATTCCTATCAGGGCGAGTAGGATTACGCCCCCCTTCATCTTGAAATCCTTTCTGCAAAGAGATACAAGAACATATAGCCAGGTCCCGAGGAGATTCTCTGGCTTGGGTGAAGCATAGTCGGGTCTTGCGACCTCGACTCAAAATACTAACACTCTTAACAATACTACTACTATTTAAAACTACCAATCACCTTGTTTAAACTTAAACTAAACATCCAAACTTAACAATATCAAGCTTAAAAATTACGTAACACTATGTACATCCGTCGCCTGTCTCCGGGCGGCAAGCCTAAATCCTGTTCGGGCTGCGGCACACCGCTCCCTTTGGTGTGGCCGCACTGTCCTGTACTTTCGGTCCCTCGCAGCCTGTGGCTGCTGGCTGGGGACCTCTGCCCTCAGACTGATCCCTGACTCGAGAGGCTGCCCTTTTTAAATGGGGAGCCGGTGACCAGGGTTTCCTTGGCTGGGGCGTCCGTGGGGACCTTCTGGGGACTTTGGCGGGTGGGGTTTTCCTGGCTGGTGGTTCTTTAACCCGAGCCATTGCCCCCTCCTCTGCGATCTGTGCACTTACCACTACCGCTGGCTGGGGATCTTCATCCTCAGGCTTTACCTCTCCTGAACCTGGGCTAGGGGCAGGTAACTCTTCGCAGCCTGGTGCTGCAGGCTGAGGGTCCTCGCCCTCGGGTCCCAAATCTGGGTCCGGGGCGGGGTCTTCACCCTCAGGTCCCTCCTCCTCTAAACCTGGGCCAGGGGCGGGGTCTTCGCCCTCGGGTCCCCCCTCATCTGAATCCCAGAAGAGTGGGGGACTGTCCCAAGTGGTGGGTGGGATGGTCCCTCCCCTTAAACAAGCCACTGCGCCTGCCTGTGCAGTCTGTGAACTTGCTCCTGCTGCAGGCTGAGGATTTCTATCCTCAGACCTTGCCCCAACTGGCTGTTCTCTCTTCTCGGGTTTAAACAGTTTACACTGATTGATGTAACTAGCAGCCTGTTTTAAAGTCTCGTCCGCTGCCTTGAATGAGCCTTCTATGGACTCCCCATCCTTTCTCCTTACCGGTTCGGCCTTAAGGAAGGGATCTTGGGCTTGGACCTGCTTTAGGTCTGGGGCCAAAGCTACCCCCTGTGTGCCTCCCTTGTCCCGGATTACGGCCACCGAACCTGTCCGATATGGGTCCCAATACTCTCCTTCCCTAGCCCTCTGCTTGGGCACCTCATTGGTCCTTTGGTTACCCTCCCGCGTGGTAGGGAGGGATCCCAAATCTCTGGCCAAAGGTTTGGCCATTCCCCCAGCCTGCTCGTTCCCTGTAAATCCCATTAGGCTAAATGGGACCTTGTTAGACCTGGGAGGATTGGTCGGGTCTTCCGAATGGACCACCGTGCTGGAAGCTCCAGTGTCCACCGAATATCTCCCCTGCACCGTCTCCACCCGCATCTTAACACAGGGCCTGCTCCCCTCATCGTTTTCAAGGGGACACAGGTCGACAGGCTTCGCTGGTTCTAGTCAGGGCCATGGGGCGGATGGGGTCAGAGCACCGGTAGCGGCTGCTACTCTCCCCTGGCCAGTCAATAGGGACCTCATGGTGTTCAAAAATGACTCGACCGTGGCGGGAGGGATTCCTGTCTCTGCCTTTTGGACTGGGGCTGTGGAATTCTTTCCCTTGTTATCTTTCCAAGGGTTTTTGCACTCCTTCCTCCAGTATCCATCCTTCCCATACCCGTAACAATTGAGCTTAGTGCTAGAAGGGTTATTCCCTTCCTGATGCCACTCCTTCCTACCCTGTCCGGGTTTTACCTCATGCACCTTCCCCTTAGGTGGGTGTGCATCGGTTCACCTACCATTCTTATAGGCTAGGGTCAACTGTCTGATCACCGTAAGTTCAGTGGTCAGGGGATTCCTAGGGTCGAACCAGACTTCCGCCTTGGCCCGGACCTGTAGCAAGCTGTTTGCCACCTGGCAACGGAGCCAGTGGGCCAGCTGATCCCGGTTCAGGAATGCCCGGTTAGGTGCTCCAGGACAGGCGCTCCTATATACCGGCCATAACCTGTCTGCAAAGGCCTGCGGGGTTTCCCCTGCGAGCTGCACTGTCTTCACACGGAAGAAAGGACTTCCCTCATTCATCCCATGGCCTCCAGAACTTCATCCCTGAGCTCCTCATACCCACTCTGCCCCCTCTTACATTCGTCAGAGAGGGACTGGAGGAGCCTACTCTCCAAAGAGAACAGCAGCATTTTGGCCTGCTCAGCATCATCACACTCGTTGATGCTGGCTGCCTGTTCCACTTCCCTGAAGTGGACCGAGGGGTTCCCTTTTTCTGCGAGCTTTGGGATATGGCTCACCATAGCCCTAAGCTGTTGGGTGCTATAGGGTAATACGAACTGGTTTTGGAGGGGTCCCACGGCCTCGCCATTAACGGGTGGGCCAAACTTCCGATGCCAGGCTGGGCACATCGGGCCTGGTTCCAGCCTCTCTTGCGGGGGTTGCTCCACCTCCGCTTCTACCCCTGACTTCACCCCCCTTGCTGCCAGACCTCGCTAAAACCTGGCACTACGGATGGTGGTCATGGGACCTCCTGTTCCTCAACCGGGTCATCCCTTGGCACTACCTGTGGTGTCTGAACTGTCCTCCCCTCGTTCCCTGTAAAATCCGCCTGGCCTGCCTTCGGGCTTATGAGGCACACCATGCCCTTTGCCTTCCTTAGGGCCAGGCTCAGATTCTCTATTTGTTACTTGCAGGGGCCATGATCTGCGTCTTCAAACCCCTGTTCACTTGCCAACTTATAGGCTGCCTTTACTTCTTTTACTTTCTCCTCCTGCGCTCTTACTTGTCTCGCTAGGCGGGCGTTCTTTTCCCGCAACCTCAACTCACTGCTCTTGGCTTCGGTGACCTGGCACTGTAGGTATTCCAACCTGGCCTTATGTTCTCCCACTAATTGTACCCTTTCCTGATTCAGGGCCTGCAATGCTACCAGTAACTTCTCCCCTGCTAGAGCCTTGTCCTGGATCTCCAGGGCTGACTCCCTTATCTCGGCTGCCTGTACTGCAACAAGCCTGTCCAAAAGCTGGACCTGCTTCTTGAAGCACATCAGCCAGACTGCCTTCTCTAGGGATTTCTTGTGCTCCTTCCCTTCTGTCCACTTAGCTGCGGCATCTACCGGACGCCCAGCCTTTAACAGATTGGTGATCCACTTCTTTGTGATATTCACCTTGCTGAACACATAATCAGAAATCCTTTCCTCCATCATGGTTTACTCTTCTGAACCATTGTCTACTGTATCGCACCTCTGTTGCCGGTGTCCTGCTGCGGTCGCCATTTCTGTAGGGGGTGGTGTGTGCCCAGTCAGCTCTGCCCCTGACTGTCTCTGAGCGGTTCGAATCGCTCCCACACCCCTGGGTTCTAGACACCGGACTTAGGTACAGGCGGCGATACAGAAAATAGAGTAGGCAACTGGTTTGGTACAAGAAAACTGTAATCTTATTAAAGGCACAACAATATTACAACACTGGAAAAATCACTAGAATAATTACAGGCATATAAAATTACACTTATTTGGGAATGGGGAACACATGGCACATCGAGGGAACAAACACATTAAAAATCCCCCCACCCTTATCCCACCCCCAATACCTAACTAGATTAAGCTACGAGGGGTCAGGGATTTATGCTCACCAATGGGGTTTCCTTGACAGTTCGAAACCTGTCGACTAAGCCGGTTGTGGTTTTGGGGTTCGATCTTGTTGTCCTTTGGGGCCTGCCATCGTCATATGGTCCCAGGGCGCGGCGATGGAGTCGTCTGTGTAAAGTACCCTCCTTTTCCTCCATTAGAGAAATGGTGTAAAGTCTTTGTTGGGTACTTTACTTTGCAGAAATGGTTCTTCTTCTGGTGGTGGTTTGGTCGCCGGTGGTTTTGTTGCGGTTGGGGTTCGGTTGGTGGTTTATATTGTTAGCTTGATTTTCCTACCCATGCTTCAAATGCCAGCTTATAACTAGGCCGAGGTGTGTGCCCACTCGTCCCCAACGCTCCTTTTCGCTGCCCTTCTCTGCTTATCGGTTTTTGCCGTTCATCTCGTCTCATCTGCCCGGTTGCGGGCCCATGCATCCTGTGCGTGTTTGAGTCGGGTCCCGTTCTCCTCCCGCGTTTGGCCCCCGGTGTTGTAATGGGCGTCCTCGGTGTCGAGCAGCGCGGGGAGGGAGGAGAGGAAGAAGAGAGCCAGCGAAGAGGCAAGAGGCAAGAGGCCTTGGCTACAGGTGGGCCTACAGTTATACCCGGTTCTTCACCCCTTATCTGCACGCCAAATCAGGTCAGTTCTTTGTCTATTTTTTGGCAGGCTTGTCTAAAATGATTACAGTCATTCACTTTAACGGCTATTGGGGCAGTTGTCTCCTTGTTTAATGGCTTCGATATCCTGGCTGTTTGTTATTTATGAAATTTAATCATTTTCTCCTGGCTTGGCAGCTACTGTGAGCTGTTACCGATTATTTCTGCAAGAAGTTAATGGCCTCAAGATTAGGTCCATCCTGACTTGATCTGTTCCAAGATGAAGAATGCATATTCTGTGTTTACCTAGCTGTCTGGCTTTAGAAAAGGACAAAGTCTTTCACAGATCCATGCATGTTAGCTTTTGTTTCAGGATTTGAAAGGGCCTGCCTTTTGCAGGGCCTTGTTTTTTTTAAAATCCTGCAGGCCTTGGTCACGAGGTTTCAGAAGCCATTTTGGGTAACCTTTTAATAACTTGCCCATACAGGGTCCCTTTATCCATAACTTTCGGGGAATGTGGGAATTTTGAGAACCCTACAGTCTCTAGAAAAGAGAAGGCTGAGGGTGACCTGATAGAGGTCTTATAAGAACATAAGAACAGGAGTAGGCCATTTAGCCCCTCGAGCCTGTTCTGCCATTCAATGAGATCATGACTGATCTATATCCTAACTCCATCCACCTGCCTTTGCCCCATATCCCTTAATATCTTTATTTAACAAAAATCTATCAATCTCAGATTTAAAATTAACGATTGATCTAGCATCAACTGCCGTTTGTGGAAGAGAGTTCTAAATTTCAACCACCCTTTGTGTGTAGAAATGTTTCCTAACTTCACTCCTGAAAAGCCTGGCTCTAATTTTTAGGCTATGTCTCCTAGTCCTAGTTTCTCTCTATCTACCTGGGTAAGGCGGCGGCGGCAGAGGAGCATGGTTAAAAGCGGCGGCAGAGCGCAGGTAGGCCCCACAGCGGCGGCGGACCTGGGTGAGGCGGCGACGGCAGAGGAGCATGGTTAAAAGCGGCAGCGGAGCGCAGGTAGGCCCCACAGCGGCGGCGGACCTGGGTGAGGTGGCAGCGGCAGAGGAGCATGGTTAAAAGCGGCGGCAGAGCGCAGGTAGGCCCCACAGCAGCGGCGGACCTGGGTGAGGCGGCGACGGCAGAGAAGCATGGTTAAAGGCGGCAGCGGAGCGCAGGTAGGCCCCACAGCGGCGGCGGACCTGGGTGAGGCGACGGCGGCAGAGGAGCATGGTTAAAAGCAGCGGCAGAGCGCAGGTAGGCCCCACAGCAGCGGCGGACCTGGGTGAGGTGACAGCGGCAGAGGAGCGTGGTTAAAAGCAGCGGCAGAGCGCAGATAGGCCCCACAGTGGTGGCGGACCTGGTTGAGGCGGCGGCGGCAGAGGAGCGTGGTTAAAAGCGGCGGCAGAGCACAGGTAGGCTTACCAATCTCCAATCTCCGAACTCAGAGAGGGAGAGAAGTAAAATGTAATTGAAGTGTGACGTCACCAGAAAGCAGGTAAGTGATTGGTTGGTGAGTATTTCTCTCTCTTTTAAACTTAAACTCTGTGGTTTATAGTTTCTAAGCTCTCTGTGGTGCAGCGAGGACTGTTGGTAAACCAAGGCCCTTAAGTATATCATTTAACTGTAGTGTAATTGGTGGGATTGATTTGATTTAATTTAATTTGAATTAATTAAAGGGTAAGTCATGATAGGAGAGCTCAGCCCCGTGGTATGCTCCTCCTGCGCTATGTGGGAACCCAGGGACACTTTCTGTGTCCCTGACAACCATGTGTGCAGGAAGTGTATCCAGCTGCAGCTACTGGCAGATCGCATTGCGGCGCTGGAGCTGCGATTGGAGACATACTGGACCATTCGCGATGCTGAGCACATTGTGGATATCAAGTTTAATCAGTTGGTCATGCCGCAGGCAAAGGTTGCACAGGCAGAAAGGGAATGGGTGACCAACAGGCAGAGTAGTAGGCGCAGGCAGGTAGTGCAGGAGTCCCCTGTGGACATCCCCCTCTCCAACAGATATACCACTTTGAATACTGTTGAGGGGGATGGCTTATCAGGGGAAAGCAGCAGCAGCCAACTTCCTAGCACCAGGGGTGGTTCTGCTGCACAGGACGGGAGGAAAATGAGGGGTAGAGCTATAGTAATAGGGGATTCTATATAAGGGGAATAGATAGGCATTTCTGCGGTCGCAAACGAGACTCCAGGATGGTGTGTTGCCTCCCTAGTGCAAGGGTCAAGAATGCCTCAGAGCGGCTGCAGAAAATTTTGGAAGGGGAGGTGCATATAGGTACCAATGATATATGTAAAAAACGGGATGAGGTCCTAAAAGCTGAATTTAGGGAGTTAGGAGGTAAATTAAAAAATAGGACATCAAAGGTAGTAATCTCAGGATTGCTACCAGTGCCACATGCTAGTCAGAGTAGGAATAGAAGGATATTTCAGCTGAATACGTGGCTAGAGGAATGGTGCAAGGGGGAAGGATTCAAATTCCTGGGACATTGGAACCGGTTCTGGGGGAGGTGGGACCAGTACAAACTGGACGGTTTGTACCTGGGCAGGGCCGGGACCAATGTCCTAGGGGGACTGTTTGCTAGTGCTCTGGGGGAGGGTTTAAACTAAAATGGCAGGGGGTTGGGAACCTGAGCAGGGAGACAGAGGAAAGGGAAACAAGGATAAAAGCAAAAGATAGGAAGGAGAAAAACAAAAGAGGCAGTCAGAGAAATCAACGGTTTAAATCAAACATGGCCACAGTAAATAATAATTCTAATATGTCTAAGAGCGTTAAAAAAACAAGCCTGAAGGCTTTGTGTCTTAATGCGAGGAGCATTCGTAATAAGGTGGATGAATTAGCTGCACAAATAGAGGTAAACGAATATGATTTGATTGGGATTACGGAAACATGGCTCCAGGGTGACCAAGGCTGGGAACTCAACATCCAGGGGTATTCAATATTCTGGAAAGATAGGCAAAAAGGAAAAGGAGGTCGGGTAGCATTGCTGGTTAAAGAAGGGATTAACACAATTGTAAGGAAGGATATTAGCTCTGATGATGTGGAATCTGTATGGGTAGAACTGAGAAATACCAAGGGGCAGAAAACGTTAGTGGGAGTGGTATATAGACCTCCAAACAGTAATGCAGAGGTTGGGGATGGCATTAAAAGGGAAATTAGAGAAGCGTGCAATAAGGGCATAGCAGTCATCATGGGTGACTTTAATCTACATATATATTGGGCTAACCAAATTAGTAACAATACTGTGGAGGAGGAATTCCTGGAGTGTTTACGGGATGGTTTCCTGGACCAATATGTCGAGGAACCAACCAGAGATCAGGCCATCTTAGACTGGGTATTAGGTAATGAGAAAGGATTAATTAGCAATCTTGTTGTACGAGGCCCCTTGAGTCAGAGCGATCATAATATGATAGAATTCTTCATTAAGATGGAGAGTGAAGTAGTTGACTCAGAGACTAGGGTCCTGAATTTAAATAAAGGAAACTACGATGGTATGAGGCGCGAGTTAGGTAGGATTATTTGGGGAATGTCACTCAAAGGGTGGATGGTGCATAAGCAATGGCAAACATTCAAAGACCGCATGGATGAACAACAGAATTTGTTCATCCCAGTTTGGCATGAAAATAAAACAAAAAAGGCGACTCAACCGTGCCTAACAAGGGAAATTAGGGATAGCATAAGATCCAAGGAGAGGACATATAAATTGGCCAGAAAAAGCAGTAAACCTGAGGATTGGGAGCAGTTTAGGATTCAACAAAGGAGGACAAAGGGATTAATTAAGAAGGGGAAAATAGAATATGAGAGTAAGCTTTCAGGGAACATAAAAACTGACTAAAAGCTTTTATAGATACAGTATTTGTAGGGAAATGGTGTTAGGGAAATTGACGGGATTGAAGGCCGATAAATCCCCAGGGCCTGATAATCTACATCCTAGGGTACTTAAGGAAGTGCCCTAGAAATAGTAGATGCATTGCTGATCATCTTTCAACATTCGATGGAATCTGGAACTGTACCCATGGATTGGAGGGTAGCTAATTTTACCCCACTATTCAAAAAAGGTGGTGGAGAGAAAATGGGGAATTACAGACCTGTAATGTAAGCCTGACATTGGTAGTGGGGAAAATGCTAGAGCCCATTATAAAAGATGTAATAGCAGAGCACTTGGAAAACAGTGACAGGATCGGACAAAGGTAAATCGTGCTTGACTAATCTACTGGAATTTTTTGAGGATGTAACTGGTAAAGTAGATAAGGGAGAACCAGTGGATGTGGTGTATTTGGACTTTCAAAAGGCTTTCGATAAGGTCCCACATAAGAGATTAGCGTGTAAAGTTAAGGCACATGGGATTGGAGGCAAGGTATTGACTTGGACAGAGAACTGGTTGGCAGACAGAAAGCAAAGAGTTGGAATAAACGGGTCTTTTTCCGAGTGGCAGGTAGTGACTAGTGGGGTACCGCAGGGATCGGTCCTTGGACCCGAGCTATTCACAATATGTATTAATGATCTAGACGAGGGAACTAGATGTAATATCTCCAAGTTTGCAGACGACACAAAGCTGGGTGGGCGTGTGTGCTGTGAGGAGGATGCCGAGAAACTCCAGGATGATTTGGACAGGTTGGGTGATTGGGCAGAAGCATGGCAGATGCAATATAACGTGGGTAAATGCGAGGTTATCCACTTTGGTGGCAAAAACAGGAAGGCAGATTATTATCTGAATGGCAATAGATTGGGAGAAGGGGAAGTGCAAAGAGACCTGGGTGTCCTTGTGCACCAGTCGCTGAAGGTAAGCATGCAGGTGCAGCAGGCAGTTAAGAAGGCAAATGGTATGTTGGCCTTCGTAGCGAGAGGGTTTGAGTACAGGAACAAGGATGTCTTGCTGCAGTTGTACAGGGCCTTGGTGAGACCACATCTTGAGTATTGTGTGCAGTTTTGGTCGCCTTATCTGAGGAAGGATGTTCTTGCCATGGAAGGAGTTCAGTGAAGATTCACCAGGCTGATACCTGGGATGGCAGGAATGACGTATGAGGAGAGATTGGGTCAATTGGGCTTATACTCGCTGGAGTTTAGAAGAATGAGAGGGGATCTTATTGAAACTTATAAAATTCTGACAGGACTGGACAGACTAGATGCAGGAAGGATGTTCCCGATGGTCGGGGAGTCCAGAACCAGGGGGCACAGTCTAAGGATAAGGGGTAAGCCATTTAGGACAGAAATGATGAGGAATTTCTTCACCCAGAGAGTGGTGAACCTGTGGAATTCTCTACCACAGAAGGCAGTAGAGGCCAATTCATTAAATATATTCAAGAAGGAGTTGGATATATTTCTTAAGGCTAAAGGGATCAAGGGATATGGGGAGAAAGCAGGGACAGGGTACTGAATTTGGATGATCAGCCATGATCGCATTGAATGGCGGAGCAGGCTCGAGGGGCCGAATGGCCTACTCCTGCTCCTATCTCCTATGTTTCTATGTTTCTACCATATCCAGATCATTAATATATATAGTGAACAGCTGAGGTCCTAGGACCGATCCTTGCGGTACCCCACTCGTCACTGCCTGCCACTCAGAAAACGACCCGTTTATTCCAAACCTTTGCTTTCTGTCCGCCAACCAGTTCTCTATCCAAGTCAATACCTTGCCCCCAATCCCATGTGCCTTAATTTTGCACGCTAATCTCTTATGTGGGACCTTATCAAAAGCCTTCTGAAAGTCCAAATACACCACATCCACTGGTTCTCCCTTATCTATTTTACCAGTTACATCCTCAAAAAATTCCAGTAGATTAGTCAAGCATGATTTACCTTTTGTAAATCCATGTTGACTTTGTCCGATCCTGTCACTGCTTTCCAAGTGCTCTGCTATTACATCTTTTATAATGGACTCTATCATTTTCCCCACTACCGATGTCAGGCTTGCCGGTCTATAATTCCCCGCTTTTTCTCTACTACCTTTTTTGAATAGTGGGGTAACATTAGCTACCCTCCAATCCATGGGTACTGTTCCAGAGTCTATCGAGTTCTGAAAGATGACCAGCAATGCATCTACTATTTCTACGGCCACTTCCTTAAGTACCCTGGGATGTAGATTATCAGGCCCTGGGGATTTATCGGCCTTCAGTCCCATCAATTTTCCTAACACCATTTCCCTACAAATACTGATTTCTTTCAGTTCCACCCTTTCATCAGACACTATGTTCCCCGGCATCTCTGGGAGGTTATTTGTGTCCTCCTTTGTGAAGACAGAACCAAAATATGTATTTAGTTGGTCTGCCATTTCTTTGTTCCCCATTATAAATTCCCCTGATTCTGACTGCAAGGGACCTACGCTTGACTTCACCAATCTTTTTCTCTTCACATATCTATAAAAGCTTTTACAGTCAGCTTTTATGTTCCCTGCAAGCTTACTCTCATATTCTATTTTCCCTTTCTTAATTAATCCCTTTTTCCTCCTTTGTTGAATCCTAAACTGTTCCCAATCCTCAGGATTATTGCTTTTTCTGGCCAATTTATATGTCCTCTCCTTGGATCTTATGCTATCCCTAATTTCCCTTGTTAGCCACGGTTGAGTCACCTTTTTTGTTTTATTTTTATGCCAAACTGGGATGAACAAATTCTGTAGCTCATCCATTCGGTCTTTGAATGTTTGCCATTGACTATCCACCGTCAACCCTTTGAGTGCCATTCCCCAATCAATCCTACCCAACTCGCTCCTCAGACCATCGTAGTTTCCTTTATTTAAATTGAGGACGCTAGTCTCTGAGTCAACTACTTCATTCTCCATCTTAATGAAGAATTCGATTGTATTATGATCGCTCCGACCCAAGGGGCCTCGTACAACAAGATTGCTAATTAATCCTTTCTCGTTACATAATCCCCAGCCTAAGATGGCCTGATCTCTGGTTGGTTCCTCGACATATTGGTCCAGGAAACCATCCCATAAACACTCCAGGAATTCCTCCTCCACAGTATTGTTACTAATTTGGTTGGCCCAATCTAGATTAAAGTCACCCATGATGACTGCTGTGCCCTTATTGTACGCTTCTTTAATTTCCCTTTTAATGCCATCCCCAACCTCCACCTTACTGTTTGGAGGTCTATATACCACTCCCACTAATGTTTTTTTCCCCTTAGTATTTCTCAATTCTACCCATACAGATTCCACATCATCAGAGCTAATATCCTTCATTACAATTGTGTTAATCCCTTCTTTAACCAGTAATGCTACCCCACCTCCCTTTTTGCCTATCTTTCCTGAATATCGAATACCCCTGGATGTTGAGTTCCCAGTCTTGGCCATCCTTGAGCCACGTTTCCGTAATCCCAACCAAATCGTATTCGTTTACCTCTATTTGCGCAGCCAATTCATCCACCTTATTACAAATGCTCCTCGCATTAAGACACAAAGCCTTCAGACTTGTTTTTTTAACGCTCTTAGACATATTAGAATTATTATTTACTGTGGCCATGTTTGATTTAAACCGTTGATTTCTCTGACTGCCACTTTTGTTTTTCTCCTTCCTATCTTTTGCTTTTATCCTTGTTTCCCTTTCCTCTGTCTCCCTGCTCAGGTTCCCAACCCCCTGCCATTTTCGTTTAAACCCTCCCCCACAGCACTAGCAAACACTACCATATCAGTTCCCCTTAATATCTTGAAAACTTCGATCAAATCACCCCTTAACCTTCTAAATTCCAGGGAACACAACCCTGGTTTGTGTAATCTCTCCTCGTAGTTTAACCCTGGAGTCTGGGTATCATTCTGGTAAATCTTCACTACACTCCCTCCAAGGCCAATATATCCTACCTAAGGTGTGGTGCCCAGAACTGCTCACAATACTCCAGGTGTGGTCTAACCTGGGCTTTGTATAGCTGTAGCATGACTTCTACCTCCTTGTATTCTAGTCCTCTAGATAGAAAGACTTCCCTTAGCCTTTGTGATTATTTTCTGTACCTGTCCATCACATTTTAATGATCTATGTACATAGACCCCCAGGTCACTTTGAATCTCCATTGTTTCTAGCTTTTCACCATTTAAAAAGTACTCTGATCTATCCTTTATAGGTCCAAAGTGGATGGCCTCGCATTTGCTTACATTGAAATCCATTTGCCACAGTATTGCCAATTCACTTAATCTATTAATATCGCTTTGTAATTTTATGCTTCCATCTACACTGCTTATAATGCCACCTATCTTTATGTCATTAGCAAACTTGGATATGTGGCTTTCTATCCAATCATCTGAGTCGTTAATAAATACGGTGAATAGTTGAGGCCCCAACACAGATCCCTGTTGGATACCACTAGTTAAACCCTGCCAATTAGAGTACCTGTCCATTATCCCTACGCTCTGTCTCCTGCTGTTCAGCCAATTTCCTAACCAGGTCAATAATTTGCCTTCAATTCCATGAGCATCAGTTTTAGCTAACAGTCTCTTATGAGTCTCTTTATTGAATGCCTTCTGGAAGTCCATATAAATAACATACCTCTTCAAAAAATTCAATCTGGTTCGTCAGGCATGACCTATCCTTTACAAATCCATGCTGGCTTTCCCCAATCAGCTGAAAATTTTCAAGATTTTCAGTCACTCTATCCTTAATTAAAATTTTCCGATGACAGATATTAGGCTAACTGATCTATAATTCACTGGTTTCCTTCTCTCACCTTTCTTAAATAGCGGAGTGACATGTGCAATTTTCCAATCTAAAGGAACAGTTTCTGAATCGAGTGAACTTTGGAAGATTATAGTTAGGGCATCTACAATGTTCTCACCTACTTCATTTAGAACCCTGGGATAGAAATCATCTGGTCCTGGAGATTCGTCACTCTTTAGTGCCATTATTTTCTTCATTACTGTTATTTTTGCTTACATTCATTTTGGTGAGGCCCCATCCCTGATTCAATATTATTTTCCTTGGGATGTCCGGCGTGCTAGACACAAAGTAATTATTCAATATGCCTTTATAATTATCAAGGGATTTGATAGGATAGACTTTCCACTTGTGAGAAGTCCAAAACTGGGGTCCATAAATATAAAATAGTCATCAATAAATCCAATAAGGAATTCAGGAGAAACTTCTTTACTCAGAGAGTGGGGATAATGTGGAACTTGCAATATGGCGTAGTTGAGGCAAATAGCATAGATGCACTTAAGGGGAAGCTAGATAAGTACATGAAGGAGAAAGGAATAGAAGGATATGTTGCTCAGGTTAGATGAAGTAGGATGGGGGGAGTCTCGTGTGTATCACAGACCACTTGGGCGGAATGGGCTGTCTCTGTGCTGTACATTTTATGTAATTCTGTGTAAAAACCCTTCAGTTTTTTTTTATTCATTCACATGTGGGCATCACAAAGCCAGTAGTTATTGCCCAACTCTAGTTGCCCTGAACTGAGTGGCTTACTAGGCTACTTCAGAGGGCAGTCCCACTCCAGAGACTTGAGCACAAAATCCAGGCTGACACACCAGTGCAGTACTGAGGGAGTGCTGCACTGTCGGAGATGCCATCTTTCCGATGAAGCGTTAAACCGAGGCCCCGTCTGCCCTCTCAGGTGGACATAAAAAAATCACGTGGCACTCTTTCAAAGATGAGCAGGGGCGTTCTCCCCGGTGTCCTGACCAATATTTATCTCTCACCCAACATCACTAAAAACAGATTATCTGGTCATTTATCACAGTGCTGTTGTGGGAGCTTGTTGTGCGCAAATTGACTGCCACGTTTCAAGATTCAAGATTCAAGATTCAAGATCATTTTATTGCCATATGTAACTAGTACAATGGAATGCTTACTCCCCACTCACTCCCACAATACAAGCATATAAATATAAAAGCAAAAAATAAAAACAAGTATAAATAAAAACAATAAGCAAATAAGCAGAAAGTATAGCAATAACAGTCCAAGTTGCAGGATATGATGAATAGTGCAAAAAAGCCTCAATTACCACTGGAAATAATAGTAATGTAATATGATAAATATATGGTAATATAAGTATAATATATATATTTACATAAACATATAACTATAATATGTGGGGCAGTGCGGTTAGCAGTTCAGTAGGTGCACTGCCTGTGGATAGAAACTGTTCTTAAACCTGCTGGTCCTGGTTCGGATGCTGCGGTACTGACGTCCGGACCGCAGGAGGGAGAACAGTTTGTGCCCAGGGTGATTGGGGTCCTGGATGATGGAGCGGGCCTTGTTCCGGCACCTGGTCTGGAAGATCTCCTCGATGGACGGAAGTGCACACCCGATGATCTTTTCTGCCATATTCACAACTCTCTGGATGGCTTTCTTGTTCTGTGCAGTGGTGTTACCATACCACACATTGACACCACTCGTCAAGACACTCTCTATGGTGCCGCGGTAAAAGTTCACAAGCCACTGTGTGCTTTTGCCGCATTTCCTCAGGCACCGTTACAACAGTGACTACACTTCAAAAGTACTTCATTGGCTGTAAAGCACTTTGGGACATCCTGAAGTCTTGAAAGACAGTACAAAATGTTCTTTCGTTTTACTCTATCTGGGAATCTATTCCATATTTTGTGTCAAAAAAGCTCAAAACTCTCGAGATTGAAGACGAAATGAGC
The DNA here is from genome assembly GCF_052327205.1 of Somniosus microcephalus. Lineage (NCBI taxonomy): Eukaryota > Metazoa > Chordata > Chondrichthyes > Squaliformes > Somniosidae > Somniosus > Somniosus microcephalus. Next base: position 258,822,303 of record NC_140987.1, on the reverse strand, counting down.
AGCAGTCAGCAGCTAAAGATCCCTTTAATTAGTGTTGTAATAACTGCCTCTCAACCTCTACCAATCATGCTTCATGGGCGGGATGAGGAAGTAATTGTTGCAGCGCTGACTGACATGAAAATGGTGCATGGGGAGGTCCTGACAACATCAGTTAACCCCTCTGCTTGAATATCTGAATTAGATCCTTGTCTCCTTCTGGCAGGAACACTGGTTGCCTAACTCGAAGGTCCTCCAGTGGTAGGTGGGCGGGACCTCTGGCAGTAAGTGGGTGGGGCCTCTGGCAGTAATTGGGCAGGACCATTGGCAGTAAGTGGGCAGGGCCTCCGTCAGTAAGTGGGCGGGGTCTTTGGCAGGAAGTGGGCAGGACCTCTGGCAGTAAGTGAGCGGGGAATCTGGCAGTAAGTGGGTGGGACCTCTGGCAGTAAGTGGGCAGAGCCTCTGGCAGTAACTGGGTGGGGCCTCTGGCAGTAAGTGGGCAGGGCCTCTGGCAGTAAGTGGGCAGGGCCTCTGGCAGTAAGTGGGTGGGACCTCTGGCAGTAAGTAGGCCCAGTTTTCACCTCGACACTAACCATTCAAAGGTGCATAAGCGGCGGGCAATATCGTGATGGAAATTGGCCCCAGCACATTTTTAAAAAGCAGAAGAACATGAACATGTCCCCAAACTTGGGGTAAATAGAGATCACCTCACCTGGCCCATACTTCAGGTTGGAAATTTAATTCGGTGTTTATTCCGTACTGTAATGAAATAAACAAGTTAGGACTTATTCTGATTCTGTTACACAACTGGCTAGCTTTTAACTGATTTGTGTCCATGTACTTAAGATGGAGAAGTACAGCAAGCACCTGGAACTTTTGGTAGCTGAAAGGACGCAAGACTTAGTCCACGAGAAACAGAAAACAGATCGTTTGCTTTACAGTAAGTCTTGAGGGAGCCACCCCTTGAAAAAAATCCCACTCGCATTCAGACAGTTAATAGAATTATGATTATTAATTGTGATTTAAAAAAAACGGCCTTTCCTGTTCTGCTTTGCTTTGAATAAAACAGATTAAAGGCTAGTCTAGAAATTATCATTGGAAGTGTTCGAAGATGAATGTCTAATTAGGTTAGGTGATATTAAGTTGTCCACTGTTTTGGCAGAAGCATTAACCTATTTTTAAGCAGAGCAATGTTATCAAATGGGTTAGGATGTTGGCCTTCATCTTGTATGTGGGCCAGATGTTTTGTTAAGGCTTCTTGGCTAGAAAGTAGTGTGGTCATCTTACGTGGGAGTATATACTGTGTGTTTCCTTATATAGTGTATGCTTTTTTATTCATTCCTGGTATATGGGCATTGCTGGCAAGGCCAGAATTTATTTCCCATCCATAATTGCCCTCGAGAAGGTGGTGGTGAGCCACCTTCTTGAACCGCTGCAGTCCATGTAGTGAAAGTACTCCCACAGTGCTGTTAGGTAGGGAGTTCCAGGATTTTGACCCAACAACGATGAAGGAACAGCGATATATTTCCAAGTCAGGATAGTGTGTGACTTGGAGGGGAACTTGCAGGTGGTGGTGTTCCCATGTGCCTGCTGCCCTTGTCCTTCTAGGCGGTAGAGGTCGCGGATTTTGGAGATGCTGTTGAAGAAGCCTTGGCGAGTTGCTGCAGTGCATCTTGTCCACACTCCCAGTACACACTGCAGCCACGGTGCACCAGTGGTGGATGGAGTGAATGTTTAAGATGGTGTCGAACTTCTTGAGTGTTGTTGGAGCTGCATTCATCCAGGCGAATCACTCGCTGCAGAATATCCAGCCTCTAACCTGCTCTTGTAGCCACAGTACTTATGTGGCTGGGCTAGTTAAGTTTCTGGTCAATGGTGACCCCAGGATGTTGATGGTGGGGGATTTGGCGATAGTAATGCCACTAAATGTCAAGGGGAGTTGGTTAGACTCTCTCTTGTTGGAGATAGTCATTGCCTGGCACTTCTGTGGTGCGACTGTTACCTGCCACTTATCAGCCCAAGCCTGAACATCGTCCAGATCTTGCTGCATGCAGGGAACATGTATGTTTCCTTATATACTGTAATATGGCCTTATATACTGTATGCAAAAATTTACCCAACTCTATGCGATTAAGATTTGGAGTTACAATGGGAACACAATCCTAAATTGTTTTAAATGAAGAGAAAAAGAAAATCTATGCTTGGCAAATGGGTTGGGACCTGCTGACCCTCTTAGGAAAACATGAGAAGAGGACATTGCTGACAGATTGCACTGCATTTGCATTTAGTTTGTGCATGTGTCTAAAATATTGTTCCTGTTCTAGGTATGTTGCCAAAACAAGTAGCCGATGACCTAAGGCAAGGAATCATGGCTCAAGCTCAGAACTATTCTAGCGCAACAATATTCTTCAGGTAAATATATGCGCAACACCTGTGTATGTGGCAAATGCATAAATTTGGGGAGAGGGAAAATGACCTAAGTCTTCTCGACTGACCCAGTTTTTAAACTGCACTCCAGGGATTTTGACCACGCACTATACCAGCTGAAGAGGGCAGAGTATTGTAAAGTGAGAGGGACTCTATTAAAAGAATCAGCTTATACCGAGCAGTCTTGAATAGCGAAGTGTCAGCAAGCTGTTACAGAGGTAATGTCTTCAGTCTGAGTGATGGGAAGCATAGCTGTACGTATATATTTGCTACCACTGTCAGCAACTATTCCTGCTTAGCAAGCGAGCAATCCTGACAATGTCAGTGATATATTAAAGAGGACCAGTGCCCCTTCGTGAATGAAAAACAGTTTACCAATTTAAAAAAAAAAATTTGTTTGGAAACAAACAAAATGAACTAAATTGCATCGAGCCTCACCATCACAGTGGGGAATATAAAATGAAGGACTTGCGTCTGTCAACCGAGACTTTTCTTTAATGTGTATTTATTGTAGACATGGTGGAACCATCTTGATGCAAAACACTCCACTAAATAATCCTGCATCCAACCACACAACTGTCCAGTTGAGAAATTTATAGCCCGCTACCAATCCACCCATTTTTATTTCCAATTTTCTACTCTTTCCTCCTCTCCTCTCCTGGAAGCACTGACTCGTGTTGGGATATGGCCCCAAGGTTGTCAGCAACCCTCCAGAACCCCATTATTTGTATGTGCTTAGAGAGTAAGTGCCCACAGGTTACTGTCTGTGGATGTATCTCAGACTAATATGATCTTGTCGTCACCTCATCCCTATACAGACGGGAGGCGGCGGGGGTGGGGGGTGGGGGTATGATTTTGATTTTTGTGAGACAGCGTAAAATGAGTGGTAGCGAATTGACAGCCCATTTTACATCTCTCCTGATTTTCCTTTCCATTGAAGTCAATGGGAGAGATGTATAACAGGCTGCGATTTGCAATTCACGGGGTATCTTCCCACCCTATCAAACCCTTTCATAATCCTAAAGATCTCTATCAGGTCATCCCTCAGTCTTCTCTTTTCTAGAGAAAAGAGCCCCAGCCTGTTCAATCTTTCCTGATAGGTATAACCACTCAGTTCTGGTATCATTCTACTAAATCTTTTTTGCACCTTTTCCAGTGCCTCTATACCCTTTTTATAATATGGAGACTGGTACTGTACACAGTACTCCAAGTGTGGTCTAACCAAGGTTCTATACAAGTTTAACATAAGTTCTCTGCTTGTCAATTCTACCCCTTTAGAAATGAATCCCAGTGCTTTGTTTGCTTTTTTTATGGCCTTATTATCCTGCGTCGGTACTTTTAGTGATCTGTGTATCTGTACCCCCAGATCCCTCTGTTCCTCTACCCCAATTAGACACTAACAAGGAGTATGTGGCCTCCTTATTCTTTCAACCAAATGTACCACCTCACAGTTATCTATATTGAACTTCATTTGCCAATTACCCGTCCATTGTGCAAGTTTATTAATGTCTTCCTGTGTTTTTTTTATTCATTCACAGGCTGTGGGCATCACTGGCAAGGCCAGCATTTATTGCCCATCCCTAGTTGCCCCTTGAGAAGGTGGTGGTGAGCCGCCTTCTTGAACGGATGCAGTCCATGTGGTGAAGGTGCTCCCACAGTGCTGTTAGGTAGGGAGTTCCAGGATTTTGACCCAGCGACGATGAAGGAACGGCGATATATTTCCAAGTCAGGGTGGTGTGTGACTTGGAGGTGGTGGTGTTCCCATGCATTTGCTGCCGTTGTCCCTTGCCGCAGTCCTCCTCTGTATTAACTACACGCCCCAATTTGGTGTCGTCCGCAAATTCTGAAATTGTATTTTCGATTCCCGACTCCAAATCATTGATGTATTTTGGCAGCAAATTCTGGGTCATTAAATTCTGATAGTGCTTCAGAAACACATTAAAACAATTAGGGGTAGAAACTTGATCCAGTATGTATTTCACGCTGCTTCCCACCTTGCCGTGTTTTCAGGTACCAGTGCTGGAAAAGCTGATAGTCAGCATATAAATGTAAAATGATGAGCTGTTTGCTAAAGTATGTTTACTGCACTTGCGATAAATAAATGCAGTTGCGATAAAAACAACTTTACTTATTACAGTTTGTATTGAATTTGTTAGAATGCTGTAGAAGGTTCTGGTAGCAATTAAATGAAAGAAAGAACCTGCATTTATACAGCGCCTTTCATAACCTCAGGACGTCCCAAAACACTTCACAGCCAATGAAGTGCTGTTTAGGAAGTGTAGTCACTGTTGTAATGTAGAACATGCAGCAGCCAATTTGCGCACAGCAAGGTCGCACAAACAGCAATGAGATAATAACCAGATATTCTGTTTTAATGACGTTGATTGAGGGATAAATACTAGCCATGGGATCTTTTACACCCAACTGAGATGGCAGGCAGTTTAACGTCTCATCCATTTGGAGAATGTTATGAACATTTCCAGATATTGGAGGAATTATAACTAAGTGTAGCCTTAAATTCTGTCTTAACGTATGAGATGGCAACTAATCCATGTGTCAAGTGTGGCCATGCCATGTGATACATGATTAATCTAATTGTTTGCAATGTAATGTATACATGATCTACTAAAAGACACTGGCCTTGCAATTCCATCATAGGACAGTAATGTATGAAAGCTTAATGCATTGGCATGAAATTTCTTTAAAACCAGTGTCATTAATTTTGTTTAAAATAAATGGGTTAACACAACAACAACTTGCATTTATATAGTGCCTTTAACATAGTAAAATGTCCCAAGGTGCATCACAGGAGAGTTATGAGACAAAGATTTTGACACTGAGCCACATAAGGAGATATTAGGACAACTTGGACAAAGAGGTAGGTTTTAAGGAATGTCTTAAAGGAGGAAAGACCGGTGGAGAGGTTTAGGGATGGAAATCCAGAGCCTAGGGCCTTGGCAGCTGAAGGCACGGCAGCCAATGTTGGAGTGAAAGAAATCGAGGATACATAAGAGTCCAGAATCGGAGGAGCGCAGAGATCTTGGAGGGTTGTAGGGCAGGGATAAAATAGCAGAGGACGGAGTTTTACAGGGAACAGATTAAGGGTGTATATGCAAGTATCCCAAAGTGTAATGTCAAGAAGACAGTGATGATACACTCTAAAGTAACAGAGAGCTCACTGCGGTATCTGAGGCAGCTGTTGCTCTGAATCTGAGCTGGAAGATGTACGATAAAATAAGATAAAGTCTGGTTCTTCCTTTCTTGAGCTTTAATGGCCTTTAATGTTATTTTTTGACCATCACAGTACTTTCTGTCACAGCAGATGCTCAGCAGCTGCAGCTGAAATTTGTTGATAATTATCACTTGAAGACTGAAAAGTCCTGAGGTTTATGTACCTTGATGCATTTTTTAAAAAGTCTTTCCCATTTAAATCTTTCTATTATTATTTATCCCACAACCAACATCTCTAAAACAGATTATCTGGTGACTTATCTCATTGCTGTTTGTGGGACCTTGCTGTGTGCACATTGGCTACCATGTTTCCCCAACATTGCAACAGAGACTAAAAGTACTTCATTGGCTGTGAAGTACCTTGGGACAGCCTGAGGTTGCGAAAGGTGCTATAGATATAGAAGTTATTTCGCTCTTTATTTCATCTGCTGCTTTCAAACACCACAAAACACTCTCAAAGTAAGAAATTGGGCCTTAAACTCATCCATGGCCATTGCCCAATTTTCTCTATGATTGGCTAATAGAAAATACTGGTAGTTTAATACTCCATCCCTCCGAAAAGCAAGCGCCATTACTGCACAGTGTTCCATTTCTGTAGCGTCCCTCCTGTCATCTCAACAGGTGCAATGAGGAACTGGAGAAAAAGATGGAACTTTATAAAGCACTGGTTAGGCCTCAGCTGCAGTATTGTGGCCAATTCTGGGCCCTACACTTTAGGAAGGATGTCAAGGCCTCAGACAGGGTGCAGAGGAGATTTACTAGAATGGTACCAGTGATAAAGGATTTCAGTTAAGTGGGGAGACTGGAGAAACTGAGGTTGTTCTCCTTAAAGCAGAGAAGGTTAAGGGGAGATTGATAGATGTGTTCAAAATCATGAAGGATTTTGATAGAGTAAAAAAGGGGAAACTGTTTCCACTGGCAGAAGAGTCAGTAACAGGAGGACAGATTTAAGGTAATTGGCAAAAGAACTAGAGGTAACATGAGGAGAAATTTCTTACGCAGCGAGTTGTTATGATCTGGAACACAGCCTGAAAGGACGGTGGAAGCAGATTCAGCAGTAACTTTCAAAATGGAATTAGATAAATTCTTGAAAAGGAAATATTTGCAGGGCTATGGGGAAAGGGCAGGGGAGTGGGACTAATTGGGATAGCTCTTTCAAGGAGCAGGCACAGGCACAGGCACGACAGGCTGAATGGCCACCTTCTATGCTGTATCATTCTGTGATTCAATGGTTCAAATCTCTTTTAAAATTGAGATTCTTTCCATCCTTGTACCAGAGATTTGATTTCTTTCCTTCACGGTAGGGTTTGAATCTCTTCAGTAAGTTGGTGAGAGGGAACCGCTAACCATTTAGAAATCTCAAGGTCCCAATGGTGGACAATGAAGATCGGGGATGCACAAGAGGCCAGAACTGGAGGAGCGCAGAGATCGCGGAGGGTTGTGGTGCTGGAGGAGGTTACAGAGATAGGGAGGGGTGAGGCCATGGAGGGATTTGAAAACAAGGATACTGTAACCATTGAGAAGGCATATTGTTCAAATCCTGAATGGTTGACTGGATGGGGTGGTTGGAGGCAGAAGGTCATGTGATGAATCCTCCAGGAAACGTCCAACTCTATGGTAAAATGGTTAGTGATTTTAAACTTGTTCTCACGGTAGCTCAGGGACTAAGCCATACAAACAAGGAAGATTCCAGGTGTGATCCATCTGTCTGTGCTGAGTTAGCTGATCTCAGCTAAGGTGGCAGTGGATGCTTCAGCTCCTTGGGTGTACACATAGTATTGGGTTGAGTTGTGATGGCCCCGCGGTTGGATATACTGTCAACAGTAACCGCCTAGGTTCGTACGTGAAGAATGAACACTTGGGTAAGTGGAGGGGAGAAAATTGCAGTAAAGATATTTGTATAATGTAACCTCTTGTTGCATATGAACAGCTTGTTTTTATTGCTTAGGTGTATCAGATTATGGTGTGTTCCTTCCAGTGAGTTTTACATAGAATTACATAGAATGTACAGCACAGAAACAGGCCATTCGGCTCAACTGGTCCATGCTGGTGTTTATGCTCCACATGAGCCTCCTCCCACCCCTCTTCATCTCACCCTATTTGCATATCCTTCTATTCATTTCTCCCTCATGCGTTTATTTCGCTGCCCCTTAAATGTATCTATACTATTCGCCTCAACCGCTCCCTGTGGTAGCAAGTTCCACATTCTCACCACTGTCCAGGTAAAGAAGTTTATATTCTTTTTATACATTGTTCTTTTTGCTTCACAGTGATATTGAAGGTTTTACACAGCTGTCAAGTACTAGTACACCGTATCAAGTTGTAGAATTGTTAAACAAATTATACACAACCTTCGATGAAATTATAGACAATCACGACGTCTACAAAGTGGAAACTATAGGAGATGCATGTAAGTATTGCACATAGAGTTTAAAAAAAAATCTAAGTAGTTAATTAATTGCTTCTTTTACAACAATTTGCATTTATATAGTGCCTTTAATGTAGTAAAATGACCCAAGGCATTTTACAAGAGAAATTATCAAGCAAAATTTAACACCGAGCCACATAAGGAGATATTAGGTCAGGCGACCTAAAGCTTGGTCAAAGAGGTAGGTTTTAAGGAGCGTCTTAAAGGAGGAGAGAGAGGTGGAGGGGCGGAGAGGTTTAGGGAGGGAATTCCAGAGCTTAAGGCCCGAGGCAGCTGAAGGCACGGCCGCCAATGGTGGGGCGATGAAAATCAGGGGATGCGCAAGAGGCCAGAGCTGGAGGAGCGCAGAGATCTCGGGGGGTTGTAGGGATGGAGGAGGTTACAGAGATGGGATGGGGGGAAGGCCATGGAGGGATTTGAAACCAAGGATACCATAACCATTGAGATGGGATATTATTCAAATCCTGAATGTAGGGTTGTGCTGGTGAAATAGGGTTGCCAACCCTCCAGGAGTCTCCAGGAATTGAAAGTTAATCTGCTGTGAGCTACCAGGGAGGAAAATAATTGGGCCATTAGAAAATAATTGTGTTTTTTTGTTTTTCTTCAAACATTTTTGTTTATTGGTTACAAAAATATGGAAATGGAAAAAAAATGTTGTTTGACTTGGGGGGGTGCGGTTGGAGGCAGGAGGTCATGTGATGAATCCTCCAGGAATACGTCCAACCAGAGTTGGCAACTCCACGGTAAAATGGGTAGTGATTTAAATGCAGCCAAACGGATCAATATGGCCACACAATCCAGCCAAGAATCAATGGCGAATCTAGGGTTTGGTTGCCATTTGTTGTCTTCCTGGGGCGGCCCACTTGCAGCCTAGAATGATACCTGGGCCTGCTTTAGGTCTCCAGGCAGCACATCTGACAGCATTCCAGGCCCCCCATCCCGCCCCGCCGACATCCCCCCCAAACTGAATTCCAGACGATGGTCGTGGGGTGGGAGGGGAGCGGGGGCAGGCAGAAGAAGTATCAGCTATGTCCTCTCCATCAGAATTTGCTGTGGCTATATCAGTGGGGTGAAAACCCGAGAGACACAGGTTAGACCCCAACTCTCAGTCCCATCTCTATCCCTGTGCCCAAAATCTGACCCAAGAAGGAGCTGAATTTGCAAGTCTCCGGTGTTTAAAAAAGTAAGATTTCAACAACAAATAAAAAGGTTGGAAAGGTGCAAAGTACTCTGTTGTTTTATGTTGCAGATATGGTAGTTTCAGGTGTGCCAAAGGAAAATGGCATTGGTCATGCAAGTGAGATAGCAAGTATGGCCCTGGACTTGGTAGCTGTGTGTAACACTTTCAAAATTCCACACAAACCACAGACAAAACTCAAGATACGGGCTGGAATCCACTCAGGTAATGTAGCCCAGGCACCAGTAGGTACAGTAGTTGAAAGAGTGCCATAATGAATCCTTTTGACATCGTTCTAATACTCCATTGTCTCAGTTTATCACACCTTTGCGTGTGTAGCTACCAACATGTTGCAATGACACTGAACGCTGTTGTTTTTGGTAATGTTGGTAACTGCAGGACCTGTGGTTGCCGGGGTGGTTGGGACAAAGATGCCTCGTTACTGCTTATTTGGTGACACCGTAAACACAGCTTCAAGGATGGAGTCGACAAGTGAAGGTAGACTGCATTTTGTGATTGTTTTGATACCTTTGAATCATGTTTTCTGAATAATGATGGGGGTGTAGTCAAATACTAAAGGGAGCAAGAGAGAGGGAGAGAACGCATCAGTTCCTTAAAATTGCAAGGCTTGAAGCACTAGAAAAGGCTTCTTCCCTGACTAGTCAAAACCCAGCATGCAAGAAGTAGACTTTTCCAGTCCTCCAGGCCTGGGAACTTTAAACAGCTTAAAAAGGCGCCACAGTCAGATTTGCACACAAGCAGGAGTTACAAGGCCTGGATCAAAGAAGCTCACAGCCTGCATTCAGCCAAAGGCTGTGCCTTGGACATTCCTGTTTTATAATAGGCTGGGTATAGTGACATCACAAGTCCCGGCCAGAATGGAGATGATTGGGTAATTCCCCCGTCAATCATGCCTGGAGCCCGCACTGCTGTAAGTGACTGAGATTGATTTTATGCACAGAATCTGTATTATGTAACTCTCCTCCTCTTACTGCATTTTGCTGGAGAAATAATCCTGCTTTTATCAGGAGCCTTTGCTGTAGTTTCGGTCAGGAGTTCCATTTGCTGCAGTTCATCGAGACTCTTTTTAAATAGACTCTGTTTGCTGTTTGCTGTAAAATAGACTGCTTGCTGTGAGTCCTGCCGTATGTCCTGCCCTGCCTCCATGGTGGTGTCAATACTCATTTTGTTTATAGTATTACTAGCTGGAGTGCCCGGCGGTGCCGAGGCTTTTTCGAGGGCATGTTGTTGTTGGAAGAGAGAGAGAGAGAGCGACTGGGGGGGGGGGGGGAGAGAGAGAGAGCGACTGGGGGGAAGAGAGAGAGTGACTGGGGGGAGGGGGGAAGGGGGGAGGGGGGGAGGGAGGGGGAGGGGGAGGAGGGGGGAGGGGGAGGGGAGGGGGGGAGGGGGGGAGGGAGAGGGGGGAGGGAGGGAGAGAGGGGTGCAGGGAGAGGGGGGTGCAGGGAGAGGGAGGGGAGAGAGGGGGGAGAGAGAGGGAGGGGGGGAAGAGAGAGGGAGGGAGGGGGAAGGAGAGAGGGAAGGAGGAAGAAACCGGGCAGCCCAGACTAAAGATGGCGCTGTTCGGGCCCACATTGAAGTTCCGCCATGATCAAAGATGGCGTCACGAGGAAATTGTCGTGCCGCCAGGATCAAATATGGCGCTGTGGTGTCGCTGCATTGAACTGCTGCCAGGATGAAAGATGGCCGGGCCCAGTTGCCGGGGTAACCCTCCTCCCCTCCCGATCTCCAGAGCCAGTTGCCGGGTTAACCCTTGAGAGGGGCGGGGAGAGGGGATAGGGGGCGGGGGCAGAAAGAAAAAAAAGCTGTCTGCCAGCCTTCAGGGCGGGTGAGGCCAGCCTTGAAGGTGCGTGAAGAAGCCGGCGGCCATTTTCTCATGTCAGTTGGAAGCACGGGAAAAAAAATTCTTAATTAAAAACTGCAAAATTTCTTTACTTTTAAAAAAAGTAGCTGCAAGGTACAAAATCGGAAATCTTCTAACTTTATATGTTCTTTCCTTAAAAACTTTCAGCTTTTGTATATCTTCTAACTTTATATCTTCTTTCGTGAAAAACTTTCGGTTTTTGTATATCTTCTAACTTTATGTCTTCTTTCCTTAAAAAACTTTCGCCTTTTGAAAACCGAAAGTTTTTTAAGGAAAGAAGATACAAAGTTAGAAGATATAAAAACTGAATTATTTATTCTCTATCTCTTCACTTACGTTGCAATAGTTGCTGCAGTCACTCCAGTGCTCGCGAAGACTAAAGTAACTTTTATTTATTCTGTCTTATTAAGCATCAGGCCCCGCCCACACACGCCATAGGATTGGTCAACCATCACGTGATGGGGGAGACCGAAGGGGGGGGTGAGGGGTGGGAGGAGCTTGCCACAAAACAATTGCCTAGGGTCCAGCATGGCTGGCAACAGACGCCCAGGCATAGAGGCCTACCTGCAAAAATGGGGAAAGGTAGGAAAATTAATGAGATTAGATAAAAGATTTAGAAAGTAATTAACTTTTTTTTAAAACAATTTCTGAAAGTAATTAACTTTTTTTAAAAAGAATTTCTGTTTTAAAAGGAACTTTTTTTTTTAAAGACGCAGAAAGCGGGAAAAAGAAATGAAAAGTTTGGAATCAAGATGGCGGCGACTCACCTCGGTTCAGAACAATAAGGCCCACCCACACAGGCACCGATTGGTGGACCATCAGGTCACCGAAGCGTAGGATTGGTCAATCGTCCCATCACTCGACCGTAGGAGGGCCTGGCCGCACGCGCCAGGAACCCGCCGTACGATTGGTCGACCTCGACGTCACTCGATGCTAATGAGCAGATAATGAGCGGAATGTTGAACGTTTTTTGGATACCGCGGGCGCAATTTTTGTCCGGCCAAAACGTAAATACGCTTAGGACGGTTCTGGAATCGTCAGCTTTCTTTCGACGTAACGCACGTGTAGGTACGCTCTATAACTTTCGAGTTAATTCAAGACAGACAGACAGACAGACGGAATGACAGACAGAAGTATCCTTTTATCTATATAGATATCATCACCTCTGTCAACAATTAGACATTCTTTGCCCTCCGCACTGCTAAAAAAAAGAGAAAGAGAAGGACAATGATAATGAGCTCAGTGATAGGGAGAGATGGAAGAGAGGATGTCAAGGGCAGCACCTCCCAGTTATACCCAAGGTTGTACCCTGGGCTGCCAGTCAAAGCCTATAGACTAGAAGTCAATGATGGCGATAACAGTAGGCATGGTCCAGGCATCATGAGTGTGGGGCAAGCTTGATGGACCAGCTAGTCCTTTCCTGCCCATCATTTTCCTATGTTCATATGTGTGAAGGTAAGTAATCATTGGGCAGAAGAGGTAAACTGTGGTAAGATGGGAAAAAATGTAAGTTTATAAAACAATCAGCACATTTTCGAGTCTGGTTGCAAAATATATTGGAGATGATGTGAAGCAGGCTCGAAGTATTGAAAAGGAAAAATTTGCAGGGCTGTGGGAGAAAGAGCAGGGGGGAGTGGGACTAATTGGATAGCTCTTCTAAAGAGCCGGCACAGGCACAATGGGTCAAGTGGCCTCCTCCTGTGCTGTAAGATTCTATGATTCTCAGTACCGAACTGCTTTGTTGCTTATATTTTAGCACTGAAGATACAATGTAGTTCCAGCACATATAGTCTACTGGAGCAGTTTGGAGGATACATCTTAATATGCCGTGGCACATTGCAAATAAAGGTATGTTAACCTCACGTTATATGATGAATTTTAGTGGGACAAGTGAAAAATAGGTATGATGATGATGTGAACAAAATAATATTTCTTTAATGAATATTGAGCCTTGTCACGGTATCAAATCAAACTCGTGAGTCATGAGTGAATTTAATCCCCTGACCAGGCTAATAGTTCCATGCGTCAAAGTTATTTTTAATTCACATTCCAGGTTGAGTGCACATATCTCAGAGAAAGTAAATGTAGGCAGAGCCAAGCTTGATGGCGTTTCCTCGGAATGGCTTTCATCCATGTAATTCAATGACAGCATTAGAAGGGCTGTGCAATCTCAGAGGGGAGTCCAAAACTAGGGGCCATCAATGTGAGATAGTCACTAATAAATCCAGTAAGGAATTCAGGAGCAACTTCGTTACCCAGAGAGTGGTGAGAATGTGGAACTTGCTACCAATATTCTCTAATTTTTTTTCTCGTGTGCGGTCCCTTTAACTGGCTGCGTGGCCCATTCAAATTTTCATGCACGCGTGGTTTCTTCCATGCAAAAGCCGACGAGCGGCCTGCGCGGGACCCCCAGACCACAGGAATGTTGCTCGCTACCACAGGGAGTGGTTGAGGCGAATAACGTGGATTCTTATAAGGGGAAACTAGATAAACACATGAGGGAGAAAGGAATAGAAGGATATGTCGATAGGGTGAGATGAAGGCTTGTGGGAAGCATAAACACTGACATAGACCAGTTGGGCCAAAATGGCCTGTTGCTATGCTGTAGACTCTATGTAATTCTATGTAATCTACCTCGCACCTTCTTTCATTTGCAGGGGAAGGGCGACATGGTGACTTATTGGCTTGAAGGGAAGCAAAGTTCATCATCAAACACATCAGCGAATACACCAACGAATGCATCACTGAACAAAGCACAGCCGGAAAACATCACCTCCATCCCAGAGTCAGAGAAAGAGACATATAGCGTCATTCCTGGGGTGTTGAGCAATGACCTTCAATCTAATTCCTGGTAGCCCACAAATCCATAATTTATGACCAGCAAGTAGAAGTAATTTAATATTTTCACCATTTCAAGAGCTACATAGACTCTTTCTGAGTGGAAGGGTCCTCAACAATTAGAAAATAGTTAACAAAAGAAATACAATTAGATAATTTTGTTGTAATTTGCTGCAAGAAACTTGTAATATTGGAAGCCATGTCATAAAGAAAGACTTGCATTTATATAGCACCTTTCATGACCTCAGGACGTCCCAAAGCGTTTTACAGGCAATCAAATGCTTTTTGAAGTGTAGTCACTGTTATAATGTAGGAAACACGGCAGCCAATTTGCGCACAGCAAGCTCCCACAAACAGCAATCTGATGATGACCAGATAATCTGTTTTAATGATGTTGGTTGAAGGATAAATATTGGCCAAGGCACTGGAAGGAACTCCCCTGCTCTTCTTCAAAATAGTGCCATGGGATCTTTTACATCCCCCAAAGAGGACAGACAGGGCCTCGGTTTAACATGTCATCCAAAAGAGAGCACCTCCGACAGTGCAGCACTCCCTCAGTACTGCACTGAGAGTGTCAGCCTAGATTTTGTGCTTAAGTCTCTGGAGTGGGACTTGAACCCACAACCTTCTGACTCAAATGTGAGAGTGCTACTCACTGAGCCACAGATTACACCATCATGTGATCCAGTGAGGTAATTTTCTGACTTCGCAAACCTGATGGGAAGCCTGGCCCAGCTTATATACCTATAGATATATTATTATATATATATATATAAATATATGTGTATAATAAATAAGAGTACAAATTGACATCAGTACTGCACACACAGAATAATCAACAGTTGTATGTGATTTGAAGGCAAGAGACTAATACTAGGTTAAGAATTAGAACATAAATCACTCAATTTATTCTCTTATGGGTCACGACGTCATTTAAACCTTCTTTATTGGATTATTGCCATGTAATTCATTCGTAGGTGTTCTATGTGACACATACAGAAACAATCAAGAAACTCAACACCATCCAGGACAAAGCAGCCAGTTTGATTCGCACCCCATCCACCACCTTAAACATTCACTCCCTCCATCACCGATGCACTGTGGCTGCAGTGTGTAGCATCTTTTTTTTAATATTCATTTATGGGATCAGGGCGTCGCTGGCAATGCCAGCATTTATTGCCCATCCCTAGTTGCCCTTGAGAAGGTGGTGGTGAGCCGCCTTCTTGAACCGCTGCAGTCCGTGTGGTGATGGTACTCCCACAGTGCTGTTAGGTAGGGAGTTGCAGGATTTTGACCCAGCAACGATGAAAGATCGGCAATATACTTCTAAGTCAGGATGGTGTGTGACTTGGAGGGGAACTTGGAGGTGGTGGTGTTCCCATGCATCCTGCTGCCCTTGTCCTTCTAGGTGGAAGAGGTCATGGGTTTGGGAGGTGCTGCTGAAGAAGTCTTGGCGAGTTGCTGCAGTGCATCCTGTAGATGGTACACACTGCAGCCACAGTACGCCGGTGGTGGAAGGAGTGAATGTTTAAGGTGGTGGATGGGGTGCCAATCAAGTGGGCTGCTTTGTCCTGGATGGTGTCGAGCTTCTTGAGTGTTGTTAGAGCTGCACTCATCCAGGCAAGTGGAGAATATTCCATCACACTCCTTACTTGTGCCTTGTAGATGGTGGAAAGGCTTTGGGGAGTCAGGAGGTGAAACACTCATCGCAGAATACCTAGTCTCTGACCTGCTCTTGTTGCCACTGTACTTATGTGGCTGGTCCAGTTAAGTTTCTAGTTAATGGTGACCCCCAGGACGTTGATAGTGGGGGATTCGGTGATGGTAATGCCATTGAATATCAAGGGGAGGTGGTTAGATTCTCGCTTGTTGGAGATAGTCATTGCCTGGCACTTCTGTGGCGCGAATGTTACCTGTCACTTATCAGCCCAAGCCTGAACGTCGTCCAGGTCTTGTTGCATATGGGCATGGGCTGCTTCATTATCTGTGGAGTTGTGAATGGCGCTGAACACTGTGCAGTCATTAGTGAACATCCCCATTTCTGACCTTATGTTGGAGGGGAGGTCATTGATGAAGCAGTTGAAGATGGTTGGGCCCAGGACACTGCCCTGAGGAACTCCTGCAGCAATGTCCAGGGGCTGTGATGATTGACCTTCAACCACCGCAACCATCCTCCTTTGTGCTAGATATGACTCCAGCCAGTGGAGCATTTTCCCCCTGATTCCCATTGACTTCAGTTTTACTAGGGCTCCTTGATGCCAGACTCGGTCAAATGCTGCCTTGATGTCAAGGACAGTCACTCTCACCTCACCGCTGGAATTCAGCTCCTTTGTCCATGTTTGGACCAAGGCTGTAATGAGGTCGGGAGCCGAGTGGACTTGGCGGAACCCAAACTGGGCATCCGTGAGCAGGTTATTGGTGAGTAAGTGCTGCTTGATAGCACTGTCGATGACACCTTCCATCACTTTGCTGATGATTGAGAGTCTTCTCCTCTTCTTCTTAGGCAGTCCCTCGGAACCGAGGATGACTTGCTTCCACATTAAAAATGAGTTCTCAGGTGACTGATGAGTCCAATGCGGGACCTACAGTCTCTGTCACAGGTGGGGCAGACGGTGGTTGAAGGGGTGGGTGGGTGGGGTGCTTGGGTTGAAGTGTGCTTCTTGCGTTGCTTGCGCTTGGCTTCCACTTGCTCCTGGCGAAGAGACTCATGGTATTCGGTGCCTTCCCGGATGCTTCTCCTCCACTTTGTGCGGTCTTGTGCCAGGGATTCCCAGGTGTTGGTGGGGATGTTACACTTTTTCAAGGAGCCTGTGAGGGTGTCCTTGAAGCATTTCCTCTGCCCACCTGGGGCTCTCTTGCCGTGCCGGAGCTCCAAGTAGAGCTCTTGTTTTGGGAGTCTCGTATCGGGCATGCGGATGATGTGACCCGTCCATCGGAACTGATCGAGCGTGGTCAAAGTTTCGATGCTGGGGATGTTGGCCTGAGCGAGAACACTGACGTTGGTGCGCCTATCCTGCCAATGGATTTGCTGGATCTTGCGGAGGCAGCGTTGGTGGTACCTCTCCAGTGCTTTGAGGTGCCTGCTATACATGGTCTATGTCTCTGAGGCATACAGCAGGGCGGGTATCACTGCTGCTCTGTAGACCATGAGCTTAGTGCTGGGTTTGAGGTCCTGGTCTTCAAACACTCTCTTCCTCCGGCGACCGAAGGCTGCACTGGCACACTGAAGGCGGTGTTGGACTTCGCCGTCGACGGCTGCCCTTGTTGACAGTAGGCTCCCGAGGTATGGAAAGTGGTCCACGTTGTCCAAAGCTTTGTCGTGGATTTTGATCATTGGGGGGGCAGTACTGTGTGGCGGGGGCAGGTTGGTAGAGGACCTTTGTCCTACGGATGTTTAGTGTAAGGCCCATGCTCTTGTACACTTCGGTGAAGGTGTTGATGATGGTTTGGAGTTCAACCTTCGAGTGAGCGCAGACGCAAGCATCGTCTGCATACTGTAATTTGACGACAGAGGATGGGACGACCTTGGATCTGGACTGGAGGCGACGGAGGTTGAACAGTTTCCCGTTTGTTCTCTAAATTAGTTCCACTCCAGCGGGGAGCTTACTGAAGGTGAGATGGACCATTGCAGCAAGGAAGATCAAGACACAGCCTTGCTTGACCCCAGTTCGTATGTAAATTGGGTCTGTGGTGGAACCGTTGGTCAGGATCACAGCTTGCATGTCATCATGAAACAGGCGGAGGATGGTGACAAACTTTTGTGGGCAGCCGAATTTGAGGAGGACACTCCATAATCCCTCACGTTTGACAGTGTCGAAGGCCTTTGTGAGATCAAAGAAGGCCATGTACAGCGGTAGACTGATGGGGCGTTATTTTGGCCGGTTTGAATTTGTCCTGCTTTTTGTGGACAGGACATACCTGGGCAGTTTTCCACATTGTCGGATAGATGCCAGTGTTGTAGCTGTACTGGAATAGCTTGGCTAGAGGCGCGGCTAGTTCTGGAGCACAAGTCTTCAGCATGATAGCTGGGATATTGTCGGGACCCATAGCCTTTGCTGTATCCAGTACGCTCAGCCGTTTCTTGATATCACGTGGAGTGAATCGAATTGGCTGAAGACTGGCTTCTGTGATGGTGGGGACCTCAGGAATTTAAAAATGCATTGCAGCAGCTCACCAAGGCTTCTTCGACAGCACCTCACAAACCCACGAACTCTACCACCTAGAAGGACAAGGGCAGCAGGTGCATGGGAACACCACCACCTCCAAGTCACACACCATCCTGACTTGGAGATATATCGCCGTTCCTTCATTGTCGCTGGGTCAAAATCCTGGAACTCCCTCCCTAACAGCACTGTGGAAGTACCTTCAACTCATGGACTGCAGTGATTCAAGAAGGCGGCTCACCACCACCTTCTCAAGGGCAATTAGGGATGGGCAATAAATGCTGGTCTTGCCAGCAACGCCCACATCCCATAAATGAATTAAAAAATCCAACAACCACAACCACCTTCCTTTGTGCGAGGTATGACTCCAGCCAGTGGAGAGTTTTCCCCCTGATTCCCATTGACTTCAATTTTACTAGGGCGTAGTGTAGACGGGAGCAGAAAGTTGCAAAGAGACATTGATAGGTTAAGTGAGTGGGCAAAACTGTGTCAGAGGGAGTTTAATGTGAGGAAGTGTGAGGTCATCCACTTTGAACCTAAGAAAGATAGATCAGAGTATTTTCTAAATGGTGAGAAGCTAGGAACTGTGAAGGAGCAGAGAGATTTAAGGGTCTAAGAACAGAAATCACTAAAAGCTAGTGGACAGGCACAAAAAATAATTAAAAAGGTTAATGGAATGTTGGCCTTTATCTCAAGAGGGCTGGAATACCAAGAGATGGAAGTTATGTTACAGCTGTACAGAGCTCTGGTCAGACCCCATCTGGAGCACTGCATTCAGTTCTGGGCACCACACCTCAGGAAGGATACATTGGCCTTGGAGGGGCGCAGCGGAGATTCACCAGAATGATACCAGGGCTAAAGGGGTTAAATTACGAGGACAGGTTGCATAGACGAGGCTTATATTCCCTTGAGTATTGAAGTTTTAGGGGTGATCTAATCAAGGTGTTTAAGATGATTAAAGGATTTGATAGGGTAGAGAGAGAGAAACTATTTCCTCTAGTGGGGGAGTCCAGAACAAGGGAGCATGGGGGAGAAATTCGGTGGAGCCGCAAACGGGGCGCCCAGCTCGCCTGGGCACCGGAATTACCGCTGCGATCGGAGCAGTTGCGCCCGCCGGAAATTCATCTTGAACGCCCCAATAGGGACTCGGGGCGCTGCTCGAGGCGCCCCGCATCCCTCTTAGGGCACTGAAACTGAATATCGCAGCGCAAAGTGCCGCAGCGCCACACGCTGCGGCACGGCGCACTGCGGTACTGCAGGCCTTCCTCCGCTTCTTAAGGGGGAGGGGCCTGTACCAGCGCGATAAGCGATCGCGAGTGCTGGCAAAAGAGCCCGGCACCGAGGAGAAGTGCCGGGCTCTCGGGACACAGCCGGCACTGCCCGGGGGGGGGGATCAGGAGGCCGGGGATGAAGGTGCTGGCAGGCGGCCACCGGAAAAAATGGCCGCCCCGCACCTCCACCTTAATTTGCGCCACTGCCGCCACAGGTAGGCCCCGTGAACCGGGCGCGATTTGCGAACGGCGCTACAGAGGCGGGCGCTAACAAATATCGTGATCGGGGCGGTAGCGGGGCACTGCGCACACTGATGACGTCATCGGTGGTGGCACAGCGCAACAGGCTAACGCCGCCATTAGCACCCCGCTAAATATCGCGGGAGGCGTGGCCAGTGGCGCTAAAGCCACTGAGTGCCCTCTTTAGGTGCTAACTGGTGGCGCAGCCCACCGAATTTCTAGGCCCATAACTTTAAAATTAGAGCCTGGCCATTCAGGGGTGATGTCAGGAAGCACTTCTTCACACAAAGGGTAGTGGAAATCTGGAACTCTCTCCCCCAAAATGCTGTTGAGGCTAGATTAATTGAAAGTTTCAAAACTGAGATTGATAGATTTTTTTTAGGCAAGGGTTGTGGAACCAAGACAGGTAGGTGGAGTTAAAATACGGATCAGCCATGATCTAATTGTATGGTGGTACAGGCTCAAGGGGCTGAATGGCCTCCTCCTGTTCCTATGTTCTTATGTTCCTATGTTTTCCCTGCAGTGTTTTCAGCTTAATAGATGCGCCAGTGAAAAGGAATCTGTGGGTTGGGGGAATCAAGGAGTTGTAGCTTATGATCATGTAATTGTCATATATTGGGTTCCATATAAATTCCAAAGCATATTGAAATATTATTGTAAGTTTTGTGACTGCCTCTCACTTCCTGACCAGATTACTCTTACATCCTGTGTTACACTTTTATACTGGGAATCCCATATGTCAGCATGTCACAAAGGAAAAAGACTATGTAAATATTTATAATGGGAAAACCCCTGTGTCAACATTTCACTGTCACACTTTGTTGATGAAGCACTTGAATCACTCCAAATGCTTTTGAGGAAAAAAAGGTCTGCCTTTTTTACTCTGTAACTGACATTTTTAATGTACAAGATAAGGTTTTAAACAAAATAATAAATTTGAAAAATTACAAATAGCATGATTAAATTTCATTGAATTATCTTCTGCGGCTTTGAATACCTTTGTCAAAGTTTTTACTTGAAGGGCTCAGCCTTTCCCATAAACTTGAGCTCGGACTTGATGGGCAGGATTTTCATTGGGCCGTGGAGGTGGGATTAGAGGCGTGTGGGGGGTTAAAATCTCGAAATCGGGGGGCACGAACCCATCCCGCCCCCAACCCGCCTCCATGCCAGTTTCAAAGGAGGCGGATACCTGACCTGTGCTGGGACCTGCCTCCCCGAGGTGGAAGGGGATTAGTGCCAATTAACTGCCTGTTAACAGGTAGTTAACAGGCAGTTTTTAGCCTAATCCCTATTTTTATTGCTGAAGTATGGGATTTCCGATGGCTCCAAACCACGCCAAGTTAGCGAGGCGGACCGTCAGGCTGAAGGGCTTGGAGGGTTTGAGATGTCCAGTGTTCAGGTGAGTGATGGGTGCATGAGTGCAGAGGTAAGTGTGTTTGGTGTGTGTAAAGTGTTTAAAGAAGTTTTACTTACATTTACTTACCTTTACAGCCTTCCTTCCTTCAGGTATCGGGAGTCCCTCATCTCACCGGCACAGAAAGCAGAATGGCCGCGAGCTGTCAAAAGATGCAGCATTCAGCTTTCTGTTCTGGAGCAATCTCTAAATCAGCCTGAGAGGAAGGAATTAAATTGGAGTACAGATTGTCAGTGTTTGACAGCTTCAAACAGCTGTCAAACGCTGATATTTCATCTGTCAAAAGCTTTTGACAGATGAAATGTCAATCTGTGACGTCACCTGTTGCCGGGTGGCCCTTAATTGGCCTGCTATCAAGTGAAAATCACGTGGGTTGGCCACAACTCAATGGAGGTGAGACTACAACCCCAAAAGTTGTAGTCCTGCCTCCTACATGCATCCTCAATGAAAATCCAGCCCGATGTTTTTGCTCAGTGGAGTAACTCTCTAAAGTGGAAGATAAATTCTGCAGTCTGAGCGCATGCAGCCAGTAGCTAGTCTCACAATCCTATCTACCAAAGTATTAAATGCAGTTAAATGACTCAATGAATCTAGCGATAAAACTTGGATTGAGGAACAGAAACACGTGACACTAGAAGAAGATTGGCATTTATATAACACTTTTCCACTGACAGGAAGGTCAGTAACCAGAGGACACAGATTTAAGGTAATTGGCAAAAGAACCAGAGGCAACATGGGAAAGAACATTTTTACGCTAGGAGTCGTTATGATTTGGCACTGCCTGAAAGGGGGTGGAAGCAGATTCAATAGTATCTTTCAAAAGGGGAATTGGATAAATACTTGAAAGAGAAGATTTTGCAGGGCTATGGGGAAAGAGCAGGACTAATTGGATAGCTCTTTCAAAGAGACAGCACCAGCACAATGGGCCGAATGGCCTCCTTCTGTGCTGTTCTATGATTCTTTCACATTTACAGCATGCCTCTGTTGTTACGCAAGCAAAAATTGCAGCCAATTTGCACACAGCAAGGTCCCACAAATAGCAAATAAGATAAAGGACCAGTTACTATGTTTATTTTTGGGTAGTGTTGGTTAATAGGCAAATGTTGGCCTGAACACTGGAAGAACTCTATGTTCTTCTTTGACTGCTGCTACGAGATCTTTTAGATTCACCAAAATTTGCAGATGAGGCCTTGGTTTAATGTTTCATCTGAAATACGGCATCTCTGACATTGCAGCACACCCTCGGTAAGGCACTGACGTGTCAGTCTAGATAGCTCAAGTCTTGGATTTCATCTACTACTCATACCTGAAAATCTAGCCTTATTGACAGACAACCTTATTTGGTTATAGACATGCCCTGAAACTGTCATTCTTTTTTCTTTACAATAGACAGAGTTGATCCATTCTTTTATTTCCTTATCCACTTTGACATCTACACTAGATTCCTCAAGATCTCTGTCTATGTACGTAGCATATCTAAAGCGCCTACCACCTTACTCAAGTGGGCACTCTGGCCTTCCCGCTCGGGGGAAGATTGCGTGGTACAGCAATGGCAGGAACAGGGTGATAAGTCAATTCCTATGATTTTCAGGGCCCTATTGCCCAGTTTCTGCCAAGCAAGAGACCCTCAAAATGTTCCCATACCATCGGTAACTTGAGTAAGTCTTATCTATAAATAATAATACTTGCAATTAAGAAATAACTTGGGTTTTTATAGCCTCTGACTGCCAGAGAGGATGATTTACATCTAGGAAATTCGAGGTTGGTTGGGCCTGAGGTGACTCACTTGCCAATTTTCATTTCATCCTTCTGGGAATTGCCAAACATTTGCTCAACATCTATTCCTGACGGGACAGCTAAGAGGGGAAACTCACTGGGGATCAATTTCACCTTGGGCAGTACGCCAATTATAATTGCCCACCCATTCAAAAAACCCACCTGATTTTAATTTACATTGAAAGTGAAAATTGGGAGTCTCCTATAAGAAGCGAGTGATCCGCTCCACCAGTTTATCTCTAAAGCGGTGAAGGTACAGATTGCCTCCCACTATGTAGGTGAGTTACAGGTGCAAAACTGTAGCACATGTCCCAATACCAATGTGTTGCTCCATACAACAAATACACTCCAACAACATCTACTGGACATTATACACAAGTGAAAAACAGGCCTTTCCTCATCTGCCTTTAACGTGATATTTCTCCTGCTCACCAGGGTGAGTGATGTTAATGCTTGAGTAGAGAATAAGGTTTACTTTCTGTACCTGCAATCAGTAATACGTTGTCCCAGGCCGGTTAATGGAGTTGCAGAGACTGGTACTGGGGGAGGGAGGGGGAGTAAGGGACAGACTAGTACTGGGGGAGGGAGGGGGAGTAAGGGACAGACTGGTACTGGGGGAGGGAGGGGGATTAAGGGACACACTGGTGCTGGGGGAGGGAGGGGCAGTAAGGGACAGACCGGTACTGGGGGAGGGAGGGAGGGAGGGGGCGTAAGGGACAGACTGGTACTGGGGGAAGGAGGGGGAGTAAAGGACAGACTGTTACTGGGGGAGGGAGGGGGAGTAAGGGACAGACTGGTACTGGGGGAGGGAGGGGGAGTAAGGGACAGACTGGTACTGGGGGAAGGAGGGGGAGTAAAGGACAGACTGGTACTGGGGGAGGGAGGGGGAGTAAGGGACAGACTGGTACTGGGGGAGGGAGGGGGAGTAAAGGACAGACTGGTACTGAGGAGGGAGGGAGGGGGAGTAAAGGACAGGCTGGTACTGGGGGAGGGAGGCGGAGTAAAGGACAGACTGGTACTGGGGGAGGGAGGGGGAGTAAGGGACAGACTGGTACTGGGGGGGGGAGGGAGGGGGAGTAAAGGACAGACTGGTACTGGGGGAGGGAGGGGGAGTAAAGGACAGACTGGTACTGGGGGAGGGAGGGGGAGTAAAGGACAGACTGGTACTGGGGGAGGGAGGGGGTGTAAGGGGCAGACTGGGGGGGGAGGGGGAGTAAGGGACAGACTGGTACTGGGGGAGGGAGGGGGTGTAAGGGGCAGACTGGGGGGGAGGGGGAGTAAGTGACAGACTGGTACTGGGGGAGGGAGGGGGTGTAAGGGGCAGACTGGGGGGGAGGGGGAGTAAGGGACAGACTGGTACTGGGGGAGGGAGGGAGGGGGAGTAAGGGACAGACTGGTACTGGGGGAGGGAGGGGGAGTAAAGGACAGACTGGTACTGGGGAGGGAGGCGGAGTAAAGGACAGACTGGTACTGGGGAGGGAGGGGGAGTAAAGGACAGACTGTTACTGGGGAGGGAGGGGGAGTAAAGGACAGACTGGTACTGGGGGAGGGAGGGGGAGTAAAGGACAGACTGGTACTGGGGGAGGGAGGCGGAGTAAAGGACAGACTGGTACTAGGGGAGGGAGGGGGAGTAAACGACAGACTGGTACTGGGGGGGGGAGGGGGAGTAAAGGACAGACTGGTACTGGGGGAGGGAGGGGGAGTAAGGGACAGATTGGTACTGGGGGAGAGAGGGGGAGTAAGGGACAGACTGGTACTGGGGGAGGGAGGGGGAGTAAGGGACAGGCTGGTACTGGGAGAGGGAGGGGGAGTAAGGGACAGACTGGTACTGGGGGAGGGAGGGGGAGTAAGGGACAGACTGGTACTGGGGGAGGGAGTGGGAGTAAGGGACAGACTGGTACTGGGGGAGGGAGGGGGAGTAAGGGACAGACTGGTACTGGGGGAGGGAGGGGGAGTAAGGGACAGACTGGTACTGGGGGAGGGAGGGGGTGTAATGGACAGACTGGGACTGGGGGAGGGAGGCGTGTAAGGGAGAGGCTGGTACTGGGGGAGGAAGGGGGAGTAAGGAGCAGACTGGTACTGGGGGAGTGAGTGGGAGTAAGGGACAGACTGGTACTGGGGGAGGGAGGGGGGGTAAGGGACAGACTGGTACTGGGGGAGGGAGGGGGTGTAAGGGGCAGACTGGTACTGGGGGAGGGAGGCGGAGTAATGGACAGACAGGTACTGGGGAGGGAGGGTGAGTAAAGGACAGACTGGTACTGGGGGAGGGAGGGGGAGTAAAGGACAGACTGGTACTGGGGGAGGGAGGGGGAGGAAAGGACAGACTGGTACCGGGGGAGGGAGGGGGAGTAAGGGACATACTGGTACTGGGGGAGGGAGGCGAAGTAAAGGACAGTCTGGTACTGGGGGAGGGAGGGGGAGTAAGGGACAGACTGGTACTGGGGGAGGGAGGAGGTGTAAGGGACAGACTGGTACTGGGGAGGGAGTGGGAGTAAAGGACAGACTGGTACTGGGGGAGGGAGGGGGAGTAAAGGACAGACTGGTACTGGGGGAGGGAGGGGGAGTAAAGGACAGACTGGTACTGGGGGAGGGAGGGGGAGTAAGGGACAGACTGGTACTGGGGAGGGAGGGGGAGTAAAGGACAGACTGGTACTGGGGGAGGGAGGGGGAGTAAAGGACAGACTGGTACTGGGGAGGGAGGGGGAGTAAGGGACAGACTGGTACTGGGGAGGGAGGGGGAGTAAGGGACAGACTGGTACTGGGGGAGGGAGGGGGAGTAAGGGACAGACTGGTACTGAGGTAGGGAGGGGGAGTAAAGGACAGGCTGGTACTGTGGGAGGGAGGCGGAGTAAGGGACACACTGGTACTGGGGGAGGGAGGCGGAGTAAAGGACAGACTGGTACTGGGGGGGAGGGGGAGTAAGGGACAGACTGGTACTGGGGGAGGGAGGGGGAGGAAGGGACAGACTGGTACTGGGGGAGGGAGGCGGAGTAAAGGACAGACTGGTACTGGGGGAGGGAGGGGGAGTAAGGGACAGACTGGTACTGGGGGAGGGAGGGGGAGGAAGGGACAGACTGGTACTGGGGGAGGGAGGGGGAGTAAAGGACAGACTGGTACTGGGGAGGGAGGGGGAGTAAAGGACAGACTGGTACTGGGGGAGGGAGGGGGAGTAAAGGGCAGGCTGGTACTGGGAGAGGGAGTAAGGGACAGACTGGTACTGGGGAGGGAGGGGGAGTGAAGGACAGACTGGTACTGGGGGAGGGAGGGGGAGTAATGGACAGACTGGTGCTGGGGGAGGGAGGGGGAGTAAAGGACAGACTGGTACTGGGGGAGGGAGGGGGAGTAAAGGACAGACTGGAACTGGGGGAGGGAGGGGGAGTAAAGGACAGACTGGTACTGGGGGAGGGAGGGGAAGTAAGGGACAGACTGGTACTGGGGGGGGAGGGGGAGTAAGGGGCAGACTGGTGCTGGGGAGGGAGGGGGAGTAAGGGGCAGACTGGGACTGGGGGAGAGAGGGGGGTGTAAGGGGCGGACTGGTACTGGGGGAGGGAGGGGGAGTAAGGGACAGACTGGTACTGGGGAGGGAGGGGGAGTAAAGGGCAGACTGGTACTGGGGAGGGAGGGGGAGTAAAGGACAGACTGGTACTGGGGAGGGAGGGGGAGTAAGGGACAGACTGGTACTGGGGGAGAGAGGGGGAGTAAGGGACAGACTGGTACTGGGGGGAGGGAGGGGGAGTAAGGGACAGGCTGATACTGGGAGAGGGAGGGGGAGTAAGGGACAGACTGGTACTGGGGGAGGGAGGGGGAGTAATGGACAGACTGGTACTGGGGGAGGGAGGGGGAGTAAGGGACAGACTGGTACTGGGGGAGGGAGGGGGTGTAAGGGGCAGACTGGTACTGGGGGAGGGAGGCGGAGTAAAGGACAGACTGGTACTGGGGAGGGAGGGGGAGTAAAGGACAGACTGTTACTGGGGAGGGAGGGGGAGTAAAGGACAGACTGGTACTGGGGGAGGGAGGGGGAGTAAAGGACAGACTGGTACTGGGGGAGGGAGGCGGAGTAAAGGACAGACTGGTACTAGGGGAGGGAGGGGGAGTAAACGACAGACTGGTACTGGGGGGGGGAGGGGGAGTAAAGGACAGACTGGTACTGGGGGAGGGAGGGGGAGTAAGGGACAGATTGGTACTGGGGGAGAGAGGGGGAGTAAGGGACAGACTGGTACTGGGGGAGGGAGGGGGAGTAAGGGACAGGCTGGTACTGGGAGAGGGAGGGGGAGTAAGGGACAGACTGGTACTGGGGGAGGGAGGGGGAGTAAGGGACAGACTGGTACTGGGGGAGGGAGTGGGAGTAAGGGACAGACTGGTACTGGGGGAGGGAGGGGGAGTAAGGGACAGACTGGTACTGGGGGAGGGAGGGGGAGTAAGGGACAGACTGGTACTGGGGGAGGGAGGCGTGTAAGGGAGAGGCTGGTACTGGGGGAGGAAGGGGGTTGCGCCAGTTCACCCTCCCTCAGCTCTTCACTCCTCCAAACAGACTTTCCGGCTGGCCACTTGGAGACAAGGGCTATCCACTGAAGACGTGGCTCATGACACCCTTGAGGAGGCCAGGTACTGAGGCCCAGGAGAGATATAATGAAAGCTACATTTACACCAGATGTGTCATAGAGCAGACAATAGGCATGTTGAAAATGTGCTTCAGATGCCTTGACAGATCTGGAGGAGCCCTTCAGTACACATCAGCCAGGGTCTCCAGAATGGTCATCGTCTGCTGTGCACTGCACAATGTAGCGCAGCAACAATGATTAGCGCTGCATGAGGAGCAAGGCACTGAGCGCACAGCCTCTTCAGAGGAGGAGGAGGAGGAGGATCATCAGCTGGAAGACAAGGAAGAGCTGGAGGAACCTGAGGTCCAGATGCCACCAGCACCCGAGCACATTGCTGCCCGCGAGGCCCGGGATGGCCTCATCATGGCCAGATTCACTTAACTTCATGCCTTACACCCATATGGTTGCCACATGCTGTACCAGGTTCCCCCCGCCTCCCCCACCCACAACAACACCATAATGTATCCCTACAATGATCAAGCCATTCCTTTCACACTGACCCCCATTGCTGGAGGTAACGTTATGTCTCACCATTCACTCCAACTCACAAAGCCACTTCAAAAATAGCAGAAAAAATTGGGCATGACCAGAAAGCATTGAAAATAAGTAGTTTTATATGTGACATAAGAGTAATGGAACCTTAACAGAAATAGTTCTTTAAGCACCTATGTGCTTACCCTTGTGCATCTACTTCTGTGTCATTTTTCTCTTATGCGTGCTTCCACGAGGTGCAACCCCTGAGGCTTCAGCAGAGGTAGAGGCAGCCTGCTCAATTCCCTACTGCGACTGCGTAGACAATTTTGGCAGACGTCATCTGGGTCTTGGAACCTCTGATGGCCCCGTCAAATTCTGTTCCTCCTGCGACTGTGCAGGGGCAGACTCGGCCATCACGATCTGAGGAGGCACCTGGGGCTCTGACTGAGAGGGAGGCAATGGGGGAGAAGTGTGAGTGCTTTGAGAAGAGCCCCCACTTCCAAGTCCCCTCTCCCCATCATCCCTCTCATGGGTCACCCGCACTTCCCTGCTAGCAAGGAGCTGGAGGCACCTTGCTGCACAGCAGTGGGGCGATGAGGACCCAAGTCTACATTGACATCCCTCCTAGAGAGGAGGTCTATGAGCATCTGCCATCTATTCTCCATAGATAGCCATCTATTCTCCATAGAGACCACGTGCTCATGTGACTGGCGCATTAGCTGCTCCATGCAGGTGGCCATCTTTTCCATGGAAGAGCCTACAGTCACCATCGCCTGCGACATGGTGGTGCTCATGTTGGAGATTGGCTCCTCCATTCTCTGAACATTTGCAGACATCGCGGTCGCAAAACCTGTCAGAGCCTCCTGCACTTCTTGCTCCAGGATCGCCCTCTTTCTCGATGGCCCACAAGGCTCAGCGTCTGCATGCAGCTGAGCAGAGCTGGGAGCGTCCTGCGCTCTCCGGCGAGGAGTCTCCACTGCTGTCCCTGTCTCCACCATCGCCTCTTGTTCACTTGTGAGACACCAGGTGACAACACTACTCCATCTCGCGTGGCACCCACTGAGGTGTGCGTTTCTGCGCTGGTGCTAGGTGCGCTTACGTCTGGTGACGCTGCACCCTCAGAGGCTGGAGGCTCCTTTGAGTCATCGTCTTCCTCTTCCTCCTGGACAATGTGGGGTTGGGGGGGCTGCACTTGATGGACCTGTGGGAGAGTAAAGAGGTGAGTTAGAAATGTCATATCAAGAATGGGTAATGATACCATTATGCACCTCATGAACATTCACTGACTGCTGACATCAGTCCCCATATGAGCAACTGCTGTATGCCATGCAGCTGTCATCAGTTTGCTGAGATGTCCCCCTCTCTCTGTCACCCACCGCCAGCTGCTCTGCAACTCCTGAGACGTCCAGGGCAACCTCTTCTGCTGTAGTCAATGTGGCCAATGTTGGAGGGCCAACTCCTGTTCTCTCCCTCTCCCTCTTATTGTGGTCTCTCCTCCTGCAAGGAGGGAAAGAAAAGAAGTTTGAGTGAGAGTGATCGAATGAGTGTAAGGAATGGATGGGTTACATCTTTAGAGGGTGATTATGATGGATTGGGGTGGCAATGCCAAGTGGCTTCCTTGTGTGCTGTTAGTTGGTATGACTGCATTAGGATGAGGGTGAGTGTGAGGGGTGGTTCGTTATTTTTAATTCTTTTTTTTTATTCGTTTATGGGATGTGGGCATCGCTGGCAAGGCCAGCATATATTGCCCATCCCTAATTGCCCTTGAGAAGGTGGTGGTGAGCTGCCTTCTTGAACTGCTGCAGTCCGTGTGGTGAAGGTACTCCCAAAGTGCTGTTAAGTAAGGAGTTCCAGGATTTTGACTCAGCAACGAATGATGAAGGAACAGTGATATACTTCCAAGTCAGGATGGTGTGTGACTTGGAGGGGAACTTGGAGGTGGTGGTGTTCCCATGCGCCCACTGCCCTTGTCCTAGGTGGAAGAGGTCGCCGGTTTGGGAGATGCTGCCGAAAAAGCCTTGGTGAGTTGCTGCAGTGCATCTTGTAGATGGTACACACTGCAGCCACGGTTCGCCGGTGGTGGAGGGAGTGAATGTTTAAGGTGGTGGATGGGGTGCCAATCAAGCGGGCTGCTTTGTCCTGGATGGTGTCGAGTTTCTTGAGTGTTGTTGGAACTGCACTCATCCAGGCAAGTGGAGAATATTCCATCACACTCCTTATTTGTGCCTTGTAGATGGTGGAAAAGCTTTGGGGAGTCAGGAGGTGAAACACTCACCGCTGAATACCTAGCCTCTGACCTGCTCTTGTTGCCACAGTATTTATGTGGCTGATCCAGTTAAGTTTCTGGTCAATGGTGACCCCCAGGATGTTGATGGTGGGGGATTCGGCGATGGTAATGCCGTTGAATGTCAAGGGGCAGTGGTTAGACTCTTGCTTGTTGGAGATAGTCATTGCCTGGCACTTGTGTGGCGCGAATGTTACCTGCCACTTATCAGCCCAAGCCTGAATGCCATCCATGAGATGGGGATGTGATAATGTAGATAGAGAGAGAGGGATGGGTGGACATGCAAGGTATGTTGGTGTGAGTAACGATGTGCAGGTGTAGGGTTGGGAAGGCAGAGTGATGGGGATGTAATGCCAGGCGCAGCAGGATGAAGGTGAGTGTGGCTTTGCACTCACCTTTCCTGATCTCGACATCATTGAAGCACTTCCAGCACTGCACCCAGGTCCTCCTGACAACATCCCTGCTGTTGACCTCCTCTGCTATCTCCAGTCAGGCTCTTTTGGTCTCCTAGGGAGGTCTCTTGCACACATCAAAAGGGAAGAGGATCTCCCTGCATGCTCTCACTCCCTCCACAAGCATATGTAGGGAGTCATGGGAGAACCTGGGTGCAGCCCCCTGCCTCTGTGCAGTCATGTGTGCAAGGCTGAGCAAATCCCAAATGCTAAAATGTAGGCCTGCACACTCCTAGATGAACCTTCAAATGCAATGTGGCCATGGCTCCTTTAAATATCTCAGATGCAAATGAGTCATCGATGATGTCATCAGACTCGCACCATTTAATACGACCGGGAAATGCGCAGGCTTGACTTAATAGGCGCCATTAAGGGAAAGTCGCTCTGAGGAGCGTGAGATAAAGAAGAACGGGGTCCCGACCCACCATGCTGACTGCCTACATCCGACCCATCCAGGTAAAGAACATTCCGGCCAATAACATTTTTGCTTTTACAAATATAAACGGGGAACGTCAACGTGCAGGAAAAGCCCTCCACTTACTGCTCAGAGTTCTTCTGGCATTTCCTCTTCCCCCTCATTCTTTCCCATCTTTTCATAACTGCTCATAGCGATTTCCAACATGTTCTCGCTGTGATGGTTCGCCATGTCCCAGCACTGAACTGTTAGAGCTTGTACGTTTCGACCCTTCCCACTCTCGTGTAGGGTTTTTTTTCCTGCTCTCTTGCCCGTTCTGGCCTCCTGCCAGGCTTCGTGCAAGAATTACCCTTGAGTGGTTCGACCCACTCCCCCTACGGTTCTAGACCTTGGACTTAGATGCAGAGAACAGTAGTGCAGAGAAAAGGACTCAATAGACCAGGCTGAATAGCACGAAATGGATGCTTTTATTTTTAAACAGTTTGAAGCATTACAAAATACATGTCATAGGCACAGATTAAAGTAACTACAATCATGCACAAATTTATGAACTTGACTCTATGGAAATGGGGAACACACGGCACATCGTAAAAGGGGAAACACATTACGATTTCCCTTAACTCCCTCCCCTATACCTAAACTAAGTTTCGACCTGGGGAACCTGGGATCATGCTCATCACTCTCGAAATCGCGAGAAAGGGGGGTTCGCAGCCCTTTTGGCACCGCTTTCCGTCGTCACGTGGATTTGGAAACTTCTGGCGCAGTCGATATTCTCTCTCTCTCTCTCTCTCTCTCTCTCGGCGATGGGGTAGACACAGCCTCGATGAGCGCTCGTCAAGGTTGAGATCCACTAAGCCTGTCGTGGATTTTTGTTCATGGAGTAGAACAACAACCCAATGGGATGTTGAGACACGGAAGTGTCAGGCCCGGACTGTCTTTTTGTCTCCGGCCTGGTCGGTTCTCCAGAGGGTTTCTTCTCCGTTGGCCTGGGTCGTCGATGATCTCCCGACCCCAGTACCCGGGCCACCCTCGTCGTCTTCTCGTCGTGGCCGAGCCTTGTTTGGCTGAACACCGACCACGTTGTCTTTTTACCGAAACCGTCCGTCTTTAAAAAGACGAAAACGTTTTCATCGATTCTGCATCTGCCGAAGTGGAAGAGGCGCCGATCCTGGCACCGTCCGAAGAAGTTGAAGTAACGTATATGGACTTTCAATCCATAGTTATACTCTTTTGGAACAGTTTTATCTCCCGCCAAATCATAGTCCTGTCTTTGTATTAATTTTGGCGGGCAGAAATCTCTGCAGGGGCGCTTTGTCTTGTAACGGAGCCGGTGATAACTTAAACTGGCCTTCCTGGCCGATAATGTCTTTTAATGTCTTTTGCATTGTCACCGCGGCTCGGTACGCATATTGATCGGTCCGGAGATTTTCCTTGATGGCTGCTAAACGGTTTTTCCTTTGTACAATAAATGGGTATGAGTGATTTTGCATTGTCCGCCCATATCTTGATGGGCCCCATCCTGTACTTGTAATCCATTGAATATGTATGCTGTTCCTCTGAGTTTCGGTTCCCAGATACTGGCTTTCGCGGGTTCACTGTCTTCAATCCACAAGCCTGTCTGGCTTGCAGTAACAGAAATAAAATGGTTCAGAAACTGATCACGGGGCCTGGCGGCCATTTTGTATGCCCTTTTATCAAAGGTTTTTCTGTGCAAGCTTACTTTGGTCAATAAACAGTCTTATTTTATCCAGTTTTCTTGCGTGATTTTTGCTGAAAATTGTGAATCTTACACTCGATGTCGCCGGGGTTGCCCCACACACTCCACAGCCGAGTGCAGAGTTGTAAAACCGTCGTACAAGAACACACACTTGTGCTCAGAACATCCTATCAGAAACTAGAGGTTTGAATAGCAAAACTGAAAAAGTCTTCCATTCCCCCAAAAAACTGACACACCTCACCTCGATGCGGGCAAACTGCTACCTCCTTCTCCAAAACAAATGAATGCACACAAAAACTGGCTAAGATATTCATGGATTTTTAATAATAAATTAGATGCTGAAATTGTACAATCTTATTTTTAATTTACATTTAACAAAAATAAGATATTTCACTCATTTTGTGAACATAATATGGTTACATTTCTAAATATCTAGTGCCATACCTCATATCTACTATCTGCATTGTCAAAGGGCTCAAAGTCTGCTTGGCTTGTAGTGCAACCAAAGCTGATGATTGCCAAGTAATCATGATCTATTTTACAGGAAAGATTTTCAGCTAGATGTTATTTTAAAGGAATTGTCCTGCGTTGGGGTGGGGGAGGGGCATTGTTAGCAACTAATAGCACACAAAGAAATCAAAATGAAGACATGAAAATATTTTCCTTTTAAAACCAAGACTGGTCATTTTCTAATACTTGATTAGTAATGATAAAGAGGAGCTAAGCAAGCTAAATAAAGTGATTCAGCAGCTGCTTGTGACAGTAAGGTGTCAGCTGTGGCTCAGTTGGTAGCACTCATTGCCTCTCACGTCAGAAGGTTGTGGGTTCAAGTCCCACTTCAGAGAATTGAGCACAAAAAACTAGGCTGACACTCCCAGTGTGATCCTGAGGGAGTGCTGCATTGTTGGCAGATGCCAACTTTCAGATAAGATGTTATATCTAAGCTGTCTACCCTCTCAGGTGGATTTAAAGTGATCCCATGGCCCCTATTTCAAAGAAGAGCAGGGGAGTTGTAACCAGTGTCCTAGGTCAATATTTGTTTCTCAATCAACATCACTAAAACATAAATAATCACATTGCTGTTTGTGGGAGCTTGCTGTGTGCAAATTGGCTGTCATGTTTCCTACATCGCAACAGTGACTATATTTTAAACAGTACTTAATTGGGACATCCTGAGGTCATGAAAGGTGCTATATAAATGCAAGTATTGATTTCTTTATAAACCCAGGGTAATTTAGATCATTTCAAATATTAGTTTTCCACCAAAATGGACTGCATGTTGCATTCCTATGAACGTAACCTTGTCAGGCTCCAAAAGTCGAATTCATTCCAAACTGACTGGCTCCCAAAGACACCTGATCACCTTATTTAGCAGATTTAACTATTCCAATCTAAAAATCATCACTTCTCTTTTGACTATTTTTAGCATCAACCTGAAACAACACGGAGAAAAATATGTAATTTGAGATCTACAGAATCTTGGCACACAACATTTTAGCAGATGCGCAGACATAGATGAGGGACTGTCGAGTCTTTTGACTTGTGCAGCCTCTTCAATATAACTTAGGGTTGCCAACCCTCCAACATTGTCCTGGCTTCTCCAGGAATTAATGACCAATCTCCTGGACACCTCTACAAGCAACACTCAGGATAAAAATCGCAGGGGCATTAAAAAACTTGTGGGTTATCTTTGTTATCTTTGAACACTTTTGTTTATTAGTTATAAAAATATTGGGATATGGGGAAGAAAAGGCTGTTTGAGTGGACGGGGCAGTTGGAGGTCATGTGATGAAACCTCCAGGAATACATCCAACCAGAGTTGGCAACCCTCGTATAAAAAGATCACTTTGACCAACACTGGTTATTATCAGAGAGCTGCATTCCAAATGTGGCCCAGACCATTAATGGAGCAAGTTGAGGTTGTGCATGCCTACCTCACTCCACTGTCCCACAATAGAGGATGGGCAATACAAGTTACCTGCCACCTTTCTAAGGTCTGGAATTTAGAAGAATGAGAGGTGGAGGTGATCCTATATTTTTTTTATAGGCATCACTGGCAAGGCCTGCATTTATTGTCCACCCCTAACTGCACTTGAGAAGGTTGTGGTGAGCTGCCAGTTAAGAATCAACTACATTGCTGTGGGTCCATATAGGCCAGACTGGGTAAGGATGGCAGATTTTCTTCCCTGAAGGACATTAGTGAACCAGATGGGTTTTATACAGCAATCCAATAGTTTTATCGTCACCATTACTAATTTTTAATTCCAGATTTATTTCATTGAATTTAAATTGCCTAGATGCCTGTGGTGGGATTTGAATTCCCATCTCTGGATCATTAGTCCAGGCCTACTGAATTACTAGCCCTCTGACATTACCACTATGCTACCATACCCAGTTGAAAGTCTGTGTCTCAGAATAAGGAGTCGGCCATTTAGGACTGAGATAAGGAGAAATTTCTTCACTCAGAGGGTGAATCTTCAGAATTCTCTACCCCAGAGGACTGTGGAGGCTGTAAGGGGTGGCGGGTGGCGCGTGCGCCCAGTCAGTTATGCCCCTGACTGCCTGTGAGCAGTTCAAATCGCTCCCACGCCCCTGGGTTCTAGACACCGGGCTTAGGTACAGGCGGCGATACAGAAAGACTCAAGTAGACAGGTGGTTTGCTGTGAGAAAATCAAGATTTTATTAAAACAGAAACGAAAACACAGTCTTATGAGAAAATTACTGGTAGAGAACAATTACAGGCATATAACACTATAATTATACTTATACAGGGAATGGGGGACACACGGCACATCAAGGGAAAAACAACTACTTTAACAATCCCCTTATCCTTATCCCACCCCTATACCTAACTAGATTAAGCTATGAGGGGCCAGGAATTCATGCTCACTAATCCAAAGCAAAACCTGTTGTTTTAGCAATCGCGAGTTTTGAGGTCTGGGCTGCTGTCCTTTGGGGTGCTCCATCGCCACGTGGTCTCAGGGCGTGGTGCTGGAGCTGCTGCTGCGACACACCTTTCTTCTCCTCAGCTACCGTCATCGTCTCGTCGCGATGGGTTCTCTTCTTCTTCTTCCTCGGGCAGTCGCGGCGGTAACGTTGTGTCAATGAGACGATTAGCAGTCTTCACTGCTTAGATTTTACTAGTCAAGCGTCAAACGCCAGTATATTCGTTATGGCGTGGACACCTGCATTTAATGCCAGTTCATTCACAGTGTTTAACTAGCCAACTTAGTCTCACTGTCCTCAGATATTTTCTTCCCCGAGCGTCAGCTTATAACTCGGTGCTTGGTCTTAATTAATACATCTTCTGCTGCCCTTCTCTGTTCTTTGTCGGGTCTACCTTACTCTTCGTCTCAGTTCGTCTCACCTCGTTTCCTCTGCCCTCTCTCGTGGCCCAGGTGTCCTGGGTGACTTTGGACTCGGGTCTCGTTCCCCTCCCCTGCTGTTGGTATGGATGTCCTTGACTGCTGAAAAACCAATGCGGGGAGCGAGAAGAGAACCCGCCACGAGGCCAGGGCTCGAGTACGAGCGGCGGCAGCCCAAGGCCCAACAAGAGGTCAGAGTCGAGAGCAGAGCAAGAGTCAAGAGAGCGGTTGCTACTAAGGGCCTACAGTTATACTCCTTTCGATGGCCCCTTATCTGCGCGCCAAATCAGTTAAGTCCATTGTTTCACTTTTGGCGGGCTATTTTAAATGATTATACCAATCTAAAATAACTGCTTTTAGATGGCCGTTTATCGCACCTAGTGGCCTGATGTCCGGGCTGTATTGTCATTAATGCATTTTAATCGGCCTGTCCAGCCTCGATGGCTTCCTTAAGCTGTTTCTGATTATTTATGTGGACGAACTAATGGCCTCATGTTTAGGCCTAACTGGGTTGATCTGTTCCAATTTGACGAAAATGCATATTCAATGTTTGCTTAGCTGTCTGGCCCTTCAAACACAAAAGTCCTTTTCACAGAAATGCATTTTAAGTTTCGATTTCCCAAAGCTGCTTGTTCTGAGCTGCAGAGTCCAAGCTTTTAAAATCTTACAGGCTTTTGGTCACGAGGTGCGGACGCCTTCTTTGGGTACCCTTTTTAAATTGTCCATAGGGTCCCTCTTAGCAATAACCTTGGGGAAATGTGGAAATTTTGCAAATCCTACAAGGCTCAGTTGTTGAGTATATTCAAGACAGAGGTCGATAGATTTTTGGATATTAAGGGAATCAAGGGATATGGGGATAGTGCAGGAAAGTGGAGTTGAGGTAGAAGATTATCCATGATCTTATTGAATGGCGGAGCAGGCTTGAAGGGCCAAATGGCCTACTCCTGCTCCTATTTCTTATGTTCTTATGTTCTTTCCCTCTGTTCTCAAAGGAGGAGGAAGATGAATCCTCCTTGGGATCACCTACTTGCGCGCGTGCTAGCCTAACTTATTTTTCTAATTACTTATATTTTTATGCTTACACAACGTACCGTCCGAGCATAATTTTAATTTCGGGGGTAGGAGTGAGCCTTAATTAGGCCAAGATTATGCTTCTACAACTGCAGTGGATCTTTTTCTGGCTTATTTTCAGTAAAACCTATTGATGAGCAATGCGTTTTTATATAATTCTCAGCTTGTTGTCCTGTACTGAACATCTGCCAATACCAATCGATTTCTATATAATTTGCATTGAGTTCTAATAGAGTTGGGCACCTCAGCCAGTTACTCCTAATCTCTCTTTAACATGCAGACACACCTGCATTTCTCTCCACCTAACATGGGTGGGATATATTCTCACTAATTGTAGGAGTATGATACATTAACGCAGGGAAAAATTTGCAGGACTCTGAGGTAAGAACAAGGGCGAGAGACTAATTGGACAGTTCTTTCAAAGAGCTGGCACAGTCACGATGGGCCGAATGTCCTCTTTCTGTGCTGTATGAGTCTATGATTCTATAGCACAGGAATAATCCAGATCATAATCCCTTCTTATTCGGGCTTGCAACTTTTGCTAAAATCCTCTTCTTCTCGCAGTTTTATGTGGCCT
The DNA here is from genome assembly GCF_052327205.1 of Somniosus microcephalus. Lineage (NCBI taxonomy): Eukaryota > Metazoa > Chordata > Chondrichthyes > Squaliformes > Somniosidae > Somniosus > Somniosus microcephalus. Next base: position 258,784,524 of record NC_140987.1, on the reverse strand, counting down.
CTCTCTGGGGCACATCAATCATTCTCACACTTGAAGCAAAAAGGATGTGATATTCAAGAGAGAGAGAGAGAGGGTTGCATTTCAGTGCTATAATATCAATAGTTAATTCACACGGAACTTTTTTTTAATTTTCTTGGAATGATCTACTTCCTGAAAGTTGCAGCTGTTAAAATCATTCTATCTACAGAAATAAAGAAGCTGATTTGGTGTGTCTAAAACTGATCTTTAATTTTTAAAAAACAGATGGTTCATTGTGGGGGAAAGGGAGAGACAACATGTCCACTGACCTATAGACACTCCTGACCCGGAACATTTCTGTTGACTAAATGAAGATTACCATTTCTCCACCCACACATTCCACTCCACCCCATAGCAAATCTGTTACTGAAAAAAAGTGGGCAGAGTTTCCGCTCGGTTGCACTGGTTTTTTCATCTCAATTTGCTAGAAATTGGCTTAACCATCGCAAAACCATCTGCAGTGTGTACCATCTACAAGATGCACTGCAGCAACTCGCCAAGGCTTCGTCGGCAGCACCTCCCAAACCTGCGGCCTCTACCACCTGGAAGGACCAAGGTCTGCAGGCGCATGGGAACACCACCACCTCCAAGTCACACACCACCCTGACTTAGAAGTATATCGCAGTTCCTTCATCGTCACTGGGTCAAAATCCTGGCACTCCCTCCCCAACAGCACTGTGGGTGTACCTTCTCCACACGGACTGCAGCGGTTCAAGAAGGCAGCTCACCACCACCTTCTCAAGGGCAATTAGGGATCGGCAATAAATGCTGGCCTTGCCAGCGATGCCCACATCCTTTGAATGAATAAAAAAATCAAAAAGATTTTAAACTCAAATTATGTTCAGCGCAAATTAAGTTTCTGCGCTAGAAGCCAGCCCTGCCCACAAAACTGGCCTGCCCAGGATGAGTTAATCACCAGTGGGCATTTCCGTTAGTTGCACTTGGAAAAGGCTCTAAAAATTAAGCTGGTTCTTTTGGGCGCAAATGGTTCTGTACAGTTTTTAAAAGTCATTTTCAGTCATTTAAAATTGGGTTACTCACAGGTGTCAGAAAGTCATAGAGTTATACAGCACAGAAAGAGGCCATTTGGCCCATCGTGTCCACACGGGCCATCAAGCCCTGTCTATTCTAATCCCATTTTCCAGCACTTGGTCTGTCGCCTTGTATGCTATGGTGTTTCAAGTACTCATCTAAATGTTGTGAGGGTTCCTGCCTCTACCACCCTTTCAGGCAGTGAGTTCCAGATTCCAACCACCCTCTGGGTGAAAAAGTTTTTCCTCAAATCCCCTCTAAACCTCCTGCCCCTTTCCTTGAAACTATGCCCCCTGGTTATTGACCCCTCTACTAAGGGGAAAAGTTCCTTTCTATCTACCCTATCTATGCCCCTCATAATTTTGTACACCTCAATCAGGTCCCCCCTCAGCCTTCTCTGCTCCAAGGAAAACAACCCCAGCCTGTCCAGTCTCTTCATAGCTGAAGCGCTCTGGTGGTGGTGGATTGATACTGACTTGAAATGTTTTTGTGATAAGCCCATTTTCAGCTGCATTAATCAAACTGCAACAAGTTAGCACTCTTAAATATATCAAGGAATATTTTTTAAAGCAAATTTTTTTTATTGCATTTTAAAACGCTGCCCGATTGCACTGATTCAGGGCAGATTTTGTGTTCTGCGATATGCAAATGAGCTTGAGCAGGAACTCGAGAGAGAAAAAAAACACTTCTCAAAACTAGCGCAATTTCACCCCAATCACTGATTGCTTCCAAAGCAAAATCTGTGTTTAAAGAGGCAAGCCTTTAAAAAGAACTATTTGTTTACCAACACAGCATTGGACCATGTACAGGCACTTCAAAGCACTGGAGAGGTACCACCAACGCTGCCTCCGCAAGATCCTGCAAATCCATTGGCAGGATAGGCGCACCAACGTCAGTGTTCTCGCTCAAGCCAACATTCCCAGCATCGAAGTTTTGACCGCGCTCGATCAGCTCCAGTAGATGGGCCTGATACGAGACTCCCAAAACAAGGGCTCTACTTGGAGCTCTGACACAGCAAGAGAGCCCCAGGTGGGCAGAGAAAACGCTTCAAGGACACCCTCAAAGCCTCCTTGAAAAAGTGCAACACCCCCACCGACACCTGGGAATCCCTGGCACAAGACCGCACAAAGTGGAGGAGAAACATCCGGGAAGACACCGAACACCTCGAGTCTCTTCGCCGGGAGCAACCGGAAGCCAAGCGCAAACAGCGGAAGAAGCGCACGTCAACCCAAGCACCCCACCCACCCACCCCTTCAACCACCGTCTGTCCCACCTGTGACAGAGACTGTAGGTTCAGGATTGAACTCATCAGTCACCTGAGAACTCATTTTTAGTGTGGAAGCAAGTCATCCTCGGACTGCCTAAGAAGAAGATATAAATCACACCGAAGAACATCATTGAACGTGATATTGTAACAAACACGATCACCGGCCTTTCCTGCCCAACAAGTTTAGCCATCCACCCCCTCTTAAGCTTCCCTTTAAATGAAAAAAGCGAGTAAAACTAAAAAGACTCACTTTTCCATTCACAAATTGAAACCCTTCATGGTCTCCCGCAATTAACATAGAGAGCGAGAGAAAAACGATAACAATTAGGTAAATAAAAAAATGAATGTTTTTATGTTTTGGGTCATTGTAAACTGCACCCTGGATGCGGATTTACAAAAACCTCGCTCCTTCTAACATACTTCAGGCAAAGTTCCTGTGTACATGTAACGAGCACAAATCAGATTCTAGTCTAAAGTCTAGGCACGGATGGGGAATTAATCGCTGCATAAAACAATGCAAAGAGTCTGCTGAACAAATCAGAGGTACTTGCCCAATGTAACAGTTTGCACATTATAGTTATCTTAAGATTTAATAACACTTCAAACCCAATTGTCTTCGTGCCAATTTAAATATAATCTACAATACACGCATCTAATTGCTATACGCCAAAATCCAGGTTTCGGTTTGTTGATAAAACCACCCAAAGATGAAGGCTAAACATTGGAACTTGTTTGAGAGGAGCTGCTATTCGGCTGCGGCGGCTGCACTTCGGGTTCAAGTTTGCCCGCCCATCCATTTCTCCAATATCTCCAAGTCCGCTCACACGACTGTCTCGTAGTCCCAGCAAAGTCTAACGTGTTGGGCTTCCCCCGGGCTGGGGTAACAGCAGTAATACCTCCCGTAGGGCACACTGTCCCGGGGAGAGTAGACCACGCTGTCCCGGGTGGAGTAGACGCTGGTGTAGAAGGCGCTATCCCGGTTGGAGCAGAGGCGATCGAACACGCAGTAGTTGAAGACACCGGACGGGTAGTAAGTCTCCAGGTATCTCCTGGCCGTTTCTTGGTCGCTCTTCCTGATCAGGCTCTTGGATTCCACGGCGAATCCTCCCTCCTCGACCTCGGGGGTCTGGGTCCGGGTGGAGTTCTTGGAAACATCCTGCCAGCTCCCTCCGACGCTTTGGTCAGCCAAGAGCTGGTCCTCGGCATCTCCTTTGGTGGTGGAACCGCAGCAGGCGGGCCACTTGGAGCATCCGTCCGTCTTCTTTGCCAGAAAGATGGCAGCCAGCCCTGGTAAGAAGATGGCAGGCCCGATGGCAATGAGAGGAACATCCCCCAGAGTCTCCCCTCTAACTCCAGACACGGTGAACATAAACCCAAACACTAGGAAGACACTGACCAGGGCCACCACTAGCCCTGTCCTAGGGTTGATGTTGTCAGGTCTCATTGTGAAGCACTGGGTTTGGCAATTAACAATCCAGGTGGCTTAAAACCCAGAAGACTTTATTGTCACCGAGTTTGGTGGGATAGACAGTCCTTTTCTGGGGTATTCCCCCCAATTGCCTCTTTTTTTGTCTTCTTTCTGATAAGAGGAGATTATCCACCCTGGGCTCCAGCTTCAGCCAGCCTTGGTATCCAGTCTGATGATCTGGGAGTGTGTCAGTGACTGAGCAAACAGACTTAGCTCTTCAGTCATTGGGTCTCATCGGAGTAAGAGAGATGGAGGGAGAATAAAATGAGCAGAAACTCGAGAAGAGCCAAGAGTAATTGGAAACCCTTCCCATACTGACTGGGGCATCAGTGAGCCTGGTGGCTGTGTATGTTAATCAGCGAGAAACTGTAGTGGCAAGCGAAGAGGATCATCTTATCATCCAGCTCTCCTTAATCAGATATCCTTTTACATTGAACTCTGGTTAAACACCGAGAACTGCGTATATATCCATTCATGCAACACAGTCTGTATTTCACCTCGCTGGAGATTGCTTTCACAGATTTTAATGAATTCCGATTTATGGAGAAGTTGGCCACCTGTCCCGCTGTCTTTAGTGTCACCATTAATACCCGTGACGTCCTCCTATTTATACATTGATTGCATTTATTGAAAGGGAGTTCTCTCACTCAATGCAGTTTAACTGTGCCTGAATTATATTACAAATGCATGCTCCTGTATTTGACCAGGTTAATCATAAGGGCACTAGATAGTCATCAAATGAAGGGAATATCGTTTAGTAGTGCAGCATATACTAACACTGCACTCACGGGTTAGACACACACGGTGCGTGTAGGTTTCTGCACAATATTAGCGCATTGCTGTTATAGAAAGAGCTACCAAGTTTGTAGTAACAATGATGACTGACACACGATTCCCTCCTGGGAAGCGATTATGCAATCTTTCAAATGGAGAAAACAAACTCACAAGCTGCCAAAAGTATTTCTCCTCCCTTTTAAGTACTTCCTCAACTCGGAACTGGCTTCTCCTGGGTCGAGGAATGCGAGCAAGTATTTCGGCAAAGGAACTTCTCTAACATCCTAAACACTTCCGTTATGAAAACCCACCCAGGGACAAGCGTCCCGCGTCGGTTGCACCTCCTATATATAGCACATGGAAGATGGGCTCTTGACATTTCTGGGCAGTCGATCTGGAGTTGGTGGAGACTTCTGAATGCTGTGTGTTTTTTTCTTCTAAAATGGGCCGCAGGAGGTGAGAGATGAGAAGTGGAGGAAATCAACAACAACAACTTGTATTTATTTGGGCCTTTAATGTAGTAAAAGGCCCCAAGGCGCTTCACAGGGGTGATTATCAAACAAAATTTGACACCGAGCCCCTCCCTATCTCTATAACCTCCTCCAGCCCTAGGAGGGGGTACAATAGCATAGTGCTTATGTTACTGGACTAGTAATCCATAGGCCTGGACTAATGATCCAGAGACGTGAGTACAAATAATAAAATAGTTAATTAAATAAATCTGGAATATAAAGCTAGTGTCAGTAATGTTGACCATGAAACTATCGGATTGTCCCCTGGTTCACTAATGTCCTTTAGGGAAGGAAATCTGCTGTCATTACCCGGTCTGGCCTATATGTAACTCCAGACCTACAGCAATGTGGTTGACTCTTAAATGCCCTCTGAAATGGCCTAGTAAACCACTCAGTTGTAAAAAAAAAGCTATGAAAAACAATAAGAAGAATAAAACCAGACGGACCACCCGGCATCGACCTAGGCACCAGCTTGGGACACGACATCGACACACCCAGCCCTGTCGACCTTGCAAAGTCCTCCTCACTAACATCTGGGGATTGTGCCAAAATTGGGAGAGCTGTCCCACAGACTAGTCAAGCAGCAACCTCACATAGTCATACTCACAGAATCATACCTTTCAGCCAATGTCCCAGACCCCTCCATCACCATCCCTGGGTATGTTCTGTCCCACCGGCAGGACAGACCCACCAGGGGTGGCGGCACAGTGGTATACAGTCGGGAAGGAATGGCCCTGGGAGTCCTCAACATTGACTCCGGACCCCATGAATTCTCATGGCTTCAGGTCAAGCATGGGCAAGGAAACCTCCTGCTGATTACCACCTACTGCCCTCCCTCAGCTGATGAATCAGTACTCCTCCATGTTGAACACCACTTGGAAGAAGCACTGAGAGTAGCAAGAGCACAGAATACACTTTGGGTGGGGGACTTCAATGTCCATCACCAAGAGTGGCTCGGTAGCACCACTACTGACCGAGCTGGCCGAGTCCTGAAGGACATAACTGCCAGTCTGGGCCTGCGACAGGTGGTGAGAGAACCAACACAAGGGAAAAACCTACTTGACCTCATCCTCACCGATCTACCTGACGCAGATGCATCTGTCCATGACAGTAGTAGTAGCAGTGACCACTGCACAGTTATTGTGGAGACGAAGTCCTGTCTTCACACTGAGGACATCCTCCATCATGTGTGGCACTACCAATGTGATGAATGGGATAGACTCAGAACAGATCTAGCAGCTTATAACTGGGCATCCATGAGGTGCTGTGGGCCATCAGCAGCAGCAGAATTGTATTCCATCACAATCTGTAACCTCATGGCCCGGCATATCACTCACTCTACCAATACCATCAAGCCATGAGACCAACCCTGGTTCAATGATGAGTACAGAAGAGCATGCCAGGAGCAGCACCAGGCGTACCTAAAAATGAGGTGCCAACTTGGGGAAGCAGCAACACAAGACTGCATGAATGCTAAACAGCGGAAGCAGCAAGCTATCCCGCAACCAATGGATCAGATCAAAACTCTGCAGTCATGCTACATTCAGTCATGAATGGTGGTGGACAATTAAACAACGAATGGAAGGAGGAAGCTCCATGAATATCCTCATCCTCAATGATGGCGGAGCTTAACTGGCAGAAACTTAACTGGACCAAACACATAAATACTGTGGCTACAAGAGCAGGTCAGAGGCTAGGTATTCTGCGGCAAGTGTCTCACCTCCTGACTCCCCAAAGCCTTTCCACCATCTACAAGGCACAAGTCAGGAGTGTTTTGGAATGCTCTCCACTTGCCTGGATGAGTGCAGCTCCAACAACACTCAAGAAGCTCGAGACCATCCAGGACAAAGCAGTCCACTTGACTGACACCCCATCCAGCACCTTAAACATTCACTCCCTCCACGACCAGCGCACCGTGGCTGAAGTGTGTACCGTCTACAAGATGCATAGCATCAACTCGCCAAGGCTTCTTCGACAGCATCTCCCAAACCTGCAACCCCTACTGCCTAGAAGGACAAGGGCAGCTGATGGATGGGAACACCACCACCTCCAAGTTCCTCTCCAAGTCATACACCATCCTGACTTGGAAATATATCGCCGTTCCTTCATCGTCGCTGGGTCAAAATCCTGGAACTTCCTCCCTAACAGCACTGTGGGAGTACCTTCACCACACGGACTGCAGCGGTTCAAAAGGCAGCTCACCACGACCTTCTCAAGGGCAATTAGGGATGGGCAATAAATGTTGGCCTTGCCAGTGACGCCCACATCCCATAAATGAATAAAAAAATGTGTGTGCTGCAGTGGCCCAGTACACATTCACCAACATTACCCTCTGCACTTCAGAAACCACCATGGCTGCCCATCCTTTGATCTACTGCTATCTTATTCTGCTGTGGCTCAGTCCATAGCACTCTCAACTGAGTCAGAAGGTTATGGACTCATAGTCTCACTTCAGAGACTTGAGCGCATAGTCAAAGCTAACACTCCAGCACAGTGCTGAGGGAGTGCTGCAGCGCGGAGGTGTTGTCTTTTGGACCGAGGCCCTGTCTGCCCTCTCTGGTGGGCCTAAAAGATCCCATGGCACTATTTTAAAGAAGAGCAGGGGACTTCTCCCTGGTGTCCTGGGCGATTATTTATCCCTCAACCAACTTCACCAAAAAAAACAGATTACCTGGTCATTATCACTTTGCTATTGGTGGAAACTTGCTGTGTGAAAATTGGCTGACGCATTTCCTACATTACAACAGTGACTGCACTTCAAAAGTACTTTAATTGACTGCAAAGCATTTTGGGACATCCTAAGGTCGTGAAAGGTGCTGTTTAAATGCAAGTCTTTTTTTTGCACAATTGGAAGTAAACTTTCTGGACAAAGTTGAAATAATGGCCCAGAAATTCGGGTCTCCACGGGTGAGTACGCATGGGGTACCCACCCGTAGGCCCAATGGAAGTGCCGGTTTCGTGCATGCACTGCGCATGCGTGGGAAACCGGCACTTCCGTTCCCCTGAAAGAAGGGGTTCAGAGGTGGAACGCGTGCGCATCGAACTTACGAATTTATTGCAGGTTTTCCCGGGAGGGTAAGTCTCCAGGAGTTACACTTTTAAAAAACAGGCACAAGGCCTGCTTTTTACAAGGTAAGTGGTGAATTAATTAAAATTAAAACAATTTTTCCACAGGTTTATTATTTTTAAATAATTTAAAGAAAGGTAAGTTTATTTTTAGCCCCGTTAGAAAATGTAATTAATTTTTTCAAAAATTTAAATTATTGTTTAAAAGTTATTTCATGTAATTTATAGTTATTTTTAAAATGTGATTTTTTTTTACATTTATTTGAAGATTTAGTGATGTTTTGGGGCTTATGGTATTTATAGGTTTGACAGCTCTTCTGTCAAACTTATGAATGAAGCATTCCCTGCTACCATTGGCTCTCCATGGCCCACATGATCCCAGGGGAGGCATCGAACTAACTGCGCCCCTGGGATATGCAAGCACTGCGCGCCGGCAGTTGGAGGAGGCCGAGGATCAGAATCCCACGCGGGCCCAGAGCTCAATGGTCGGCGCGGTAGGTAAGTGCAGGTCGGGGGCTTGCACCCACGGGAAGCCCCCGACTCGAATTTCTGGGCCAATGTGCGACACATCTTTCTCTGCGTAAGTGATCTGTTTACGTGCGGTTACTGTTTTGTACTTAGGTGCGTCCCCTTGGTGAGACAGTGTAGCTTTTTTTTTTTAATTCGCTTATGGGATCTGGGCGTCGCTGGCAAGGCCAGCATTTATTGCCCATCCCTAGTTGCCCTTGAGAAGGTGCTGGTGAGCCACCTTCATGAACCGCTGCAGTTCGTGTGGTGAAGGTACGCCCACAGTGCTGTTAGGTACGGAGTTCCAGGATTTTGATCCAGCAACTATGAAGGATCAGCGATATACTTCTAAGTCAGGGTGGTGTGTGACTTGGAGGGGAACTTGGAGGTGGTGGCGTTCCCATGCACCTGCTGCCCTTGTCCTTCTAGGTGGAAGAGGTCGTGGGTTTGGGAGGTGCTGCCAAAGAAGCCTTGGCGAGTTGCTGCAGTGCATCTTGTAGATGGTACACACTGCAGCCATGGTACACTGGTGGTGGAGGGAGTGAATGTTTAAGGTGGTGGATGGGGTGCCAATCAAACGGGCTGCTTTGTCCTGGATGGTGTCGAGCTTCTTGAGTGTTGTTGGAACTGCACTCATCCAGGCAAGTTGAGAGTATTCCATCGCACTCCTTACTTGTGCCTTGTAGATGGCGGAAAGGCTTTGGGGGTCAGGAGATGAGACACTCGCCGCAGAATACCCAACCTCTGACCTGCTCTTGTTGCCACAGTATTTATGTGGATAAATATCATTATAAATAAATATCATTTCTCTTATCTGGAAGGAGGAGAGCATGCCAAGGGATCTCAGAGACGCCATAATTGTGAACATCTTCAAGAAGGGTGACAAGTCTGATTTTGGTAATTACAGAAGAGTTTCCCTGCTGTCTGCCACAGGGAAAGTCATTCACAAGAATGCTCCTCAATCGCCTTCTCCCAGTGGCCGAAGAGCTCCTCCCAGATTCGCAATGCGGATTCCTCCCACTAAGGGGCACAATGGACATGATCTTCACCGCACGTCAATTACAAGAGAAATGCAGGGAACAGCATCAAAGGCCTTCGACACTGTCAACCGTGAGGGATTATGGAGTGTCCTCCTCAAATTCGGCTGCCCTCAAAGATTTGTCACCATCCTCCGCCTGCTTCACGACGACATGCAAGCCGTGATCCTGACCAATGGTTCCACCATAGACCCAATTCACGTACAGACTGGGGTCAAGCAAGGCTGTGTCATTGCATCAACACTCTTCTCGATCTTCCTTGCTGCAATGCTCCATCTACCTTCAGTAAGCTCCCTGCTGGAGTGGAGCTAATTTACAGAGCAAATGGGAAACTGTTCAACCTCCGTCACCTCCAGTCCAGATCCAAGGTTGTCCCATCCTCTGTCGTCAAATTACAGTATGCAGACAACGCTTGCGTCTGCGCTCACTCGGAGGTCGAATTCCAAACCATCGTCAACACCTTCATCGAAGCGTACGAGAGCATGGGCCTTACATTAAACATCCATAAGACAAAGATCCTCTACCAACCTGCCCCGCCACACAGTACTGCCCCCCGATTATCAAAATCCACGACAAGGTCTTGAACAACGTGGACCACTTTCCATAACTCAGGAGCCTACTGTTGTATCCGTGTGTTAATGGAGACACGGAATGCAGGAGTTGGTTTAACAGGTGTTTACTGAATAAAGTCTGGAGGTGAACTAAAAGATACAAGACGCTATACAGGCTTATATACCCGAGTGGTCACTACCGGTATTACAGTACACAGGGGCTCTTAAAGGTACATACACTACAATTCCTCCCCTTTTAGATAATTAGTACATAACATTTTAAGTAATCATTAATTAACATGTTTACAAGAACAATAATCTACACATTTGCTGCAGTTAATCAATTATAAGTCAGTCTCTCTGGAGGCTTCCTGACTCGGTCTGGATAACGCCTCAGTGGTATAGTAGTTTTCGGTGGTGTAGTAGGTTCTTTTGGCAAGGTCGATTCGGCTTGAATGCCAGTGTCGGGTTCATCTGGTTCCAGTATCACCGGATTGGAGGTAGATACTATGGGTATCTCTGCTTCATCATTAGGCGTATAGAGTTGTGGTGTAGGTTGTCCCTTTTCGGATGACTCTATGACCTGGTCAGCATGGCGCCTTATTATGCTTTCTGCAATGTCTACAGTATACATCAGCGGTCCTAGTCATGTGCAAATAGTTCCAGGCTGCCATTTCTCGGTACGGTAGTCCCGGGCCAAAACTTGTTGACCTATCTGGAAGGTTCTAGTTGGCCTTTCATTCATGCCTTGAAATTGCCGGTTCTCTACGTCCCTTCTGATGTTTGGCTTGATCAAATCCAGCTGGCATCTTAGTCTTCTATTGAAAAACATCATGGCGGGAGTTTGGTTTGTAACCACGTGTTGCATTCCTGTACGCAAACAAGAAGTTATCTACCTTATACTGTAGATTTATGTCTTCATTACCCATGGCCTTTATGGCCTTCTTGAAGGTCTGGACAAACCTTTCAGCTAATCCATTGGTGGCGGGATGGTATGGGGCAGACGTGTAGTGCTTAACCACGTTGTTTTTTAAGAACTTCCTGAATTCTTCGGACACAAATTGTGGTCCATTATCAGAACAGATCTGTTCAGGCAGCCCATTCCTGGCAAATATGGTCCTTAATACTGTGATGGTTTTTTCCGTGGTGGTGGAGGACATCTTTATTACCTCCGGCCACTTGGAGTGTGCATCAACCGCGATTAAGAACATTGAGTCCATAAATGGACCAGCAAAGTCGATATGTACCCTTTGCCATGGAGATGAGGGCCACTCCCATGGATGTAGAGGGGCTTGTGGTTGGGCGTTTTGGACCTTCTGGCATCCTAGACAGCTCTTGGTCATTTCTTCGATGTCTCCATCGATACCTGGCCACCACACAAACGCTCTGGCTAGGTTCTTCATTTTCACTCCACCCAGATGCCCCTCGTGAAGCTCCTTTAGCACTTTATCCTGGAGTTTGGGTGGAATCACCACTCTGGATCCACACATCAAGGTTCCTCGGCACACTGACAGCTATTCTCTTCTTTGCGAGAATGCTGGTTCGCCATGTGCCGGCCATCCCTTCACCGTTAAATCGTAGACTCGTGAAAGAGTCGGGTCATTTCTCGTTTCCTTTTCAATGGTAGAATTTGTTACTGGTAGACATTCCACTATGGTTGAGTGGAACATCTCCACTGGATCCACTGTAGGTGCCTCTTCTACCGTTGGCAACAGTAGGCGCGATAAACCATCAGCATGCCCATGCTGTTTTGATCCTTTGTATTCTATGTCATATTGGTGTGCCCCTAGGAAAAGGGACCACCTCTGTAGCCTTTGCGCTGTCATAATGGGAACGCCCTTTTTAGGGTTGAATATGGAGACAAGGGGTTGATGGTCAGTCAACAAGGTAAATTTTTGTCCATGCAGGTAATGGTTGAATTTCTTCATTCCCCACACCAGGTTGAGTGCTTCCCTGTCGATCTGGGCATAGTTACACTCAGCTTTTGCGTCACGCTCATTGAACTCAGCGATCGGCCGCTCCGAGCCATCAGGGAATCTATGCGATAATACCACGCCTATGCCATAAGGGGATGCATCGCACGCCAGTCTGATTGGCAGTGATGGGTTGTAATGAGCCAAAACTTCCTTGGACGTGATCAAGCCTTTGCATTTATGGAAGGCATGTTTACAGTCTTCGCTCCATTTCCAATTTACTCCCGTTTGTAGCAGTTCGTTAAGAGGGTGCAGAACAGTTGACAAGTTCGGTAAAAATTTATGATAGTAATTTATCAATCCCAGGAACGACCTTAATTGTGAGACATTTTCAGGTGCTGGGGCTTTTATGACCGCTTCAATTTTTTCAGGTGACTTATGCAACCCTTCGTTAATTATGTGGCCACAATATGATATTTGTTTCTGGAAAAATTCGCACTTGGGGCGATTTGCTCGTAGGCCCCGTTCTCTCAGCCTAGTGAGCACCTGCTCCAAATTGGCAAGGTGCTCGTTGTCATTTTCTCCTGTTACAAGGATGTCGTCTAGGTAGCATTGAGTCCCCGGAATCCCTTGCAGGACTTGCTCCATAGCTCTTTGCCAGATAGCTGGAGCTGATGCTACTCCGAAAACCAGTCGATTGTACTGGTACAGGCCTTTGTGTGTGTTTATCGTGAGATACTTTTTAGAGGCCTCCTCAACCTCCATCTGTAGATATGCCTGTGCCAAGTCAATTTTGGTGAAACGTTTCTCTCCGGATAGTGAGGCAAAAATATCTTCTATCCTCGGAAGAGGATACTGTACCGTGTGAAGGACTGGGTTTACAGTCGCCTTGAAGTCCCCACAGATGCGAATTTTTCTCTGTTCTTCAGATTTATCATTATTCAACGTTTTCTTCATGACCGGGACGATGGGTGTTGCCCACTCGCTCCAATCTACCTTGGATAACATGCCTGCCTTTTCCAAATTCTCCAGCTCTGCCTCGACTGCTGGACGAATTGCGTATGGCACCGGCCTTGCCTTAAAAAACTTGGGAATTTCCGCATCTTCTACTTTTATTGAGGCGGTGACGCCTTTCAAGGTTCCTAGTTCCTGTTGAAACACTTCTTTGGCGTTGGCCAAGATGTCTTTTAATCGTTCAGGTATGACGTCATCCTCATTTTTTTTCTTACTGGTCACCGTCAGTGCCTCAATGGAGTGCCAGTCTAAACGTATCTTCCTGATCCATTCACGTCCCAACAGCGGTGGACCACCATCTTGCAGAACGTATAAATACAACTTCTGTATTTCCTTGCTGTTGTATACAACAGGCACCTTTATTTTCCCTCTGGGGTATACTTTCTGCCCCGTATATGTCTTCAAGATAATGGATGTGTCTTTCAAAGGTATATGCGGAAATAGCCGCTCGTAATCCCGTCGACTTATGATGGTCAGAGCTGATCCTGTATCTAGCTCCATTTTAACTGAGGACCCCGCTATCGTGAGGGTAACCCAAATGGTCTGGTAATCTTCTTTGGCAATTACATTATGTAATTTGAGACAGCTTAGTCTCTTGTTTCCGGAGTCGCTATCGCTCTTCTGGTCTTCGGAGCTACTGTCCGTCATCATTTGTACCTTTCTGTACTTTTCCTTATTGATTTTTTTTCTGTCAGTGGATTTTTTGTTTCCAGATTGGCATACACGTGCGATGTGTCCCATCTTTCCGCATTGCCTGCATGCTTTGTCCTTGAACCAGCAGTCCCTCTGGTCATGGGTGGATCTGCCGCAGCGATAACATCTCTCGAAATCCCGTATCATTTCATGGGTGCCGAAGTCCTGTGGCTTTTGCTGTATCTCTGCAGCTCCTCTTGCTGCTGCTTCGTATGATACAGCCACACTGAAAGCCTTGTCTAGTGTCAAATCTTTCTCAGAAAGTAGCCTTTTCTGTGTTCCTTCACTTAGGAGACCGCAGACGAATTTGTCTCGTAGAGAATCTGCCAGTCCTGCCCCGAATTGGCAGTGCTTTGACAGCTTTCTTAATTCGGTGAGGTAATCAGCGTTACTTTCATTCTTGTGCTGATTCCTCCTGAAGAATTTGAATCATTCCGCTATCAGCAGTGGTGTTGGGTTTAAGTGCTCCTGTAGGGTATCAACAATCTCCTTAAAATTCTTGTCTATCGGTTTGGCTGGAGTGATTAAGTTTTGTAACAGCCCGTATGTCCTTGCGCCCATCAGATTTAGAAGTACCAATGCCTTTTTATCATCCTCTACTTCATTCGCTGTGCAATATACCTCCACTCTTTCCACATGTGGTCCAATCCTCTATATCACTATCGAAAGCAGTAATATTGCCAGTCTTAGGCATCCTGAAAATCAAAAATGGCGCCTCCCGCACTTTCCTTTCTTCCCTGCCGAGAAAAAAATGGCGCCTCCTGCGCTTTCCCGCCGCTGCTGACAACGCTGTTCTCTGCGGTTTTTATTTACACAGATATTTTTAATAGTTGGAGACTCGTTCCCGCCGGACTCTCTGGGACTTTTCCTTCCCTCTGCTTGGTCCGAACGCCGACCTGCTTTGCAGCGCCGGCCGTCTCCCGAGTGCTCCATCCTCCGTCTCTGTTTGCCTCCGCCTTCCAACTCGCTGCTCGGCCCCGCTTCAGAGCCACCCGATCGAGCCCCAGCCCGCCGCCCAGGAAGGATCAGTGCAGTACCTGCCACCAGCCCAGCTAGCTGGTGAACTCACAGTTTTTTTGGGGGTTTTTTCTTCTTCGACCTTCGTCTGAGGAATCGATCTCCTTGAGGCGCTGCCGAATTGCAGGTAAGTCCGTTTCCAATTCGTCGCCACTGTTGTATCCGTGTGTTAATGCAGACACAGAATGCAGGAGTTGGTTTAACAGGTGTTTACTGAACAAAGACTGGAGGTGAACTAAAAGATACAAGACGCTATACAGGCTTATATACCCGAGTGGTCACTACCGGTATTACAGTACACAGGGGCTCTTAAAGGTACATACACTACACCTACTGTGAGCAAGGGCAGACATCGATGACAAAGTCCAACACTGCCTTCAGTGTGCCAGTGCAGCCTTCGCTCGTCTGAGGAAGAGAGTGTTTGAAGACCAGGACATCAAACCCGGCACTAAGCTCATGGTCTACAGAGCAGTAGTGATACCTGCCCTCCTGTATGCTTCAGAGTCATGGACCATGTACAGCAGGCACCTCAAAGCACTGGAGAGCTACCACCAATGCTGCCTCCGCAAGATCCTGCAAATCCATTGGCAGGATAGGCGCACCAACGTCAGTGTTCTTGCTCGGGCCAACATCCCCAGCATCGAAGCTTTGACCACACTCGATCAGCTCCGATGGACGGGTCACATCGTCCGCATGCCCAATACAAGACTCCCAAAACAAGCACTCTACTCGGAGCTGCAACACAGCAAGAGAGCCCCAAGTGGGCAGAGGAAATGCTTCAAGGACACCCTCAAATCCTCCTTGAAAAAGTGCAACATCCCCACCGACACCTGGGAATCCCTGGCCCAAGACCGCACAAAGTGGAGGAGAAGCATCCGGGAAGGTGCCGAACACCTCGAGTCTCTTCGCCGGGAGCAAGCAGAAGCCAAGCACAAGCAGCGGAAGGAGCGCACGTCAACCCAAGCACCCCACCCACCCGCCCCTTCAACCACCGTCTGCTCCACCTGTGACAGAGACTGTAGGTCTCGCATTGGACTCATCAGTCACCTGAGAACTCATTTTTAATGTGGAAGCAAATCATCCTCGGTTCCGAGGGACTGCCTAAGAAGATTTATGTGGCTGGTCCAGTTAAGTTTCTGGTCAATGGTGACCCCCAGGATGTTGATGGTGGGGGATTCGGCGATGGTAATGCCATTGAATGTCAAGGGGAGGTGATTAGGTTCTCACTTGTTGGAGATAGTCATTGCCTGGCATTTCTGTGGCGCAAATGTTACCTGCCACTTATCAGCCCAAGCCTGAATGTCGTCCAGGTCTTGTTGCATGTGGGCATGGACTGCTTCATTATCTGAGGAGTTGAGAATGGTGCTGAACACTGTGCAGTAATCAGCGAACATCCCCATTTCTGAGCTTATGTTTGAGGGAAGGTCATTGATGAAGCAGCTGAAGATGGTTGGGCCTAGGACACTGCCCTGAGGAACTCCTGCAGCAATGTCCTGGGGCTGTGATGATTGACATTCAATCACCACAAACAACTTCCTTTGTGCTAGGTGTGACTCCAGCCAGTGGAGCATTTTCCCCCTGATTCCCATTGACTTCAGTTTTACTAGGGCTCCTTAATGCCACACTCGTTCAAATGCTGCCTTGATGTCAAGGGCAGTCACACTAACCTCATCTCTAGAATTCAGCTCCTTTGTCCATGTTTGGACCAAGGCTGTAATGAGGTCAGGAGCTGAGTGGTCTTGGCGGAACCCAAACTGGGCATCAGTGAGCAGGTTATTGGTGAGTAAGTGCCGCTTGATAGCACTGTCGATGACAGTTTCCATCACTTTGCTGATGATTGAGAGTAGACTGATGGGGTGGTAATTGGCCGGGTTGGATTTGTCCTGCTTTTTGTGGACAGGACATACCTGGGCAGTTTTTCACATTGTCGGATAGATGCCAATGTTGTAGCTTCACTGGAACAGCTTGGCTAGAGGCACGGCTAGTTCTGGAGCACAAGTCTTCAGCACGATAGCTGGGATGCTGTCGGGGCCCAGTGCACTCAGCCATTTCTTGATATCATGTGTGTCTTCTGGAACATATTCTATTGCCCCTTCCAGGTACTTTCCCAGTAGGAAAAGTAAGTGAGTTGGTCGGCTGTTGGGTGCCAATGGGAGCCCCTTGGGTTTGAGGTGGCTCTGGTTCATGAAATGGCCTTGCAATTATTGTCCACCATATCTGCTGCAGAGATGGCTGGTTTTGTGGAACATCTTCTGTCCTTTGAGCAGGGAGGACTGGATGGGACAGATGTGGTGTTAACCCTGGCAGACAGCGACTTCTTCTGTACCTATTCCAGCTGTGCCCCAGCTGCTGGGCACTTTCTCAGTATTTCCACTAATCCACATGAGAAAAGACATGAAGCTTGTGACATCCTGCCACAAAGTACTCCCTAGCTGATCCCAAAACCTGTTTAAGCCTTGTCTCAAGGTTCTCTCCATCTGATCGTCAAGATTTTTGAAGCCTTGTAAAAGAACTAGCCTTGGCCTATCCCTCCTTGTCCTCCTACATCTCGACAGAATTTGATAAGATGGAACACACCAGCCTCCTCCAACTTCTCTCCTTTGTTGTCCGCCTACATGGGGCTGCCCTCACCCCATCCTTCGGAATACAGCCAACATATTTCCAACAATGGCTTCTCTTCCCACCATCACACTGCCACTCCCGGGGTCAACCAAGGTTCTATGCTTGGCCTCCCCCTCTTCCTATATGCTGCAACTCAGTGAGACCATCCACTGGCTCAGCGTCAGGCTCCATATATATTCTGACGATGCCCAGATCTACCTCTCACTCAGCTTTCCCAACCCCACAGTAGATGAAAGGATGGGCACCCAACATCTTTCAGGGATGAGCCACAATTTCCTCCAATTTAACATCAGGAAAACCCATGCCATTGTTTTATGTCACTACCAGAAACTCCACTCCCTTGTCATTGATTTCATTCATCTCCTTGGCCAATATCTTGGACTGTACCAGACCATGCAAAACCTTAGTGCCCTGTTCGACCCTGAGATAAGCTTTAAACCCTACCTCTTATCCATTAGGAAGGCCACCTATTTCACTACAACACTGCCTGTCTTTGTCCCTACCTTATTGGCACATACAGCAGTCTTTTGAAAGGTGGTAATAGGTTTCTAAGCCATAAAGAGAATACGTAAATTGTTTTGGATTGGAATTTAATAAGGTCTTTAATTTAATATGCTTTATTTGGTTAAGTTGTTTAAATCTACAGTTTGCTTTTGTTTCCGGTCTGTTTGCGAGATGAAATTAGAAATGGGACAATTTTGATTAGTTGTGAAGGAAAGTTTTTTATCTTCTAAATAAGAAAGACCTAGAACCAGGTTGGTGCTCTGTATTCTTCAGTTCCCCAACTTTGCTGTGTTGCTATACACGTTGGGGGCTAATAGGAGCATTGTGAGGTTAATTTCTCATGTATGGTTTTACATCATGGAGTCTTATTCATAAATTAATGCAGATAACTGCTAAGTCTTGGAAACTTTTAAAAATATTGTATTGGTTATGCTTATCTAGAATGGTTTCAGGGATGAGGGATTACAGTTACATGGAGAGACTGGAGAAGCTGGGGTTGTTCTCCTTAGAGCAGAGAAGGCTAAGGGGAGTTTTAATAGAGGTGTTTAAAATCTTGAAGGGTTTAGATAGATAAATAGAGAAACTGTTTCCAATGGCTGAAGGGTCGATAACCAGAAGGCACAGATTTAAGGTGATTGGTAAAAGAACCAGCGGCAACATGAGGAAAACACTTTTTATACGAGTGGTTATGATTTGGAATGCACTGACTGAAAGGATGGTGGAAACAGATTCAATAGGGAATTGGATAAATACTTCAGGGAGAAAAAATTGCAAGGATATAGGGAAAGAGTGGGAGAGTGGAACTAACTGGATTGCTCTTCAAAAGAGCCAGCGCAGATTCAATGGGCCGAATGACCTCCTTCTGTGCTGTACTATTCTATGATTCTATCTACTGATATATTGTATATAATTTTATTTTGTACAATAAATTCTGCTTCATATTTTAACCTGTACTACATGGTCTGTTAACATGGTTTACCCACTAGTTTGAAGAGATCAGCAGGAATATACTACAACAACTTACATTTATATAGCACCTTTAACATAGAAAAACATCCCTTGGCACTTCACAGAAGCATAATTAGACAAAAATCAACACCAAGCCAAAGAAGGAGATATTAGGAGGAGTGAATAATAGCATGTTCAAAGTATTGAGTTTTAACGAGAATATTAAAGGAGGAGAGGAAGGTGAAAAGGCAGAGAGGTGTAGGGAGCGATTGCAGAGTTTAGGGCTTAGACAGCTGAAGGTACGGCCACCAATGTTGGGGCAAAGACAGAGGAGAGACGTTGCAGGAGGATGGTGGGGTCAACCATGTCAAAGGCTGCAAAGAGGTCAAGAGGATGAGGAGGGATAGTGTTTTATTTTAGTGATGTTGGTTAGGGATAAATATTGGCCAGGACACCGGGGATAACTCCCCTGCTCTTGTTCGAAATAGTGCCATGGGATCGTTTACGTCCACCTGAGAGAGAAGATGGGGCCTCGGTTTAACATCTCATCTGAAAGACGGCACCTCCAACAGTGCAGCACCCCCTCAGCACTGCACTGGGAGTGTCAGCCTATATCTTATGCGCAAGTCTCTGGAGTGTATCCCTGGACCTTGGAGAAACAATATGTTATATGTATGTACTATGACCAACAATAAAAGAACCAAATCAATAGCCTAACACAAAGACACTTATTTTTTTGTCACACACTGTTAGTTTACCAGTCCACTGGAGAATTTAAACGCATATTTCACTAGACAGCCAAGGAACTTGGGATTGAATTAACCCAGGGAAATTCCCAGACATCTGTAGAATGAGATTTTGGACAAAGCAGCCATCTTGATCAGCAGCCCATCCACCACCTCAAAAATCCACTCCCTCAACCACCAGCGCACCGTGGCTGCAGTGTGTACCATCTACAGGATGCACTGCAGCAACTCACTAAGACTTCTTCAACAGCACCTCCCAACCCTCGACCTCTGCCACCTAGAAGGACAAGGGCAGATGCGCATGGGAATACCATCACCCCCAAGTTCCCCTTCAAGTCAGACACCATTCTGACTTGGAAATATATCACCATTCCTTCATCGCCGTCAAGATCTTGGAACTCCCTACCTAACAGCACTGTGGCAGCACCTTCACCACACGGACTGCAGTGGATGAAGAAGGCGGCCCACCACCACCTTCTCAAGGGCAATTAAGGATGAGCAATAAATGCCGGCCCTGCCAGAGATGCCCACATCCCAAGAATGAAATAAACATTTTTTTTAAATGTTCAGGATGTAGCAGCCCTTCAACTTGAGGTATGCCGTAGCATTGTGGCGAGACACCCCGCTCCTCACATGGGTAGAACTATTGATTCGCAACATACATGGCAAGCCTGCCGTGCAATGGAACTGCTTCTTTGTGGCAAACTTGTGGCTCCTTGTACATTGTAAAGTGAATACATTTGGAAGTTGTGCATCAGGGATTCCTGAGCGGACTGCACATTGTTAGCGGGGATTCCACTGTGATCACTCAGAGGTGCCTAGAAGGAATCTGTCACATTCACCATAGCTGCAGATACCTTCACAGCTACAGGTAATGAATGTAGTTGCTGTGAAGAAGGGCAACTTCATGTCGGCACTTAACACATGAAATGTCAGTGTGTGTTTGCCAAGACGGAATTGATGCACACACTCATGCTAAATAGTTAGTCCTTCCCTGTAAATCCTCTACAAAGGTTAGTCTCCAGATTCTCCATCTACTCCTCTGTTCTATCTTTGTTTACAGAAATATCAGCATTCACAGTCCACTCTCAGGAGGACCTGCTCAACTCTCAAAGTGCTATTAAATTTTGGGATAATTATATAAGTTTGACTACGATGATGGGTGACTGAGAAGTGTGATAGAAGTAGGTGTGTTACACCTAGGCCTCCTATTTGCATATGCAAAGGGCCTAACACCCGTTTCAGGCATGGGCCTTGGACGCCTATGCAGGAGCCTTTACCAATATGGCGGACAGGGCACCTCCGGTACGGAATGTGCGCGCACATTCCGCCCACCACATTGGATGCCTAGTGCCCATTTTACACCCGCCCAACGGACGGGGCTCCAACACAGTTCTAGGCCGAAATCTTTCCGTTCTCTGCGCTTTGATTGATACGGTTACTAATTGCTGACAACTGCAGGGATATTTAAAGGACCTGCCTGCTGCTCTATTGTCGTTTTTGATGTGGGACCACTTACCCCCTTTCCTCTGCTGGCTTGCCTATTGTCAGAGTGTCTGTGCGGCTGATACTGAGGATAATGGATTATTACTCCTTTTGGATTGAGTTCCTAATTATGCTGTGGTGGTTCACGGAGACAGGACAGCTACAGCAATATAATCTGAGCAAGCCAGTGATAATTGAATTGCTGACAAGGGTGAGGCTGCATCACTGGGAAAGGATCTAATTCATAACACGAGCATGCCACAGCTACACAATGGACAACAACAGCTTCTTTTGACAGATTGTACCATACATGCTGTAATTAAATAGAAAGCATAGGCTGGGTTTGGGTTGGTTGTACAAAATTGCAATTAATAAAAAAAATGTGTATTTAAAACCCTAGTCAGATATGCTAAAGGTGGAAAGGAATTCCATTCCCCAGCACTAAAACAGATTATCTGGTGATTTGCTGTTTGTGGGAGCTTGCTGTGTGCAATTTAGCTGCCGTGTTTCCTACAATACAACAGTGGTTACACTTCAAAAGTACTCCATTAGCTGTAAAGCACTTTGGGACGTCCTGAGGTCGTGAAAGGTGCTGTAGAAATGCAAGTCTTTCTTTTAAATATCTTCCTTGCCGGCAGGCCAATTAATATCATTCAAAAATAATATAGATAGAAACAGGAATCCACCTCCCCCGACGCCCTACACCCCTTCCCAGATTACGCTGATTTCACAACCGTTTCAGCGATGGAATTTCTAGGTTACTCTCTCTCTCTAGACCTTCTTGTGAGATAATGGGCTCGATATTTACCGGTTGGGGGTGGCAAGGGGAGGGTGTGGGTGAGGCTAAAAAATGGCCGAAGAGCCTGGCAAGCCCGGGGGCGCCGCGGTCCTGCCGAACATAACGGCAGGACCTCTCCTGCCCGTCTTGGGAGGGGGTTAATATCAAGGCGGATATGTTCCCTTTAACTGGAAAGGTGAATATACTTTCAAAGTTACATAACTTTGGGGGGCAGACAGAGGCCGTGATTGGCAGAAGGGAGGCCAAAGGCCTCCTTAAGGGGCTGGTGGGGGGGAAGCATTCCTGCTCCTCCTGGCCCACAAGGAGTGCAGGAAAAGGCATTTACCTTATGGAGCCGGCAGCTCCCGACTCCCTTTCGCTGCCGGGCTTCCCGACCCCTGAGACACCTGCGCAGCTACAATGAATTTTAAACTATGCTCCCAATCGCACTGCGGGACCCCGATTTAAATATGTTAATGAAGTGTCCCACCGGAAACACCAATATCTGCCGCCGTAAAAAAGGCACGTGTGTACCATGTTAGCAACGTGTTCCCCGTATTTAATCTTTAACACCACCAGCCCCCACTACCCCCACCCTGACCCTCTCCCGCCTGTCTTGGGAGGGGGTTAATATCAAGGCAGATATGTTCCCTTTAAATGGAAAGGCGAATATACTTTCAAAGTTACATTCACAGCTGACTGAAATGATCAATGTTAAAAGACTTTCCCAGTGGAGGCGGGTTCGCGTCGGGTTCGTTGTTTGGCGGGTTCCGGTCCCGCTGCCTGTTTCAACCGCACTGAGATAACGATTTTCATTTTATTGGACTTATTAAGCCCGCCGTGCGCATTACCCGGCCCAATCAGTGGGTTCGGGTCTGCTGCTCGCCTCTGCTGACGTCTTCAATTCAGCTGCATTTAACGGGTCCATGTAGCCTTTGGGTTTTAGTAAATTTCTGATGCTCCTGAGTGCTATTCTTTGTGAGGTGACTGCTCCAAGAACAAAGGCTTCTCCCCGCTTTGATGATGACTCCCTGCATGCTCTTGTGGAGGGAGTAAGAGGGCGCAAGGAGGTCCACTTCCCTTCCGATGGATGGAGGAAGCCTCCTCAGCAAATCAAGGCAGCCTGGCTGTAAATTGCTGAGGAGGTTAGCGCCAGGTCTTTGTGTTCACACACCTGGGTTCAGTGCAGGAAAAGGTTCAATGATCTGCTACGCTCAACAAAAGTGAGTATAACATCACACTTACCTTCAATCTGCTCCCCATCTCTTCTCATCACCAGCAGTCTACTTTGTTAACCTACTCCTCCACATCCCAACTTACCCTTACATCTCTTGGACCCTCACCCATCCCTCTCTCTCTATGTACAAAATCACTCCACCATCCTACTATGCACCCCTCACACTCGCTCTCACTGTTATATAATGACAACAACTAACAACGCACAGGGAGGGCCCTTGGTATTGGCACCTCACTCCATCTTTGTCTCCCTCTAAGCATCTATGCTATGGATTCTCTACACTCACTCCATCATTCTCACTCAAACTCCACTTGTGTCCCTCATTGCAGGAAAAGAGAGCCCACAATAAGAGGGAAAGGGGAGGACAGAAGGAGGCCCACCTTCCATGGCGCATTTAACTAACGCTGAGGAGGCTGCTATCAAGATCATCGGAGGTGCAGAGGGGCTGGAAGTGGGGGATGGAGAGACGGGCACAGTACAGCATGCTGGTGACAGAATAGATTTACAACCCTCTCATTTAGATTTCATGAGTGACTGATATGGCATCTGATGTTCATAGAGATTGAGTTCTGATCATCTGCACAATGGGATGTGTCTGCTACCTAAATATCACATGTCTAACTCATGCCTTTACTCCCCCACAGGACCATCAAGAGCCCCCTTCCCCACTGTCCAGGAGGAAGAGCTGGAGGACTCCTCAGAGGAACCTGCAGCCTCTAAGGAAGCAGCGTCAACAGAAATGAGTGCACCCAGCACCAGCGCAGAGATGCACACCTCGGTGGGCAGTTTGCGATATAGATTAGTGTTGTCACCTGGTGTATTACAGTTCACAAGTGAGCATCAGCAGATGGTGGAGACAGGGACAGCAGTGGAGAGTCCTCGTCGGAGGCCGCTGAACGCTCCTAGCTCTGCTCAGTTGCATGTGGACGCTGTGCCTCTGGGGCCATCCAGAAAGAGAGCGGTGCTGGAGCTTCAGGAACAAGTGCAGGAGGCTCTGACTGGGTTTGCAGCCATGGTAACTGCAAGTGTGCAGAGAATGGAGGAGTCCATGTCAAACATGAGCAATGCCGTGGTGCACGCAATGGCGAATGTAGGTGCCGCCATGGAAAGAATGGCAACCTCCATGGAGGACATAAATCGCCAGACACAGCAGAACGTGGTAACACTTCTAAATAGATGGTCATCTATGGAGGATAGATGGGCATCTATTGAGGAGAGAAACCAGAGGTTTATGAACGTCTTTGTTATGAGGAATGTCAGCACAGAAATGGGTCCTCATGGCCCCACTGATGTGCAGCAAGGTGCTCTCCAGCTACTTGCTAGCAGTGAAATGTGGGTGACCCATGAGAGGGATGTTGGTGGTCGACAACCAGGAAGTGTGGGTTCCTCTCCAAGCGCTCACACTCCCATGCCACTGCGGAGCCCTCAGTCAGAGCCACAGTTTCGTCACCCAACTAAAATGGCCATCTCTGCCCCTGTACAGCCGCAGGAGGAGCAGGCTGTGGAGGAGCCCTCCCAGGCTCCCAAACCCAGCGGACGCCCGCCAAAGGCGTCTAAGCAAGCACAGCAAAGAAGTGAGCAAGCTGCCTCTACATCTGCTGAAGCCACAGGGGAAGCACCACGTAGAAGCACGCGTAAGAGAAAGTTAACACACAGATAGTCACAAGGGTAGTCACTTGGGTGTTTTAATATAATACAAAGTTACGTTTGCCATCGTTATTTCAATTGTATTAAAGAAATGCAATGTCAAAGAATCAAAGAGTTGGCCTATGTGTGCTCAGAAATGGAAGTTGCACATTGAGGGGTCAGGGCGCCTTTCATCTGCAGTGATGGTGGGGAGAGTGATAGGAATGCACAGTTTATTGTACAGATGCTGTATGGTGTGTAATGAAGGTCATGCAGACACTAATTTCCATGTGCCAGCTACGTGTTTGCTGCGTAAAGTTACGCGGATCTGGCATTGATTAGTGTATCCCTTACCTCACGGCCAGCAATGTGTTCGCGTGCTGGTGGCATTGGCACAGCCACCTCCACAAGCTCTTCCTCATCTGCCGCCTCATTTGGCTCCTCTTCCTCCTTCTCTTCTGAGGTGGCTCTGCGCTGAACCACTTGTTCCTCAGGCAGCGGTAAGCTATGCTGCGCGATGTTGTGCAGGGCACAGCAGACCATGATGATTCTGGAGACCCTGGCTGGTGCGTACTGTAGGCCTCCACCAGATATGTCAAGACATCTGAATCATATTTTAAGTAAGCCTAAGGTTTGCTCTATGATGCTTCTGGTGGAAATGTGGCTCACATTGTAATGCTCCTTGTGTATGTGCCTTTTAAGAGAAGAACTGATTCTATACTGCAGTACCGGCAGTGACCACCACTGTATATAAAGCCATAGCAGGCTTTTATATTTCAGTCTTGAATTACTCCCTGTTCAGTAAATACCTGTTTTATTGTTCTCCTGCAGTCTGAGTATTATTGATCCTCGGACACTACACTCCTCAGCTTCATTTGATGGCCTCCTCATCGGTGTCATTAGACACGTCTTCAGGGAATAGCCCTTGTCTCCAAGGAGCCATCCGTAAAGTTGTGTTGGCAGATTGAAGAGCTGAGGCACAGTGGACTGTCGCAGGATGAACGAGTCATGGCAACTGCCAGGGAGCTTTGTGCACACATGCATAATGTTCTCCCTGCGGTTACACACCAGCTGGCCGTTAAGGGAGTGGAAGCCCTTGTTGTTCACAAATACAGCTGGGTTGTGATGGGGTGCCCTAATGGCCACACGTGTGCAGTCTATGATGCCCTGCACCCTTGGAAAGCCTGCCATATTTGCAACGCCAAATGCACGTGCGGTAACACTTGCTTCATCCGTGGAGAAGTGGATGTAATTGTGCGACTTGGCAAACAGGGCATCGGTAACCTGCTTGATGCAACTGTGTGCGGCCGACTGGGAGATGCCGCTGATGTCTGCTGCTGATCCCTGGAAGGACCCTGAAGCAAAGAAGTTGAGGGCGGTGGTGACTTTGATAGCCACTGGTAAGGAGTGTCCACCTGCTCCTCTGGGCTGCAGGTCTTGGTGCAGCATTGTGCAGATGTCAATGCCAACCTCCTTTGGCACTGCTGCTCACTCATGTTGAGGAAGCTCATCCTCTGCCTGTAAACCCTGTGTTGGGGTATCTCCTGCAGTGCAGTGCAGCCCTGCGCTGATGGCCTCTGTCCTGTGCAGCATCAGGTGGCTGAGGAGAAGATTGGCGCTCCTGTTGTTGCTGCTGCTGTTGTGCCTGGTTCTGCTGCTGCCGCGGCTGCTCTTCCTCCGATTCTGAGGACCAGGATGAGATGGTATATATCTCAGTTGAGGAAGAGATGTTATAAGCGCTCAGTCAATGTGGCCAGAGGGTCTTCCAAGGAGTTCACAGTGCATATGGATCTCAGAATAAACACTTACAACCTCAATAGACCTGCAAAATGTGTTCCAGAACCTCAAAACAGAAAGTTCTGACATCTGAAAGTGAACTCATGTTACAGGTCCGCTTTTATGCTGCAGGTGCAGCTGTCAACTATTCAGCGAGTTGCTGAACCTGGCACAATCAGCTGGCGTGTTTGTCGCACGACGTGCAACATGCTGAAAATGTTTGAAAATGGGAAGAGCTTCTCAAAATAGGATTATCCAGGCAGTTAACAAACTGTGTTAACTCTCACCGCTTGGTGTCAGGACTCGCAGACCCGACACTTTGTAAAGTTGCATGGAAGCGGGATGGCAGCGGGTTCACAAGCTGCTGTCAATCATTTTGATTTTTACTCCGGACCCGCCTCCAAACTCGCCCTCTGAGCGCCAGCAAAATCGCGGCCTGAGTGTTAAATTCATTTCAACAAGTTAAACATCCAGAATTCATTTCAACCACAGCCAACATTTATCCCTCAATCAACATCACTAAAACAGATTAATTGGTCATTATCACATTAATGTTTGTGGGAGCTTGCTGTGCATAAATTGGCTGCCGCATTTCCTACATTACAACAGTGACTACACTTCAAAGTAGTACTTCATTGGCTGTAAAGTGCTTTGGTGGTCGTGAAAGCAGCTATATAAATGCAAGTCTTTTTTTTCACATGCATGCAGATCAGTGGATGAAAATGTTGGAGCGCATTGTGGCAGTAAATGTGAAGATGATCTTCAATTCAGGTTCAAAACAGGTGCAGATAAAAATGATCTGCTATTGGGCTTCAGACAGTGCTGCATTTGACAAGAATGATTTTCACTGGTCAAATTCAGGCTTTTTTTTCTATTTAATAGAAGGCGATAGCATTTAAATTCTTTTGCTCAGAAAATGAAAAAGCCCAGTCAGTCCAGGCCAGTCGATAGCTCTCTGGAAAGTCAATGATACTGAGGGTCAAAGGAAAGTTGCATTGACGCCAGAATAAATAAGGGAATATTTGGAGAGAACTAATGTTAGAGGCTCTCTATAATTTCTTTCAAACTGCTCTATTTAGGAACATAGAACAGAAGGGGGCCATTCAGCCCCTTGAACCTGTTCCGCCGTTCAATGAGATCATGGCTGATCTGTATCTTAACTCCATTTACCTGCTTTGGTTCCATAACCCTTAATCCCCTTTGCCTAACAAAAATCTATCAATCTCAGTTTTGAAATTTTCCATTGACCGCCGCCCCCCACTTCCACCCCCCCCCCCAACCCCAGCCTCAACAGCTTTTTGGGGGAGAGAGTTCCAGATCTCCACTGCCCTGTGTGTGAAGAAGTGCTTCCCGACATCACCCCTGAACGGCCCAGCTCTCATTTTAAGGTTCTGTCCCCTTGTTCTGGACTCTCCCACGAGAGGAAATAGTTTCTCTCTCTCTACCCTATCAAATCCTTTAATCATCTTAAACACCTCAATTAGATCACTCCTTAATCTTCTATACCCAAGGGAATACAAGACCTTCCTTCATAATTTAACCCTTTTAGCCCCGGTATAATTCTGATGAATCTGCGCTGCACCCCCTCCAAGGCCAATATATCCTTCCTCGGGTTCGGTACCCAGAACTGAACGCAAAAATTACCTCCAGAAATTATTTTATTGAAATGATATTTTGACCCAATAGCCTCAATTTTAACTCTGGGTGAGAATCAGGGGTGCGGGGCGGGGGTGGGGGGAGCTAAAGCGGGTGGCGATAATCCAACCCACCCCACCCCAATTTGGCCTAATTTGTTCTCTTGTTTAATATTGGGCTGAATAGGGAACTGGAAACTCATTCACATTTGAAAATATAACTCACTGATCACGGTGAAAAGCCAATTGATTACAACTTGTTAAGAGAAAAAGGGGTAAAAGGACAGCGCAGAATAAACAAGAGAAATTAATTCCCACAAATACAAAAGCAAAATACTGCAGATGCTGGAAATCTGAAATAGAAACAGGAAATGCTGGAAATACTCAGCAGGTCAGGCAGCATTTGTAGAGAGAGAAACAGAGTTAACGTTTCAGGTCGATGACCTTTCATCAAATTAGTTGCCACGGTTGCTGAAAAATATCTAAAAGTAGGTGGTGGAAAAGTGGACTGACATTTACTTTTATTTTTAAATCGTAGCCTTAAGTTTAAAAAGGCAAGATAACCAAATTATTAACAGAAAATTCACAAAGAAAAACAAAAGTCAAGTGTCAGTGAGTGTGAAGAAATAGCCCATTCATAAATGGACACAAGGTAAGTGGACAACCAGACAGTGGACACTCTTCGATCTTAACATTCCTTTGGGATAGATCTCTGCTGCCAAAGCTCTGTCTCACTTCCTTTGATTGGGTTCTCCTGCAATTCCCCACTGGCATGTGTTAAGATCAGTTAAGTCCGACAGGTTGAGAGATGAAAAGACCAGATTAGGTTTCTGTGTTGAGTTATCTAGCAGCTGCCATAAGAGCTGCAAAATGAGTTCCCTCTCAGTAGCCTTTGCTTTAATGACACATGGGCTGCCAAGAGAAATAAAAGAACATGTACAGGATTCCTCCAAGACTATTCCAGTTCCTGAAATCAGAATAGTTCAAGGGTATTCCTCCTGTCAACCTTCCTATCAGGGCTTTTCGAGAAAGTGAGAGGAACCCAACGAAGGCCGGACGAAAACTGGTCAATGAGTTCTATAACTTTAATCCTTTGCTCAATTCCTCAGAGTTTCTAATTTATTGTCTCTCTTCCATCTAAATTTTCAGGATGGAGCTAAACAGTCACCATATTGAAGATGTAGAAGGGGGTGACATCAAAAGTATTACAACTGATCCAGTTGCAGTAAGTAGTATTAATCATTTCCTACAGTCAGTCTTATTTTCCCTCAAGGTCATCACCAACAACAGCAACTTGCATTTATATAGCGCCTTTAACGTAGTAAAATATCCCACAATGCTTCACAGGAGCGATTATCAAACAACATTTGACACCCAGCCACATAAGGAGATATTAGGACAGGTAACCAAAAACTTGGTCAAAGGAGCATCTTAAAGGAGGAGAGAATCATAGAATCATAAAATGGTTACAGCTCAGAAGGAGGCCTTTCGGCCCATCGAGCCCATGCCGGCTTTCTGCAAAAGCATTTCAGCTAGTCCCACTCTCCCGCCTTTTCCCTGTAGCCCTGCAAATTGAGAGAGGTAGAGAGGCAGAGAGGTTTAGGGAGGGAATTCCAGAGCTAAGGGACGAGACAGCTGAAGGCACAGCTGCTAATGGTGGGCTGATGGAAATCGGGGATGCGCAAGAGGCCAGAATTGGAGGAGCAGAGATATCTCGGAGGGTTGTGGGGCTGGAGGAGGTTACAGAGATAGGGAGGGGCAGTGTGTATGCACATCTCTACACATTAGCAGTAATAATCCAACTTTCTTTATACACTGGATGAAAATTCAGCTTTAATGTCCAGGTCAATACTTATCTCTCAGATAACATCACTAAAACAGATTATCTGGTCATTAGCTGTTTGTGGGACCTTGCTGTGCGCAAATTCGCGTTTCCTACATTACAACAGTACTTAATTGGCTGTAAAGTGCTTTGAGATGCCCTGAGATCATGAAAAGTGCTGTAGAAATGTAAGTTTATATAAATCATCCAGTTTAGATCAATAACATTATTAAGCAGCGTACAGGACTGAAGTGCCTCTGCATGTTATTGAAAAAGTAATCAAGACAGCTTTTTTATTTGTAACCTATTTTTGTTCTAAGTAATAATTAGCATTTGCATTGGAATCTTATATGGAATCAAATACATTACAATATCATTGGAAAACTTATTTTCCTTCTCTCACATACATTAACACCACACTCACCTTTTATAGGAGGGTCTCCTTTTCTCTTCAACAGTTTAATAATGAACTGTATTGCTATGTTCATATAAAGGTTTAATGTTGTGTTGCAGTGAATGGGGAAATATGTTATGGGTGGCGATGGGCAGTGAGTGGGTTTATATGTAATTCTAGGCCAGACTGTGTCAACTCTGGCTCAATTGGTAGCACTCTTGCCTCTGAGTCAGAAGGTTTGTGGGTTCAACTCCCATTCCAGAGTCTTGAACACATAATCCAGACTGACACTCCAGTGCAATACCGAGAGAGTGCTGCACTGTCGGGTGTGCCATCTTTCGGATGAGATGTTAAACCAAGATTCCTGTCTGCCCTCTCAGGGGTTGTAAAATATCCCACTGTAGGTATTCGTGTTGACCTCTCAGGACGAATGCCTACTAAATAATTTAGTTCGAGTTCGGATGAATAATCACTAAGTTGTTTATTAACTGGAACTGACAAAATACAACAAGTAAGCTGGCTTTATACAGGAGCAATGCGAGATAGGTCTTACCCCGACGGGGACTCCACGAGAACTGAGTCCGTAGTCCTCGGGAGAGCGTGATGACATCATCACGCTTAGTCACGTTTTCCCGCTCTTCGGATGTCATGTGACCGCATCCTGACGCTAGCGCGTTGGCCCGCGCTTGGGGCGGTCACGTGACCCGCGCCGATATGTCGGCGCATTCACCCGGTGCGGAGGCTGGCCGTTGAGGCCGAAGTCGCGACCGCGGTAGCAGGAGCTGGAGGCCGAGCTGAGCCGGCGCTTGCCGCGGGGGATCGCGTCGCTCATGTCTGCCAGCCGATGCGGCCGAAGTCGCGGTAGGCCGGGCTGTGCCGGCGGCTGTCGCGCGTACGTCATGCAATGCGTGATGTGACATCAGCGCACTAGGGCGCGTCTTAAAGGGGCAACGGCCCCCACAGGTAAGTTAAAGGGGCAATGGCCCAAACAGGTAAGTAATACACGTACAGTTAGGTTAAAGTGAATTATATACATTATATGTGTAAGGGGCACCCGGTGGAACCGCCACACCACGACACTATTCGAAGATGAGCAGGGGAGTTCTCCCCGGTGGCCTGCCCAATATTTATCTCTCAGACAACATCACTAAAACAGATTATTTGGTCATTATCACATTGCTGTTTGTGGGACCTAGCTGTGTGCAAATTCACATTTCCTACATTGCAACAGTGACTACACTTCAAAAGTACTTAATTGGCTGTAAAGCGCTTTGGGATGTCCTGAGGTCATGAAAAGTGCTGTAGAAATGTAAGTTTATATAAACCATCCAGTTTAGATCAAACATTTGCATCAAATGTCACATCCATATCTATTGCCTCTTCAGTTAATGCCATTGCACAGTATTTAATTTCAAATTAAAGTGCATCGTCTTAATCTATTAACCAGGAACTTCTGTCAGTTCATAAGCAATCACAAATTCTGTGCACCTGCTTCTCAATTGGAAGAGTTCCTTTCAGTCTAACTTTCAATAGTAGCTCTGACTCATGCCACATCTCACCTAGCAGCATGTAATACAAGAAGGTACATACTGAACAAGCCTCTAATACTGTCATTGCTCCAATCTCCCCACCACCAATTTTTTGCCTAATGTTTCTCTGTTATTCTTCTGAAGGTGTTGGCTCATCTTGGGCTATAGTTCCATGGTTTCTTCCAACCTCCAAGTACTATTGCTTAATAGGTCATTCCTCAGGTGTGCACACCCAGACAGCAGGTATTTTACACAACCTTTCCTAATCTTAATCCAATCCACATCCAGGAAGAGTCACTTTCTGGAAGCAGTCACTGTATCATGATCAGAAATGGTCATTCTAGCTCTTTCTCCCCCGCCCCCCCCCCCCCCCCCCACACTTAGCTCAGGCCAATTATAGAGGCCCAGGCTTTGATAAACAAGAAATTGCGTTTATAAAATGCCTTTAAAAAGAAAGAAAGACTTGCATTTCTATTGCACCTTTCATGACCTCAGGACATCCCTAAGCACTTTACAGCCAATGAAGTATGGTTACTGTTGCAATGCAGAAAATGCATCTGAAATTTGCGCACAGCAAGGTCCCACAAACAGCAATGCGATAATGACCATATAATGTTTTTTTTAGTGATGTTGATTGAGGGATAAATATTGGTCAGGACACCAGGGATAACTCCCCTGCTCTTCTTCAAATAGTGCCATGGGACCTTTTACGTCCACCTGAGAGAGCAGATTGAGCCTCAGTTTAACGTCTCATCCGAAAGACTGCACCTCCGACAGTGCAGCACTCCCTCAGTACTGCATTGTGAATGTCAGCCTTGAACCCACAACATTCTGACTCAGCGGCAAGTGTGCTATCCACTGAGCCATGGCTGACAACTAACGCACTGCAGAGCATGACAAGAGCAATGGATGCTGAGTGGTGGGATAGGTTTGGGATTGACTGAAGGCTAAGTGGAAAAGGTTTTTGAGAATGTTTTGAGAGAAATAAAGCAGCAGAGAGGTTTAGGGAGGGAGTTGAGAAAAGAGTCAAGACAACCAAAGGTTCTGCTAGCAATGGTGAGGGTGATGCACAGGATGCCAGAGTCAGAAGACTGAAGGGTGGTGTATGGCTGCAGGACGTGGCAGAAGTAGGGAAGTGTGAGGCAATGGAGAAATTAGAAGACTAGGAAATGAATTTTCAATTGTGCCTTGGACAGGGAGCCAATGTCGGTGGAGTGAATGGATGACGGAGACTTAGTACTTTTACCAACCTCCAAGCCTATTGCTTAAAAGGTAATTCCTCAGGTGTGCAGCCAGACAGCAGGTATTTTACACAACCTTTCCTAATCTTAATGCGATCCGAAGTAGGCCAGCTAAGCTGATCAAGGATTGAATGTGGGATTGTCTAGTCTGTATGGTTAATTTTGGAGGTCCATTTATCCACTAAACCATCAGGGGCACTTAGAAGGTAAATTTTGTTCTATGATTCCTCGGTCTCTACATTCTTGGAAGGCTTCCAACCTTTTGGTTGAGTTTCAGTTCTATACTTGGGGAGGAACTGTCAAAATCACACAGTGCAATGGCCTCATAAATGCATTCGAGAAAGAATATGTTTACAATGTCACTGCACCATGAGCAATTTTTCATCTATTGATATCAGTACGCAGGCATGACCAGTCAGATAAATATAAACTTCAGATGCAAAGCATCACAAATTCAGTTCCTCCCAAGATGCTCTTCCCCTTGGACAGCAAAAACGTGGCCGCATGTTATTACCAGACCACCCATGTGTTGCTGGGTGAGATCATCAAGTGGAGAAAGAAAAAAAGAAAGCAGAAAGAAAGAAAGAATATAGTGCCTTTCACAACCTCAGGACATACCAAAGTACTTTACAGCCAATGAAGTGCTTTGGAGGAGCAGTCATTGTTATAATGTAGGAAATGCAGCAGCCAATTTGCACACAACAAGCTCCCACAAAACAACAATGTGATAATGACCAGATAATCTGTTTTAGTCATGCTGGTTGAGGGATAAATATTGCCCAGAGCACTGGGGAGAAATCCCCTACCCTTCTTCAAAATAATGGCCATGGGATCTTTTATGTCCACCTGAGAGGGCAGACAGGGCTTCTGTTTAACGTCTCATCCGAAAGACAGCACCTCCAACAATGCAGTGCTACATAGGATTGCATTGCATAGGACATACGGAACAGAAACAGGCCATTCGGCCCAACCAGTCTATGTCGGCGTTTATGCTTCACTTGAGCCTCCTCCCATCTTTCCTCATCTAAATTTATCAGCTTAACCCTCTATTCCCTTCTCCCTCATATGCTTGTCCAGCCTCCCTTTAAATGTATCTATACTATTCGCTTCAACCACTCCCTGTGGTAGCGAGTTTCACATTCGCACCACTCTTTGGGTAAAGAAGTTTCTTCTGAATTCCCTATTGGATTTCTTGCTGACTATCTTATATTGATGGCCTCTAGTTATGCTCTTCCCCATAAGTGGAAACATTCTCTCTGTATCCACTCTATCAAAACCTTACATAATTTTAAAGCCCTCTATTAGGTCACCCCTCAGCCTTTTTTCAAGAGAAAGGAGATCCAGCCTGTTCATCCTTTCCTGATATGTATACCCTCACATTTCTGGTATCATCCTTGTAAATCTTCTCTGCACCCTCTCCAGTGCCTCTATATCCTTTTTATAATATGGCAACCAGAACTGCATGCAGTACCCTAAGTGTGGTCTAACCAAGGTTCGATACAAGTTTAACATAACTTCCCTACTTTTCAACTTTATACCTCTAGAAATAAACCCTAGTGCTTGTTTTGCTTTTGTTATGGCCTTGCTAACCTGTGGCACAACTGTTAGTGATTTGTGTATTTGCACTCCGAGATCCCTTTGTTCCTCTACCCCACCTGGACTCGCACCCTCCAAGTGATAAGTAACCTCCCTATTCTTTCTACCTCACATTTATCTGTGTTGAACTTAATTTGCCAATTATATGCCCATTCTGCAAGTTTATTGATGTCCTCGTGTAATTTGTTGCAGTCCTCCTCAGTATTGACTATCCCCTCCCCCAATTTGGTGTCATCCACAAATTTAGAAATTGTGTTTTTTATTCCAAAGTCTAAATTGTTAATGTAAATTGTGAACAGCAGTGGTTCCAGCACTGATCCTTGTGGAACACCGCTACCCACCTTATGCCACTGTGAATAGCTACCCTTTACTCCCAATCTCTGCTTTCTGTCTTGAAGCCAGCTAGCAATCCATTCTGCTACTTGTCCCCTGTGGTGATTATTCCTTGATTAGTAAAAGTATTGTGATTCGTTGTTTGTTAACTGCCTTGGGATATGTGTTGTAATCTCATTGGTAGTTGATGATCACATGATGTGTTGTGGCTACCTTAAATTCAGTCCTTTTCTAGCTTTAGTTGGGACTGGATGTGGAAAGATATGCTGCTGATTTTAAAGTTAATAAAGCCTAGCTTTGGAAGGCCAATCTATTCTTTATTTCAATTTATTAACTTTATGTTAGAATGGAGCGATATCTTCAACCAGAACGATTCAAGGCTGACCCCAATTCTGCTGGAGTGGATGATAAATGGAAACATTGGTATTGTACATTTAAAAACTTTTTGGGCGTGTTGGATCAAGAGGCTCTAAATAAGCTGAATATGCTGATCAACTACATTGACCCGGATGTATATAAATATATTTTGCACTGTAAAACTTATGAAGAGGCCATTTCTACATTGGAAAAGATTTTTGTTAAACCAAAGAATGAGGTATTTGCACGTCATCTTCTATCTGCCCGTAGGCAGCAGGTGGGAGAATCTTTGGATACTTATTTACAAGCACTTCGGTGCCTTAGTGTTGACTGTAATTATAAGGCTGTGACGGCTGAAGAATATAAGGACGAATCGGTACGGGATGCTTTTATTAATGGATTACTGTCTAGATCAATTCGTCAGCGGTTGTTAGAAAATAAGACTCTGGATCTTAAAAGTGCTTTTGAGCAAGCTTCTACATTGGATGTGGCTCAGAGAAGTTCGGATTCTTATGCTCTTTTTAATCGGCCTGCGACTATGGTTTCGGCAGTTTCGGATGAAAAGGAATTATGTGGACTTAATGGGAGTGGTTTACTAGATTTTGAAACAGTTTCTACTTCGGCGGCCATTGCCTCTAGGATTCAGAAGTGTTATTTTTGTGGGAATATCCGGCACCCTCGTCTGAAGTGTCCTGCTCGGGAGGCTGTGTGTAGTAAATGCGGCAAGAGAGGTAATTATGCACGTGTGTGCAAATCATCAGGTTCAATTACCTTCCCTTCTCCTGGTGTGGGAGGGTCTTCCTCCACTACCTCTTCTGTGACTATTCAGCCTTTAGATAGGGCGTTTATTGCATCAATTTCTGCTGCATTTGCTCATGGCCTAAACAAAGCTATAGTTACGGCTCAAGTTAATGGGTTGGAAGTGAAGGCCCTTATAGATACGGGCAGTACTGAGAGTTTTATAAGTCTTCAGTTTGCGAAGGAGAAGCATTTGAAAATTTTGCCTGTTACGTATCAGGTGTGTATGGCTCAGACGACCCTTACTTCACAAATAGCTGGTTGTTGCTTTGTGAAAATGGTTCTTCTAGGTAATACGTATACTGATATACGCCTATCTGTTTTGCCTAATCTCTGTGCGGATATTTTGATTGGACATGATGTGCTTCAGTTACACGAGTCTCTTAGTCTTTCATTTGGAGGGACTAAGCCACCTTTTATCTATTTGTGGATTAACCTCTTTATCTATTCCTCCATTATCACTTTTTTCCAATTTGATGTCGGATTGTAAGCCAATTGCTACCAAGTCAAGAAGATATAGTAGTCAGGATAGAGAATTTATTAATTCTGAAGTTCAACGTCTCTTATTGGAAGGAATCATTGAACCTAGTTGTTCGCCTTGGCGAGCACAGGTAGTTGTCACGACTAATGAGAGACACAAGAAACGAATGGTGATAGACTATTCCCAAACTATTAATAGGTATACTCAATTAGACGCGTACCCTTTGCCTAAGATTGATGAGCTTATCAATAAAGTATCTCAGTATAAAGTTTTTAGCACTATTGATTTAAAGAGTGCTTATCATCAGATTCCTATTGTTAAGAAGGATCAACCATATACGGCCTTTGAGGCTGGTGGAAAGCTGTATCAGTTTTGCCGAATACCATTTGGTGTTACTAATGGTGTTGCTTGTTTTCAACGGGCAATGGATGCTTTTATAAGTGATAACTCCCTCTCTGACACCTTTTCATACTTAGATGACATCACAGTGTGTGGCAAATCAAGGGTGGAGCATGATTCTAATTTAAAAAGATTCCTTCAAGCTGCGGAAAAAGTTGGTTTAACTTTTAACAAAGAGAAATGTATCTTTTCGACTACTGAGGTAAATCTATTGGGGTATATTATTTTGGGAAATAAGATTAAACCAGATCCAGAATGTCTGCGACCATTGATCGATTTACCTTGTCCTACTAATTCTAAGGCTTTGCAATGAGTTGTTGGACTGTTTTCTTATTATTCTAATTGGATTGCAAATTTTTCACGGAAGATCCGGCCTCTTATTCGGGTTACGACATATCCTCTATCATGGGAGGCCAGGACATGTTTTGAGAATTTTAAAAAGGATATTTTAGGAGCAGTTGTGCATTCCATTGATGAGCAGGTTCCCTTTGTGA
Source organism: Somniosus microcephalus (assembly GCF_052327205.1). Taxonomy (NCBI): domain Eukaryota; kingdom Metazoa; phylum Chordata; class Chondrichthyes; order Squaliformes; family Somniosidae; genus Somniosus; species Somniosus microcephalus. Next base: position 258,746,855 of record NC_140987.1, on the reverse strand, counting down.
TTGAGACGGATGCTTCGGATTTTGCAATTGGGGCTACTTTGAACCAAAATGGAAGACCTGTGGCCTTTTTCTCACGTACTTTGAATAATAGTGAAAAAAGACATTCCTCAATAGAAAAAGAGGCATACGCAATAGTAGAAGCATTGCGTAAATGGAGACATTATTTATCGAGGCGACATTTCACGTTGGTAACTGATCAAAAATCTGTGTCCTTTATGTTTGATGTTAAACATTTTGGAAAGATTAAAAATGATAAAATAATGAGATGGAGGATTGAGTTGGCATGTTACCATTTTGACATAGTTTATCGTCCGGGGAAGGATAATGTTGCAGCTGATGCACTGTCGAGGGCTTATTGTTCTGTGATTCACGGAGATATGCTTATTAATCTTCACAATGCCTTATGTCATCCTGGGGTTACGAGGATGATACACTTTGTACGCAGTAAGAACTTGCCTTTTTCAGTTGAAGACGTCAAGCGGATGACTTCATCATGTTCTATCTGTGCTCGGTGTAAACTGAATTTCTTTAAGCCTCAACGAGCTCATCTTATAAAGGCTACTTCTCCTTTTGAACGTTTGTGTTGATTTTAAGGGACCTCTTCCTTCAACTACTCAAAACCGATATATATTTACTGTTGTGGACGAGTTTTCAAGGTTCCCTTTTGCTTTTCCTTGTGCAGATGTATCAGCTGCTACAGTTATTAAATGTTTGACTCAACTTTTTGTCATCTTTGGGATGCCTGCGTATATCCATTCGGATCAGGGAAGTTCTTTTATGTCTTCCCAGTTGAAGGAATACCTTCAGAGTCGGGGAATTTCTACTAGTAGAACTACCCCGTATAATCCCCAGGGTAATGGACAGTGTGAACGATACAATGGGGTGATCTGGAAGGCAGTTATGTTGGCGTTGACATCCCGGAATCTTAAGAATACACAGTGGGAAATGGTGCTGCCTGATGCCCTGCATTCCATTAGATCATTGCTTTCAACGGCTACTAATGTGACCCCCCATGAAAGGCTCTTTAACTATCCGCGGAGATCTACTACGGGATATTCGGTACCTTCATGGCTTACTATGCAGGGACCTGTGTTGCTTCGACGCCATGTTAGATTGTCAAAATATGACCCCTTGGTGGAGGAGGTGGAGCTGTTGGAGGCAAATTCCCAATATGCTCATATTCGATTCCAAGATGGGAAAGAAAGTACTGTTTCAATTAAAGACTTGGCTCCTTGTGGGGGCCAGCCCTCTTCTGAGGATATTAATAATGGTCATGATTCGGATAATGTGGATGCTGTTACAGATACTACGAATATTTCCAATCCGATTGCAGATAATCATACTTCTATTAGTCAGCCTTTGATAGATGTTTATGACCGTCCCAGTTCATCTTCTGATGGGATTTCTAATCCGGAGACCGTTGAGAATCGGGATATGGATAGCCTTCCTGTTGAAGATACTTCTGTGCCTTCTGGCGTGGGAGGGCAAGGAATTTCACCAAGGTTAAGAAGGTCGACACGAACAAGATATCTGGTCGACCGATTGAAAATGGACTTTTAAATTGATGATAATGTTTTAAAAATTGTTGAAATATTATAGTATATTGTTTTAGTTGAGAGATACTTAATACTTATGCGTAATGTTATTATTTGTTGTTCATTTAGTATTGTGTTATGTAAATAGTTTTATTCTTGTGCATAGTTTAGTTGTAAATAATTAATTGTAAATTGTAAAAGTTATTAGGTTGGAGTATATTTTAAAAGGAGGGGTGAATGTGGTGATTATTCCTTGATTAGTAAAAGTATTGTGATTCGTTGTTTGTTAACTGCCTTGGGATATGTGTTGTAATCTCATTGGTAGTTGATGATCACATGATGTGTTCTGGCTACCTTAAATTCAGTCCTTTTCTAGCTTTAGTTGGGACTGGATGTAATTTGTAAACTGGCAGCACAGTGGCATAGTGGTTAGCACTGTTGCCTCACAGCGCCAGGGACCCGGGTTCAAATCCGGCCTCGGGTGACTGTGTGGAGTTTGCACATTCTCCCCGTGTTTGCGTGGGTTTCCGCCGGGTGCTCCGGTTTCCTCCCACAGTCCAAAGATGTGCGGGTTAGGTTGATTGGCTATGATAAAGTGACCCTTAGTGTTAGGGGGATTAAATACGTGGGGTTACGGGGATAGGGTGGGATATGTGTTGGTGTAGGGGTTACGGGGATTGGGTGGGATATGTGTCGGTGCAGGCTCGATGGGCCGAAATGGCCTCTATCTGCACTGTGGGGTTTCTGTGTGATTCTGTGTGGATGTGGAAAGATATGCTGCTGATTTTAAAGTTAATAAAGCCTAGCTTTGGAAGGCCAATCTATTCTTTATTTCATCCCCTGACTCCGCATTCTCTGACCTTGTTCATCAGTCTATTATGGGGTCCCTTATCGAAGGCCTTTTGAAAATCTAGATAAATTACATCTACTGCATTACCATTGTCTACTCTCTTTGTTACCTCTTCAAAAAATTCAATAAGTTTGGTCAAGCAAGATTTTCCCTTTTGAAATCCATGTTGACTATTCATTATTATACTTTTCATTTCTAGATGTTCTTCTTCTATTCTCTCCTTTTAATAGGGATTCCATTATTTTTCCTACCACCGATGTTCAGCTGACTGGTCTATATTTCCCTGGACATGTTCTATCCCCCTTCTTAAATATAGGTATTATGTTAGCTGTCCGCCAGTCCTCTGGCACTACACCTTTTTCTAACAAATTATTAAATATGTGTATTAATGCCTCTGCTATCTCTTCCCTAGATTCTTTTAAAATGCATGGATGCAATCCATTTGGACCAGGGGTTTTATCCTTTTTGAGTTTGATTAGTTTATTTAATAATATCCCCTCTCTTTATTTTAAATGCACTTATCTCATTACTAATCTCATCATCCAATGCCGTGTCCACCTGTTCTATCTCCCTGATAAATACCGAAGCGAAATAATGATTTAATTTTTCTGCCCTCTCCCTTTTGTTACCTGTGGCATTGTCCTGTCTATCCCTTAATGGCCCTATTCCCATCCCAGCCTTTCTTTTTTTATTGATGTGCCTGTAAAATATTTTACTACTTTGTTTTATGTTCCTTAATAAATTAATTTCATAGTTCCTCTTTGCCTTCCTAATTGTATTTTTGACTTCTCTCCTAATCCCTTCATATTCTCTCTTATCGTGCACTCCTCTACTGTCTATGTACTTAATGTTTGCCTCTTTCCTTACCCTCAGTTGTTCCCTTATGGCTTTATTCATCCATGGAGTCTCATTAGTGTTTAGTTTGTTCTTTAGCGGAATATATTGTTCCTGCACTCTGTTGAACAGCATTTTAAATGTTTCCCATTGCTGTTCTATGTCATTGTTTGCCAGTATTGTTGCCCATTTTATTTTCCCAAGTTCTATTTGTAGGGGGCATCCTTTACCTGGTTTACGGTAATTTACCTGGTCAGGTAGCCTTTTTGCCACTGCACTGTGACCAATTCCAATCAACAGTTTCGAATCGCTAAACCCCTCCTTCCAGTTCTGACTGGAGGAACTTATAATTAATGATATATTAAAACAGACAAATGGTCTGGATGCAAGAAAGTCAAATGTTATTAAAACTAAGGAACTACATCACACGGTCAAAGTAATCACGGTAAAATTGCTTAAACAGGGGAGAAAAACAGGCACAATGAGGGAAACCGACTAAAATACAATTCTAACGAAATCCCCACTTTACTCCCACCCCTAAGCCTATCCTAAGTTGCCTTGTGGAAGGCCAGAAAAATATATACTCACCACTGCAATGCCAGCTCCGTGCCCCACAAGATCTTCACTGCCCTGAAGTAAAGAAACACCCCAGTGTTTTAAAAGTAAACTGCTGGTGTTTTACTTCTTCAGACAGACTCCACGCTGTAGAGGGGACATGGAGGCAAGCCAGAGAGAGAGAGATGCCTCTGAGAAGCTATCTCTTATACCCCAATTTTGGGGCTGAAATGTTCCCGCCCAGATCTGGAAGTTTCTGGGCTAAAACAAAAGGGATCCAACTGTCCCCATTGTCCAGTAATGGGTGATTCAAACCCATTCAATTTTAAACTGTTCCTTTTCTCAGTTTAAGTGTCTCTTTTCAAATGTCTGTGCTGAGCCTTGAATGTAAAACTGCAGTTTAAACAGCTTGGGAGGAGTGTAAACAGAAACCCATTGTTCTGTGGTCACTGAAACCGCATTCTGAAGTGGATAATCCTTTGTGTACACAAAGTAGCAGTTTCTGTAAACAAACATCAATTTCCTCTGCAGGGAGGGAACTCCCGAACTGCCCTTGATTGGCAGTTTAGTCAGCCAACTTTGATCCTCCCCTTTTCACAGACATACACGAGCTGCTTCCAAGTCCTTTGTCCGTGGCCATGCGGTAGGACGGCCATTTTTATTCTTGGGCAGTTTAAACCGTTCAAAACTCAAGAGTACATCCTTTAATAAAATGTACAATCTTAAAGTGTGCGATTTTCACAAAGTTCTTTGATTCCAGTGTCCAAGCGCTGCCCTTTTACGAGCTTTTTAACGCAGCCTTTTTTTCAGGTCTGGGTATGTTTTAAAACATTGTCCAACCCAGAGACAATTTAAATCACACAAGTCTTCGTCCACGATGTGGATTAATATTTCCTGATCTTTGGGGGCTGAGGGGATTTTGCGAACCCCTACATTCCCCCCTTGGATACTTGCAACTTGCTTGTAGTATCCTCTTGAGGAAGTGAGCAAAATTTTCTGACCCCAACAAACAACCATCCCCTGTATTTACCTGTAGCTACCTATCACTGATTCCCCGACCCACCTATTTCCCTCAAATCCGAGAAAAACCGTGGTATGGTAGGCATCTACAGATACATCAATTACAAAATGTTACAATAAGGGGTCTCATACCCCTGCACCACTTGTTACACTATAACATAATACAAAATGTTGTAATCTTGGTTATACAATGTAATCAAAATGATTCCAAGCACGGAGAGTGTCCTACGCTTCTGCACCGCTTGGAACTGTAAAACAAAATACAAAAATCTTCACTAAACATTTGAAAAAAATGCTGAAACATTTGAAACAAAATGCTGGAATAAACCCCGACCATCACATGCCAATGATGGGTCACGAAATTCGAGTGGGTATTGCTCCTCCCACCCGGGCAGTAAATGTTCCTTCCACCGCCCCCCCCCCTTTAATGGTCTTAAACTTTTAAAACATACAGAATGGATTTTATAGAACAGTCTGATCCACCAGCCCCGAGCCATTCCCTTGTCCCTTTGTGGAGGCGGGGTACCCCTCATGTTTCACAGACCGAGACCGGAGAGTATGGGATCGTGATTCCCAGTCCCTCCCCCTCCCGCCTTCCCTCGGCTGGCTGGAGAAAATGATGGGTGCCTGTGTGGCGGCTCTCACTGGCCCCACACTCAAACTTGGATCCCAGATCCGGCCACCCACTCATCCTTCCCAGCCACACTGACGCTCTAACTTTGCCCGTGGGCCCCGGGTGAGTTCCTCTCTTCCCCGAATGCACCCATGCGACTCTTGGGTCTCCCCCTCCCCTTTACAATCTTTCCCGGGCCATCACTACCCACTCCTGGGAACGCGTCCCTACCTGACAAGGCGCCCGCGCTTCCCCACCATGACTCCTCAATAGCTAGGTCTCCTGCAAGTGAAATTCAGTCAGGATAGTGCTGGGTTGGGGCCGTGCCCCACCCAGCTGGGGCCATCTCTTCTGCGTAGGATGAGTAGGCAGGTTCCTCTGGACCCTGTCTGGTTTCTCCCGAAGGTCACTGCGGGGTCTCCTCCTGGATTTGTCCAGTGGCGAGGTGATCCCCAACATTCTGTATAACCATATCTTCATTCGATGCCCAGCTCGACCTGCTGCCTTAGGTGGAGACATGGTCGGGTCCCTCGACCTCGGACCAAAATACAAGCATTTGGCACACTTATAAACTTAAACTTTAAACTTAAACTCAAAACTACTAGTTACATTCTAAACATAAAATTTAAACACCTTAAAAGCATGCTATAAACATTGGTAACTTAACACAAAGCTATAATACAAATGCCGCCCGTCTCCGGACAGCCAGGCTAATCTCTGGTGTCGCTGTCGCAGATTACTGCTGCCTGCAGCGAAGCTGGACTGCCTCCTGCTTCTTGTCCCTGGCAGCTTATGGCTGTTAGTTGGGGACCTCTGTGATCTATTTCCTCCCGGGCTCGGGAGATTGCTCTTTGTGGCAGATACCCTGGTGACCATCTTATCTTGGGCTTGCGGACCCGCTGAGACCTTCTGAGAGGCGTCTCTGTGGGGGAAACTTTGGCTGACGGACCCTGAGCCTGGGTCACAGCCTTAGCTGGCTGGGAACCTTCTCCCCCTGATGCAAACAGCCCGCATTGTATAATATACCTGGCAGCCTGCCAGTAATCCGGATTTGTCTCCTTTTCCCTACCCACTCCCGTACTGGAGGCAGGTATCCCCTCACCACCCGCTGCTGGTGGCTGAAAATCTTCCTCTCCAGGTCCAAAACCTGGTCCCAGCTCCTTCCATATGTCCCCTGCAAGAGGAATTGCTATCCCTTCCTCCCCAGAGTCCCACACCATAGGGGGAACCACTCTAGAAGCGGGCTGGGAAGCTTGTCCCTTTAAACAGGTGACTGCGCCTGCGCGAACCTCCTCCCCGGAGTCCCACGGCAGAGGCTGTGAAACCTCTGTATTCAAACAGGCGACTGCGCCTGCGTGGGGAAACTGAAGAGGACCCACTGTGGTCACGGGCTGGGGAACTGCGCCTGCGTGAACCTCCCCCCCGGAGTCCCACGGCAGAGGCTGTGAAACCTCTGTATTCAAACAGGCGACTGCGCCTGCGCAGGAAAACTGAAGAGGAGCTGCTGGGGTCACGGGCTGGGGAACTGCACCTGCGTGAACCTCCACCCCGGAGTCCCATGGCAGAGGCTGTGAAACCTCTGTATTCAAATAGGCGACTGCGCCTGTGCGGGAAAACTGAAGAGGAGCCGCTGGGGTCACGGGCTGGGGAACTGCGCCTGCGCGAACTCAGTGTTGGGAAACCTCTCCCCTCAGGTGCGCGACTGCACCTGCGTGAACCTCCTGTTCAAAAGACTGGGGAATTCCTGTCTCCAGACCAGTGACTACGCATGCGCGGGCAGTCTCTTCACAGGGCGGCTCCTCCCTGGAGCCCCCCAAGCAATCTTCTGTGAATGAACTCGCAGCAGCCTGCAGATTTCTACTCTCAGACTGCTGTTTCTCTGTTTCTGAACTAAGTAACTGGTTCGAATTTAAACTTTGGCCAAAACTTAGGTCCCACTGGGGCGGGGAAGTGTCCCAATTGGTGGGCCGGACAACCTTTCCCTTGAAACAAGCCACAGCGCATGTCTTTACAGCCTGTGAACTTGAACTTGTATGGTCAGATTTATACAATTTACATTGGTTGGCGTGGAACCACTTTGTGCACCGGGGTAGTTTTACTGCATAGACCATGGGACTGGCCCTATCAACTATACTATAGGGTCCCATGTAGAGTGGCTCTAAACTTCCCACCCGGGCATAGTTTCTTACCATCACTAGGTCTCCTATCTCCCACTGGTGGCTCTTGCTAGGCTCGAGCAGCAGCCAGTTATTCCGATGCTGCTTCCCCATGCTGTCTGCTGCCTGCCCATAAATTAAACTATCCTTCATGCATTGGTGGAAGATGCTGGGGCTATTGTGGCTTGTATTGAGCCCCAGGTTTAACCTCGTGGACCTTACCCTTTTGCTGGGGGGTCCCACTATTCCTACTGTTCCTATATGCTACCGTGAGCTGCCAGATTACAGTCTCTTCAGTTGCTAGGGGGTCTCGGTGGTCAAACCAAGTATCAGCCTTTGCTTTTATCTGGGGCAGGCAATTGGACACCAGGCAATGAAGCCATTGGGTCCGCTGCAGCTGGTTCAGGTGTGCCCTATCTTGTCCCCCTGTACACGTGCTGTTGTAGACTGGCCACAGCCTGTCTGCAAATGCCTGTGGGGTCTCCCCTTCCTTCTGCGGTGTTTTCCCTATGCGATCGAACGGACTGCCGTCATTCGCACCCATGGCTTCCAGTATTTCCTCCTTTAGGTCCTCAAAACCCTTCTGCCCTCTCTTAGCCTCATCTGAATGGGTCTGATAGAGCTTACTATCTACAGAGAAAAGCAACATTTTGGCTTTCTCTTCATCATCACAGCCGTTATCACAGGCTGCCTGTTCTATCCCTTGGAAGTGCACTGAGGGGTCTCCCTTTTCGGAGAGCAGGGGAATATGTTTCACCAGGCCTCTGAGCTGTTGGGTATCATAGGGTACCAGATAGGTATGCTGAACAGCCCCTGGGTCATTATCGTTCACGGGCGGACCGTACCTCCGTTGTCAGAGGGGGTACACTGGTCCTGGTCCCCGCCTGCCTAGTGGGACCTGCTGGCGTTCTCCTACCACCCCATTGTCCACCTCTTCTTGCTGCCAGAGCTCCTCAAAACTCAGAGCTGTGGGCTGTGGTCTTGGGATCTCTAATTCCCTAGCCAGCACTGTTCTGGGTGCTGCCTGTGGGACAGTTTGATTTGGGCGGCTGGTACTGTCCAACGGACTTCCCTTCGGACTTATGAGACATACCATCCCTTTAGTCCTTAATAACCCCATACCCAAACTCTCTATCTTTTTGTTACATGGGGTATGATCTGCTCCACTAAACCTTCGGTCGCAGGCCAGCTTATAAGCTGCCTTTACCTCCCTAACCTTTTCCTCCTGCTCTGTTACTTCTGAGGTAAGGCGGGCATTCTCTTCCCGCTGTCTCATCTCGTTACTCTTTGCTTCTGTAATTTGGCACTTTAGGAACTCTATCTTGTGCCTCGCATGGCTTTTGCCCTCGCTAGCTTCTTGGGTGAGGTGTGCGTTTTCCTCCTGTAGCCTCATCTCACTGGCCCTAGCCTCTGTGACTTCCTGCACAAGGCGCTCTATCTCTGCCTGGCATTTCGTGACCTCTAGTGTGAGGCGTGCATTTTCTTCCCGTACCCTCATCCCACTATCTCTGGCCTCATTCACCTCTCTTATGAGGCGTTCTAGCTCCGCCTGGCATTTTCCAAACTCTGACTCCCGATTCTTGGCCTCTATAACCTCCTCCCGCACCCTCATCTCACCCTTCTTAACCCAGCCACCTATACCATAATAGGTCAGCTTACACGCTGCCGCTAACTTCTGCAGGGCTACCCACAGACTGAAAGCAAGAAAAGCAAGAGCTGATGCTTTCTCCAGATCCAGACCACTTATCATATCAAAAACTTCCTCCAGTCCTGCCGTGGTCGCCAATTTGTAGGGGGCATCCTTTACCTGGTTTACGGTAATTTACCTGGTCAGGCAGCCTTTTTGCCACTGCACTGTGACCAATTCCAATCAGCGGTTTCGAATCGCTAAACCCCTCCTTCCAGTTCTGACTGGAGGAACTTATAATTAATGATATATTAAAACAGACAAATGGTCTGGATGCAAGAAAGTCAAATTTTATTAAAACTAAGAAACTACACCACACGATCAAAGTAATCACGGTAAAATTGCTTAAATAGGGGAGGAAAAATGGACACAATGAGGGAAACCGACTAAAATACAATTCTAACGAAATCCCCACTTTACTCCCACCCCTAAGCCTATCCTAAGTTGCCTTGTGGAAGGCCAGAAAAATATATGCCCACCACTGCAATGCCAGCTCCGTGCCCCACGAGATCTTCACTGCCCTGAAGTAAAGAAACACCCCAGTGTTTTAAAAGTAAACTGCTAGTGTTTTACTTCTTCAGACAGACTCCACGCTGTAGAGAGCACACGGAGGCAAGCCAGAGAGAGAGAGATGCCTCTGAGAAGCTATCTCTTATACCCCAATTTTGGGGCCGAAATGTTCCCGCCCAGATCCGGAAGTTTCTGGGCTAAAACAAAAGGGATCCAACTGTCCCCATTGTCCAGTAATGGGTGATTCAAACCCATTCAATTTTAAACTGTTCCTTTTCTCAGTTTAAGTGTCTCTTTTCAAATGTCTGTGCTGAGCCTTGAATGTAAAACTGCAGTTTAAACAGCTTGGGAGGAGTGTAAACAGAAACCCATTGTTCTGTGGTCACTGAAACCGCATTCTGAAGTGGATAATCCTTTGTGTACACAAAGTAGCAGTTTCTGTAAACAAACATCGATTTCCTCTGCAGGGAGGGAACTCCCGAACTGCCCTTGATTGGCAGTTTAGTCAGCCAACTTTGATCCTCCCCTTTTCACAGACATACACAAGTTGCTTCCAAGTCCTTTGTCCGTGGCCATGCGGTAGGACGGCCATTTTTATTCCTGGGCAGTTTAAACCATTCAAAACTCAAGAGTACATCCTTTAATAAAATGTACAATCTTAAGGTGTGCGATTTTCACAAAGTTCTTTGATTCCAGTGTCCAAGCACTGCCCTTTTACGAGCTTTTTAACGCAGCCCTTTTTTCGGTTCTGGGTATGTTTTAAAACATTGTCCAACCCAGAGACAATTTAAATCACACAAGTCTTCGTCCACGATGTGGATTAATATTTCCCGATCTTCGGGGGCTGAGGGGATTTTGCGAACCCCTACATATTCTCAAGCCCTCAAAATCAGCTTTTCTCCAATCTATTAATCTGGTTTTCGTCATACTTATGTCCTTCTCAATTATCATCTTAATGCGTATTGTATTATGGTCACCATTGCCTAGATGTTCCCCTACTTTTACTTCTCTTATCTGCTCTGGTTCATTCCCCATTACTCGATCCAATAGCGAATCATCCCTTGTTGGGCTTCTTACTTATTAGGTTAGAAAGGAGTCCTGTACACATTGTAGAATCTCCATTCCCTTATCCCCTTTACCTACCTCTTCTGGCCAATTAATATCAGGGTAGTTGAAATCCCCCATGATTATTATTCTATGTTTTTTACTCATTTCTCTAATTTGTCTGCATATTTCTTCCTCCACCTCCCTTCCACTATTAGGTGGTCTGTAGACTACACCTATTCGTGTGATTGATCCTTTATTATCTTTTATCTCTATCCATTTGGATTCCATTTTTGTCTTGCTGATAGCTGCATCACTTTTTTCTACTGCCATTATGTTATCATTAATAAGTACAGCTACTCCACCGCCCCCTTTTCCCTCTCTATCTGTTCTAAATATGTTATACCCTGCAATGTTTAATTCCCATTCCTGATTTTTCTGTAGCCATGTCTCAGTAATCCCTACTGTGTCCGGTTCCTCGCAACGCATGATTACCTCCAGTTCCCCTGTTTTATTACAGATACTGTGTGCATTGCTGTACAGACAGTTTAACTCATTTTTGAAAGCATTTCCTCTCACTTTATGTTTAACCATCTTTTTAGACTCCTGTTCTATAACTCTATTTATTCCCTTGCCATCAATGTCCTCCCTTACTTTATTCTTTCCTATGCTCTCTTTTCCTGTTTTGTTTATAATTAGGCTGGTTACATTTCTTGTAGATACCTCCCCCCATTTTACTAGTTTAAAGCCTTTGTCATCTCCCTATTTACCCTTTCCGCTAGGACACGGGTCCCATCCCAGTTCAGGTGGAGTCTGTCCCATCGGTACAGCTCTTTCCTGTCCCAGAACTGGTGCCAGTGTCCTGTGAAAAGGAACCCCTCTTTCCCACACCAGCCCTTTAGCCACGTGTTAATTCTCCTGATCTGTCCAAATTCTCTGCCAATTTGCACATGGCTTGGGCAATAACCCAGAGATTATTACCCTTGAGGTCCTGCTTTTTAATTTAGAGCCTAACTCCTGATACTCTTTCAGCGGGACCTCCTCCCTGTTCCTACCTATGTCGTTTGTTCCAACATGGACCACGACAACTGGATTTACCTCCTCCCTTTCCAAGTTCCTCTCTAGCCGCTGTGAGATATCCCTTAGCCTGGCAACACACCCTTCGGGATTCTCATTCTTGGCTGCAGAAGACGCTATCTATCCCCCTAATTATAGAGTCCTTTATCACTATCACATTTCTATTCTGCTCTTCCACCACCCCCCCGCCCCCTTGGACAGCCTTCTGAGCCACGGTGCCTTGGTCTGCATTGTGGCTGTCCTCCCTGCAGTCTTTCTCCTTGTCCTCACAGACAGTGAGTACATCGTACCTGTTGGACAGGACCAGTGTTTGCGGGACCTCCTTCTCAACTCCTCTTAAATCCCCGCTACCCGGCTCCCTAACAGTCACACCCTCCCCTTCCTGCTTTCCTCTGGGCTGTGACTGCATTCTGGATAAAACCATCCAGAAATTCAACCCCTCCCTTATGTGTTGGAGTGTCTCCAACCCGCATTCCAGCTCAATGACTCTGAGCCGGAGATGGAGACATCTCCTGCAGACGTGTTCACTCGGGACAGTCTCGCCGTCCACCAACTCCCACATACTGCAGTCCAGACACACGACCTGCCCTGCCATATCTTAGTCTAGTCTTATTTTATGTATTTAATTAAAGTCTTTATTCAACGATTATTTATAGTTATTTTAATTAGTGTAACTAGTTAAGCTATAAATTTAATACAGTACTTTGTAGTTTCCCGCACCTAGTTTAAACCACTGTCCTAGGTTAGAGAGAAAAGAGAGAAAAAAAAACCTTAATACTCACCAACCAATCACCTACCTGCCGTCTTGTGACGTCACTCCTTGTTTTTTTGCAAGCTTCCACCGCCGCCGCTGATACCGCCTCCAATTAGGTTCGCGCTGCCTGGTCTCCCACTGTTTTAAGTACCGCGGCCACTGATACCGCTTCCAATTAGGTTCGCGCTGCCTGGTCTCCCACTGTTTTAAGTACCGCGGCCACTGACACCGCCTCCAATTAGGTCCGCACTGCCTGGTCTCCCGCTGTTTTAAGTACCGCCGCCACTGATACTGCCTCCAATTAGGTTCGCGCTGCCTGGTCTCCCACTGTTTTAAGTACCGCGGCCACTGATACCGCCTCCAATTAGGTCCACGCTGCCTGGTCTCCCACTGTTTTAAGTACCGCGGCCACTGATACTGCCTCCAATTAGGTTCGCGCTGCCTGGTCTCCCGCTGTTTTAAATACCACGGCCGCTGATGCCGCCTCCAATTAGGTCCACGCTGCCTGGTCTCCGGCTGTTTTAAGTACCGCTGCCGCTGATACCGCCTCCAACTAGGTCCGCGCTGCCTGGTCTCCCGCTGTTTTAAGTACCGTGGCCACTGATACGGCCTCCAATTAGGTCCGCACTGCCTGGTCTCCCGCTGTTTTAAGTACCGTGGCCACTGATACTGCCTCCAATTAGGTCCGCGCTGCCTGGTCTCCCGCTGTTTTAAGTACCGCGGCCGCTGATACTGCCTCCAATTAGGTCCGCACTGCCTGGTCTCCCGCTGTTTTAAGTACCGCGGCCACTGATACTGCCTCCAATTAGGTCCGCACTGCCTGGTCTCCCACTGTTTTAAATACCGTGGCCGCTGATACCATCTCCAATTAGGTCCGCACTGCCTGGTCTCCCGCTGTTTTAAGTACCGTGGCCACTGATACCATCTCCAATTAGGTCCGCGTTGCCTAGTCTCCTGCTGTTTTAAGTACCGCGGCCGCTGATACTGCCTCCAATTAGGACCGCACTGCCTGGTCTCCCGCTGTTTTAAGTACCGTGGCCACTGATACTGCCTCCAATTAGGTCCACGCTGCCTGGTCTTCCGCTGTTTTAAGTACCGCGGCCGCTGATACTGCCTCCAATTAGGTCCGCACTGCCTGGTCTTCCGCTGTTTTAAGTACCGCGGCCGCTGATACTGCCTCCAATTAGGTCTGCACTGCCTGGTCTCCCGCTGTTTTAAGTACCGCGGCTGCTGATACTGCCTCCAATTAGGTCTGCACTGCCTGGTCTCCTGCTGTTTTAAGTACCGCGGCCGCTGATACTGCCTCCAATTAGGTTCGTGCTGCCTGGTCTCCCGCTGATTTAAGTACCGTGGCCGCTGATACCGTCTCCAATTAGGTCCGCACTGCCTGGTCTCCCGCTGTTTTAAGTACCGTGGCCGCTGATACCATCTCCAATTAGGTCCACACTGCCTGGTCTCCCGCTGTTTCAAATACCGCGGCCGCTGATACCGCCACCAATTAGGTTCGCGCTGCCAGGTCTCCCGCTGTTTTAAATACCGCGGCCGCTGATACCGCCTCCAATTAGGTCCGCGTTGCCTAGTCTCCTGCTGTTTTAAGTACCGCGGCCGCTGATACTGCCTCCAATTAGGACCGCACTGCCTGGTCTCCCGCTGTTTTAAGTACCGTGGCCACTGATACTGCCTCCAATTAGGTCCACGCTGCCTGGTCTTCCGCTGTTTTAAGTACCGCGGCCGCTGATACTGCCTCCAATTAGGTCCGCACTGCCTGGTCTCCCGCTGTTTTAAGTACCGCGGCTGCTGATACTGCCTCCAATTAGGTCTGCACTGCCTGGTCTCCCGCTGTTTTAAGTACCGCGGCCGCTGATACTGCCTCCAATTAGGCCCGCACTGCCTGGTTTCCCGCTGTTTTAAGTACCGCGGCTCCTGATACTGCCTCCAATTAGGTCTGCGCTACCTGGTCTCCTGCTGTTTTAAATACAGCCGTCGCTGATACCGCCTCCAATTAGGTCCGCGCTGCCTGGTCTCCCGCTGTTTTAAGTACCGTGGCCGCTGATACCACCTCCAATTAGGTCCGCGCTGCCTGGTCTCCCGCTGTTTTAAATACCGTGGCCGCTGATACCGCCACCAATTAGGTCCGCGCTGCCTGGTCTCCTGCTGTTTTAAGTACCGTGGCCGCTGATACCACCTCCAATTAGGTCCGCACTGCCTGGCCTCCCGCTGTTTTAAATACCGCCACCGCTGATACCGCCTCCAAATAGCTCCGCGCTGCCTGGTCTCCCGCTGTTTTAAATACCGTGGCCGCTGATACCGCCACCAATTAGGTCCGCGCTGCCTGGTCTCCCGCTGTTTTAAGTACCGTGGCTGCTGATACTGCCTCCAATTAGGCCCGCGCTGCCTGGTCTCCCGCTGTTTTAAGTACCGCGGCCGCTGATACTGCCTCCAATTAGGCCCGCGCTGCCTGGTCTCCCGCTGTTTTAAATACAGCCGCCGCTGATACTGTTATGTATTGTGTGTTCTATTGTGTGTTCTCCTCCCACCTGTGGTGGCGCTGTCACAGGAGATAAATGGTTGGGTGTTCTCTGTTAAGTTTAGCTCTCTTTGTTCGGAACTTTCCAGAACTTCCTTTCCTTCCAATAAAGCACTTCTTGTTTGAATCTCTGAGTTCTGAGTCCTAAATTGTGTCTAGGTAGAAAGATACCAACACAACAAGTGGCGACGAGGATGGGATGAATCTGCGTACGTTACGGGTGCAGTGAGTAAACAGAAAATTTAATTTGAAATGTGAGATGGCTACTATATTAGGAAACATCGGTGA
Source organism: Somniosus microcephalus (assembly GCF_052327205.1). NCBI lineage: Eukaryota > Metazoa > Chordata > Chondrichthyes > Squaliformes > Somniosidae > Somniosus > Somniosus microcephalus. Next base: position 258,731,405 of record NC_140987.1, on the reverse strand, counting down.
TTTTGATGAAAATGTGGAGCAATGGAGCGCTTATACAGAACGTTTTGACTATTTTGTATTGGCGAATGCGGTGGCAAATGAAAAGGTCATGCCTACCTTTTTGAGTGTAATCGGGCCGAAGACATTCAATTTACTTTGCAGCCTCGTGCAACCAGATAAGCCAGGAACTAAAACATATAAGCAACTAGTGGAAATTCTTGGAGCACATTTTTCACCACAACCTCTGGTTATTGCTGAGAGATTTAGATTTCATAAACGGAATCAAGAGGAGGGGGAATCAGTGCGGATGGAGGTGGATACAGGCACGGCTGTGTCCCTTGTTTCAGACACTGTCTACAAAAAAATGCTAAAGAATCTTACCCTTCAGCCAACAAACATTGTGCTAAAGACGTATACCGGCGAACCTGTGGCCATGAGAGGCGTCATTGAGGTGACAGTTAAATTGAACGGACAGACTGCAAAACTGCCACTATATGTGGTAAAGGGAAATTACCCATCGCTACTGGGACGTGCATGGCTAGAGAAAATCACGCTGGACTGGCCTGCAGTCCGCATGATGTCAAAAGGGGAGTCAGGTCTGACTGCAGTGTTAAACAAACATGCAGAACTCTTCAATGGGGAACTTGGGAGCATGAAAAAGATCAGCGTGAGACTGGACATTAAACCTGACAGCAAGCCGAAGTTTCACAAAGCCCGACCTGTACCCTATGCAATTAGACCAAAAGTTGAGGCTAACTTGGAGGCCTTAATCGAGAATGGAGTCCTGGAGCCTGTGAGCATGAGCAAATGGGCCACACCCATTGTTCCTGTCCTGAAAAAGGATGGATCTGTTCGAATCTGCGGGGATTTTAAAGTGACTATTAACCCGGTGCTGTCTGCGGAACAGTACCCTCTTCCCCTCATTGATGATCTTTTTACAGGCCTGGCCGGAGGGCAAAAGTTCAGCAAAATAGACTTATGCCAGGCTTATCTACAAATGCATGTCGATGACAAATCAAAGGAGCTGCTGACAATTGTGACACACAAGGGGCTATACAGGTACTGCCGCCTTCCGTTTGGAATTACGTCGGCCCCTGCTCTATTCCAAAGGGCAATGGATCAGATTTTGAGTGGACTGCCAGGAGTCCAGTGCTACCTGGACAACATCCTTGTCACTGGGACAAATGAGGAGGATCATCTTCTGAACTTGGATGCGACACTACAACGACTGAAAGAGTACGGACTCAGAGTTCGTAAAGACAAATGTGAATTCTTTCAGTCTTCAGTTGAGTACCTGGGGCATGTGATTGATGCTACTGGCCTGCATAAGGCGCCGTCAAAGGTCAAGGCGATCGTGGAGGCCCCAGCACCCCAGAATGTGAGCCAGTTACATTCATTTCTGGGGCTACTTAACTACTATGGGAAGTTTATTCCAGACTTAGCAACATTGCTGAAGCTGTTACATCAGTTGCTATGTCAAGGCAAAACATGGAAATGGACTGAACTGTGCAACGAAGCTTTCGCCCAAACAAAGAAAGCATTGCTGAAATCGGAGGTCCTGACACACTTCGACCCAAAGCTACCCGTGCAGCTAGCATGTGATGCATCACCATATGGTGTGGGAGCAGTCATATCCCACATCATGCCTTCGGGTGAAGAGAAACCTATCGCCTTCGCATCATGCACCTTGAACAAGGCCGAGAGTAACTATGCGCAGATCGAGCGCGAGGCCTTGGGAATCGTTTGTGGAATTTGAAAATTTCATCAGTACCTGTTTGGGAGAAGGTTCACACTCCTGACGGACCACCGTCCATTCACTTCAATCTTCGGGCCCCACACCGGAATTCCGTCTCTTGCTGCAAGCAGGATGCAAAGGTGGGCTTTACTATTGTCAGGACACACATACGACATCAAATATCGCAAATCAGACTTGCACGGCAACGCAGACGGTCTCTCGAGGCTACCCTTGCCTGTTACTCCCCCAGAGCCTCGTCAGATAGACATCTTCTACTTTAGACAAGTGGAGGGAGCACCTGTCATTGCAGTTCAGGTGCGAAGGTACACCCGCAACGATCCAGTCCTGTCTGAGGTAATGGACGATGTCATTCGAGGGAGAGCTATAGGAGATTCTCCTAGTTTGAAACCTTACGTTTCAAAAAGAAATGAGCTCTCCGTCCAGGCAGGTTGTCTTCTTTGGGGACGCCATGTCATCATTCCGCCACCTCTGAGGGAACCTATACTGCAACAACTTCATACAGGCCACAGTGGGATGGTTCGGATGAAGGAAATGGCAAGAAGCTACTTCTGGTGGCCAGGTCTTGATGGGAATATTGAGGAGAAAGCCAAAACATGTTCCCCATGTCAAAGGGTCCGGAATGTTCCACAGCTGGCAACCCTACACCCCTGGGATTGGCCTGCAGAAGTGTGGCAGTGAGTACATGTGGACTTCGCCGGTCCTTTCGAAGAGAAGATGTTTATGGTGGTTGTAGATGCTCGTAGCAAGTGGCCGGAGGTCGCTGTGATGAGGTCTACCACGGCAGAGAAAACAATTGAGAAACTTGGTGAGATGTTCAGCCGTTATGGCTCACTGGAACAACTCATAAGTGACAACAGTCCACAATTTGTATCACAGGAATTTGCAACCTTCCTGCATGTGAATGGTGTCCAACACATCAGGTCTGCGCCCTATCATCCCTCTACTAACGGCCAGGCAGAAAGGTTTGTGCAAACTTTGAAGCACGCCTTGAAGGCATCGCAAGGTCAGGGCTCAATCCACCAACGTCTGAACAGCTTCCTGTTGTCCTACAGGAACGAGCCGCATGCCACAACCAAAACTTCCCCCGCTTCGCTCATGATGAAGAGGCAGTTGCGGACAAGTTTTGACTTACTCAAACCTCCAAGGGCAGAACAGGTTGTCCATTGTCAACAACAAGCTCAAGTTGAAAAGAGAGAGAAAAGAGCCAAGGAGAGACGGTTTCACCCTGGAGAGCACGTCCTAGCTCGAAACTACAACAATGGACCGAAATGGGTTCCTGCTAAGGTGATCGCGCAGACGGGCCCTGTGTCTTACACGGTTGAGACTGCTAAGGACGTCGTCTGGAGAAGACACACAGATCAACTGTTGCTAGGAGCAGAGACAGCCACAGAGGCTCCAACGGCTGGTTGGCCTGAACTGTTTCCGGATGATACCGCAAACCAGCATCCTTTGCCACAGTGCTCTTCTCCAATACAGGAAGTCAAAGAGACTGTTCCACCTGTGCAAACTCCTGACTTTCAACTGACACAGGCACCTTCTCCATCCAGGCCTGTGTCAATGCCTACTGCTGTGGAAGCCAGCGATGACCGCCGGTATCCTGTCAGAGAGCAGCGGCCTCCAAGACGCTTGGATCTGTAGGCTTAGTGACTTACCCACAAGACTGGGGCAGAATAAACCCCAGGGTAAAGTCAGGGTTTGAGGCAGTCTACCTCTACCCTAGGTTCGTTGAGTGCATTGAAAGTAACTTACCTGTTGAGGAATAATGTGGACTGTTGTGTATGTACCTTTAAGGGAATAACTGGTCTCAGACTGCAGTACCGGCAGTGACCACCCCTGTATAAAAGGCCCGAGCAGGCTTCTGTAGTTTCAGTTTCCAGGTTGTCTCCATTCAGTAAAGATTGTTATAATCAACTCCTGCAGTCCGTGTCTCAATTATACACGGACATAATACTGGCGACGAATAAGAAACGAACTTACCTGCAACTCAGCAGCACCTCAGACGACGTTATTGAAGGTCGGAGCCAGCAGAAAAATAAATAAATAAATAATCCAAAGGAACTCGAGAAACGGGCGTCGACCGTGGGCAACCGCCCTCCAAATCATCGAATTGAAAAATTGCAGGAGAGACTGTCGAGAGCCAGGCTTGGTTCTCCAGTCTGTGGTTTCCCAGCTAATCGGGCTGGTGGCAGGTAGTGCACTGATCCTTCCTGGGCTGCGGCGGGCTAGAGCACGATCGGGTGGCTCTGCAATGGGGCCGGGCAGCGAGTCGGGAAGCAAAGAGAGAGAGAGAGGGTGGAGCACACAGGGCGCGGCCGGTGCTTCGAAGCCGGGCAGCGTTCGGACCTAAGAAGAGGGAGGGAAGTGTCCCAGAGGGTCCGCTCCACGACGGGAACAGTTCTTCAATTAACGGAGCAAATATTGAAGCGCGATAGAAAAATAAAAATACTGCGGAGCGCGGCGTTGGCAGCAACGATCGGGGAGGCGCGAAGACCATAGGGCGTCGCCATTACAGGATAGTAAAATAAATATAATCGCCAGCAACAGCGTTGGCAGCAGCAGCAGCGGCGGGAAAGCGTGGGAGGCGCCATCTTAGATTTTCAAGATGCCAAAGACTGGCGATATCACTGCCTTCGATAATGCAATAGAAGACTGGACCACGTATGTGGAAAGAGTCGAGGTATATTGCGAGGCAAACGAAATAGCCAATGAGAAAAAGGCATCAGTATTGCTAAATTTAATGGGCGCAAGAACGTACGGCCTATTGTGGGACATGATTACTCCAGCCAAACCGAAGGCGAAGAGTTTTAACGAAATTGTTGCTATCCTACAGGAACACCTAAATCCTACACCGCTGCTGATAGCAGAAAGATTTAAATTCCACAGGAGAAATCAGCATAAAAATGAGAGTAATGCTGATTACCTTACGGAACTACACAAGCTATCAAAGCACTGCCAGTTCGGAGCAGGACTGGCAGATACCTTACGGGACAAATTTGTCTGTGGACTCCTGAGTGAAGGAACCCAGAAGAGGTTACTCTCAGAGAAAGAGCTGACGCTAGATAAGGCTTTCAGCGTGGCAGTATCGTACGAACTAGCAGCAAGGGGAGCTGCGGAAATACAACAAAAGCCACAGGAATACGGCACCCACGAAATGACACGGGGATTTGCAAAATGTTATCGCTGCGGCAGAACAAACCATGACCAGAAGGACTGCTGGTCCAAGGACAAAATATGCAGGCAATGCGGAAAGATGGGACACATTGCACGAGTTTGCAGGTCTGGGAAGATGACCAACGACAACAAAAAGGCTACTAAGGAACCATACAGGAAAGTACAAAAGATGATGGACAGTAGTTTCGAAGACCAGATGAGCGATAGTGAATCCGGGAACAAGAGACTAAGCTGTCTCAAACTTCACAACGTAATCGCAAAAGAGGATCACCGAACCATTTAGGTCACCCTCACGATAGCAGGGTCCCAAGTCAAAATGGAATTGGATACAGGATCAGCTCTAACCGTCATGAATCAACGAGACTACGAGCGGCTATTCTCACACATACCCTTGAGAGAGACATCCATTGTCTTGAGGACGTATACGGGGCAAAAAGTATACCCCAGAGGAAAAATAAGGGTGCCTGTTGAATACAACGGCAAGAAAATACGGAAATTGTATCTCTACATTCTGCAAGATGGTGGACCACCGTTATTGGGACGTGAATGGATCAGAAAGATAAGTTTAGACTGGCACTCCATTCAGGCACTGACGGTGGCTGGTAAAAAGGATGACGACGTCACTCCTGGACGATTGTCAACAATCTTAGCTGACGCCAAAGAGGTATTTCAACAAGAACTGGGCACTCTTAAAGGCGTAACCGCCTCGATAAAAATAGAGGAGAATGCAATTCCCAAGTTTTTCATAGCAAGACCGGTACCATATGCAATTCGCCCAGCCGTCGAGGCAGAGCTGGAGAATCTGGAGAATGCAGGCATGTTATCTAAGGTAGACTGGAGCGAGTGGGCGACACCCATCGTTCCTGTCATGAAAAAAACGTTAAACAATAAGTCTGAGGAGCCAAGGAAGGTTCGCATCTGTGGGGACTTCAAGGTGACGGTGAACCCAGTCCTTCACACAGTACAATATCCTCTTCCAAGGATAGAAGATATCTTCGCCTCACTATCTGGAGGGAAGCGTTTTACAAAAATTGACCTAGCACAAGCATATTTGCAGATGGAGGTTGAAGAATCCTCTAGGAAGTATCTCACAATAAACACTCACAAAGGTCTTTATCAGTATAATCGACTGGTATTCGGAGTAGCATCAGCTCCGGCGATATGGCAAAGAGCGATGGAACAAGTCCTGCAAGGGATTCCGGGGACTCAGTGTTACTTGGACGACATCCTAGTGACAGGTGAAGATGACAGTGAACACCTTGCCAACCTAGAGCAGGTGCTCACTAGACTACGTGAACATGGGCTACGAACCAATCGCCCTAAGTGTGAGTTTTTTAAGAAACAGATATCGTATTGTGGCCACGTGATTGATGAAGAGGGGTTGCATAAGTCCCCTGACAAAATTGAAGCGGTAGTTAAGGCTCCAGCGCCTGAAAATGTGTTGCAACTGAGGTCATTCCTCGGCTTGGTGAATTACTACCATAACTTCTTGTTTGCCTACCGGAATGCGACACATGCGGTTACCAACCAAACTCCAGCCATGATGTTCTTCAATCGAAGACTACGATGCCGCTTGGATTTGGTTAAGCCAAACGTCAGAAGAGATGTGGAGAACAGGCAGTTTCAGAATATGAATGAAAGGCCGACCAGGAGTTTTAAGATAGGTCAACCAGTTTTGGCCCGGGACTACCGCACAGAGAAATGGCAGCCAGGAACGATCTGTACACGGCAAGGACCTCTAATGTATACCGTGGACGTTGGGGAGAGCATTGTAAGATGCCATGCTGACCAGATTCTAGAGTCACTGGAAAACGTCAACTCCACACCACGATCTGATACACCTGACGATGAAACCGAAGTACCAATTGCATCTACCGCAGAATCGGTGATATTGGAAGCAGACGAACCAAACAACGACATTGATCCTGACTCAACCTTGCCAGAAGAACCTGATATCCCAAAGAGGCGTTATCCAGACAGAATCAGTAAGCCTCCTCAAATGCTGAACTTATAATTGCTTAACTTCAACCAATGTATCTAGCAACCGTAATTGTAATTGTAATTAGTTATTATTTAGTTGTTAAATGAATGTTATGTACTGTTTATCTAAAAGAGGAGGAATTGTTGTGTATGTGCCTTTAAGGGAATAACTGGTCTCAGACTGCAGTACTGGCAGTGACCACCCCTGTATATAAGGCCCTAGCAGGCTTCTGTAGTTTCAATTTCCAGGTTGTCTCCATTCAGTAAAGACTTGTTATAATCAACTCCTGCAGTCCGTGTCTCAATTATACACGGACATAATATGGACCTTCCATTTAAGAGGGGAGGAAATGTTATGTATTGTGTGTTCTATTGTGTGTTCTCCTCCCACCTGTGGTGGCGCTGTCACAGGAGATAAATGGTTGGGTGTTCTCTGTTAAGTTTAGCTCTCTTTGTTTGGAACTTTCCAGAACTTCCTTTCCTTCCAATAAAGCACTTCATGTTTGAATCTCTGAGTTCTGAGTCCTAAATTATGTCTAGGCAGAAAGGTACCGACACAACAGATACCGCCTCCAATTAGGTTCACGCTGCCTGGTCTCCCGCTGATTTAAGTACCGCAGCCGCTGATACTGCCTCCAATTAGGTCCATGCTGCCTGGTCTCCCGCTGTTTTAAATACCGTGGCCGCTGATACTGCCTCCAATTAGGTCCGCGCTGCCTGGTCTCCTGCTGTTTTAAGTACCGCGGCCGCTGATACTGCCTCCAATTAGGTCTGCACTGCCTGGTCTCCCGCTGTTTTAAGTACCACCGCCGCTGATACTGCTTCCAATTAGGTCCGCACTGCCTGGTCTCCCGCTGTTTTAAATACCGTGGCCGCTGATACTGCCTCCAATTTGGTCCGCGCTGCCTGGTCTCCCGCTGTTTTAAATAACATGGCCGCTGATACTGCCTCCAATTAGGTTCGCGCTGCCTGGTCTCCCGCTGTTTTAAATACCGTGGCCGCTGATACTGCCTCCAATTTGGTCCGCGCTGCCTGGTCGCCCGCTGTTTTAAGTACCGCGGCCGCTGATACTGCCTCCAATTAGGTCCGCGCTGCCTGGTCTCCTGCTGTTTTAAGTACCGCGGCCGCTGATACTGCCTCCAATTAGGTCTGTACTGCCTGGTCTCCCGCTGTTTTAAGTACCACCGCCGCTGATACTGCTTCCAATTAGGTCCGCACTGCCTGGTCTCCCGCTGTTTTAAATACCGTGGCCGCTGATACTGCCTCCAATTTGGTCCACGCTGCCTGGTCTCCCGCTGTTTTAAGTACCGCGGCCGCTGATACTGCCTCCAATTAGGTCCGCGCTGCCTGGTCTCCCGCTGTTTTAAATACCATGGCCGCTGATACTGCCTCCAATTAGGTTCGCGCTGCCTGGTCTCCCGCTGTTTTAAATACAGCCACCACTGATACCGCCTCCAATTAGGTCTGCGCTGCCTGGTCTCCCGCTGTTTTAAATACAGCCGCCACTGATACCGCCTCCAATTAGGTCCGCGCTGCCTGGTCCCCCGCTGTTTTAAATATCGCCGCCGCTGATACCACCTCCAATTAGGTCTGCACTGCCTGGTCTCCCGCTGTTTTAAGTACCGCGGCTGCTGATACCGCCTCCAATTATAATATTTAAATTGACATCCCGCCTCCTGGGAGCCGCTTGGTCGCCTGCCCCCTTCCCGCCTTCGTGAAACCGGAAGTGGGCGGATTGGAGGTGGGATCAGGTCAGGAATCCCATTTTTTACAATTTACCTACACCCATGTTCCAAATCCACCCTTTTGTTCGGTTAAAATTCTGCCCCCCCTCTTCCCCTAGTTTCCAAGGTATTCTTCCCACCAAAATATACCACCTCACACTTATCTACATTGAAGTTAATTCCGCGCTTTTCTTTCTTCCCTGCCGAGTTAAGATGGCGCCTCCCGCGCTTTCCCGCCGCTGCCGCTGCTGCCAATGCTGTTCTCCGCGGTTTCCGTTGCGACCTGCAGCTTTTCGCAGTATTTCTATTTTTTTTTATATATCGCTTCAATATTCTCTCTGTAATTGAAGAACCATTCCCGTCGTGGAGCGGACCCTCTGGGACTTTCCCCTCCCTCTGCTCGGTCCGAACGCCGGCCGCGCCCTGAGTGCTCCACCCTCTCTCTCTCTTTGCTTCTGCTTCCCGACTCGCTGCCCGGCCCCGTTGCAGAGCCACCCGATCGAGCTGTAGCCCGCCGCAGCCCAGGAAGGATCAGTGCACTACCTGCCACCAGCCCGTTTAGCTGGGGAAACCACAGGCTGGAGACCAAGCCTGCCCCTCGTTTTCGAGTTTCTTTGAGTTATTTTTTTTTTCTTGTTTCTGGCTTCGACCTTCGTCTGAGGAATCGATCCCCTTGAGGTGCTGCCGAATTGCAGGTAAGTTCGTTTCTAACTCGTCGCCACTGTTAGATCCGTGTGTTAATGGAGACACGGAATGCAGGAGTTGATTTAACAAATGTTTACTGAACAAAGTCTGGAGGTGAACTAACAACACAAGACGCTACACAGGCTTATATACCCGAGTGGTCACTACTGGTACTACAGTATACAGGGGCTTCAAAAACATAGTTCCTCTTAAAGGTACATACACTACAATCAATGTCTTCTTTTATTTTGTCGCAGTCCTCCTTTGTATTAACTACACCACCCCCCCTCCCCCCCAGAATGAAAGAAGAACTTGCATTTATATACCACCTTTCAGGATGTCCCAAAGTACTTTACAGCCAATAAAGTACTTTTGAAGCATAGTCACTGTTGTAATATAGGAAATGTGGTAGCTAATTTGTGCACAGCAAGCTCCCACAAACAACAATGTGATAATGACCAGTTAATCTGTTTTAGCAATATTAGTTAAGGGATAAATATTGGCCAGGACACCAGGGAGAACTCTCCTGCTTTTCTGCAAATAGTGCCATGGGATCTTTTACATCCACCTGAAAGGGCAGACAGGGCCTTGTTTTAACGTCTCATCTGAGATGGGGACAACTCCAACAGTGCAGCACTCCCTCAGTACTGCACTAGGAGTGTCAATGCTCAACTCTCTGGAGTGGGACTTTGAACCCACAACCCTCTGACTTAGAGGCAAGAGTACTACCCACTGAGCCACAGCTGATCGCATATCAAATACTTGACTAAGGAAGTCCTACTAATTTTGTGAATCGTGACTAGATTACACACCATATTACCACATAATCCTAAAAGGGGCAATGTAATATCACCTTATAAAACAGCACCAAAGGACTCAATTTTTTAAATTATCGATCTGGAACCAAATAAAGAGAGAAAGAAAATAAATTTGGTTAAAGGTGAGCAATGTCCCTTTAAGGAAAATATTTAATATTTATTTTGTTACTTATACATACTTCAAGCAGGACTATTTAAAAAAAATAACATGCAGTGTCTCCAGCTGTTCTGTTTAGCTAATTAGAATCCGTGCTGCCCAAGTGTTGTTTTGAGATACTTCCTGAAAGGATCAGATTATACAGCATGCCAACCATAAGTCGTAAATCCAGGCACAAGTCCCAGCATTCAGCTGTAAAACACTCCCATCGCACAGATCAGAGGATTCCTGCGCTTATATTTCAGTTTATTTTTTACTCTGTGTAGTACCTTCAAGGCCATTGGTTTCTAACGTGAGAGGAGAGGGACCTTGGGGGGGGAGGGGGAGAAATTACATTTGTAGCACAGATCGTTGATCGGCGATGTCGGGATTTCATAACAAAGGAAAGTTTGCCCGTCTGTATCAGAATTATGAAAGTTATTAAAGTATTTTTCCTGTGCTTGTCAGAGGTAATGTTTGGTTCCATGGCAATTCCTGTTTGAAGTGTCGGTGAAATGGCAGTGAAGGAGAAATCTTGCAAAATTCCCAGTCTTACTGGTCACATCTATTCCATGTTTCCACATTTGTCGGCCGTGCTATCAGTTGTCTTGGCCCTAAGCTCTGGAATTCCCTCCCTAAACCTCTTTGCCTCTCTACCTCTCTCTCCTCCTTTTAGACGCTCCTTAAAACCTACCTCTTTGACCAAGCTCTTGGTCACCTGTCCCAATATCTCCTTATGTGGCTCGGTGTCAAATACTGTCTTCCACCACCCTTTCAGGCAGTGAATTCTCTTATTTGGAGAGAAACAACCAACAACTTGTATTTATACAGTATCTTTAACATAGTAAAACATCCCAAGGAAAGCGCAGGGGGAGTGGGACTAATTGGATAGCTCTTTCAAAGAGCCAGCGCAGGCACGATGGGCCGAATGGCCTCCTTCTGTGCTGTATGAGTTGATGCTAGATCTGCGTAGATTGATGTTAGAGGTAGCTCAGAGATCTCAGTAACAAATCTATTTCAGTATCGTTTTGTTTTTTCCCCCCTTTGGTTAAGTGGGTGCAGCCAGTACCAATGTGAATGGCGAGCGGGAGCAGAAAGAGAGTTGATAGCCCAGAAATGGAAAAGTAGAACTCTGCAGGAGGATACACAAGTTCATTTTAACTTGAGTCGGGAATCAGGTGGGCGGTGGGTGGGAGTGGGATGGCTAAGGCAAACCATCCTGTCCTTCGGTGTAGTGAAGGCCGAGAGATTTTAACTCCTGGACCTCATCTGCATCCTTAACCCCGTCTGGCCTATATGACTCCAGTCCCACACCCAATCTGGTTGACTCTTAACTGCCCTCTGAAGTGGCCTAGAAAGCCACTCAGTTGTATCAGTCGGGATGGGCAATAAATGCCGGCCTTGCCAGCGACGCCCACATCCCAAGAATTATATTTTTTTAAATGACCACAAATGGCTATTGAAGCCGCATCAATTACAACATTTAAAAGGGACTGAAGTAAAAACAAGAGAGAAATTGGATCAGAGTAGATATGGATATGGAGCTAACACTATCTAGGCTCAATGGGCTGAATGGCCCACTGCTGTGCTGGAATGTATATAATTCTATAGCTCAAAATTGTTCCAATATATACACTGTGTTACGAACCCTCTATTTTTTGAAGTGCTTCACAGCCAATGAAGTACAGTCGCTGTTTATATAGCGCCTTTCTCAGCCTTGGAATGTCTCAAAGTGCTTTACAGCCAATGAAGTATTTTTGAAGTGTAGTCACTGTTGTAATGTAGGAAATGCGACAGCCAATTTGTGCACAGCAAGATCCCACAAACAACAATGAGATAATTGACCAGATAATCTGTTTTAGTGATGTTGGTTGAGGGATAAATATGACACCAGGGAGAACTCCGCTGTTTTTGACACCAGGGAGAACTCCACTATTTTTCTTCAAAATAGTGCCATGGGATCTTGTATGTCCACCTGAGAGGGCAGATGGGGACTTGGTTTTAACATCTCATCCAAAAGACAGCACAGCACTCCCTCAGTACTGCCAGATTGGATTTTGTGCTCAAGTCTTGGGAGTGGGACTTGAACCCACAACCTTCTGATACAGAGGCAAGAGTGCTGCCCACTAAGCCACGGCTGACACAATACTGTGGACACAGATGACTATATACATCTAGTGCTACCAATAGAGGTTAGATGTATTCATAAGTTCTAGAAAACTGCCTCAAATCAAATTGGCTTGTTGTTATCCTATATAGAATATACTGAATACACAGGAATGATTACAAGACAGTAATCCTATCAAGATACTCAAATGACATCATAAACCACAAGAGCCATGTCTGTGATCTCAGCCCAGACTTTATTACAGCCTTGAAACCATTCCTGGAATCATATTATTTGTTATCTGTACCTTTCAGTTCCATGTGGCCAAGGGACAGTATCCTGCTTCCATTTTTTTCATTGCTGGCAGCAGCTTGCAGTGCAGATGCTAACATGCATGGCGAGATCTAAACATAGAATTACATAGAATTTACAGCACAGAAACAAGCCATTCATCCCAACTGTGTCCTTATGTTATTAACTGGTCCATGCCAGTGTTTATGCTCCACATGAGCCTCCTCCCACCCCTCTTCATCTCGCCCTATCAGCATAACCTTCTAATCCTTTCTCCCTCATGTACTTATCTAACTTCCCCTTAAATACATCTATACTATTCGCCTCAACTACTCCATGTGGTAGCGAGTTCCACATTCTCACCACTCTCTGGGTAAAGAGGTTTCTCCCGAGTTCCCTATTGGATTTATTAGTGACTATCTTATATTGATCGCCCCTAGTTTTGAAGTCCCCCACAAGTGGAAAAATCTTCTCAGTGTCTACCCTATCGAACCCCTTCATTAATTTTAAAGACCTTTACCAGGTCACCCCCCAGCCTTCTCTTTTCTGGTGATAAGAGCCCCAGCCTGTTCAGTCTTTCCTGATAGTTATAACCTCTCAGTTCTGGTATCATCCTTGTAAATCTTTTCTCCAGTGCCTCTCTATCCTTTTCGTAATATGGAGACCAGAACTGTACATAGTACTCCAAGTGTGATGTACAGGATACAAGATAAACATTTATAACACCATTGATGTAATTTTGGCAAGAAATAATTTGCAGTCATTCAACATGAAATTCCATGCACAATGCATATTAACCTAATGCTTATGATTGTTTCTGCATCAAAAGCCTGAGAACCCATGAAGGTCCAACCTAATCTAATTTGAGTAATTATCAACCGATCACCATGTTATTTTTAATCAAAAACGTGTTTAATTGGATTACCTCAGATCAAAAAAAGAAAGACTTGCATTTATATAGCTCCTTTCAAGGTCTCAGGTGTCACTAAGCACTTTACAGCCATTGAAGTACTATCGCAGTGTCATCACTGTTGTAATGTAGGAAACGCGGCAGCCAATTTACGCACAGCAAGCTCCCACAAACAGCAATGTGATAATGACCAGATAATGGGGGAGAAATTCAGTATCGCCACATTTGGGGCGTTATACGCGAGCGGGCGCGAAATTTAGCGGCAAATTATCACCACCTTCAGCTAAATTGACCTGCTTCGCCCCAGGAGGTGCCTGGAGCGCTAAAACAGGCACTGCACGACTGTCTTAAGGCGCTAAGCCGGAGAAGCGAGGTGCTAACACCGAGGGCGGGCGCAGCGCAGGTGCGGCCAGTTAGCGATTGCACGCAGACACGCTGGCGCCGGTCAGCTCTTAAAGGGGAGGTTCGATCTTGGCTTGCAGCCACACCCTGCGCATCAGAGCCCTGATTCTCGGCCTGGGCAGATGTGCTGCCACATTCTATCGCCTAGGACCATGGAGAGGGCCAGGGAGCGAGCGCAGCAGTTCAGTGAGGGGACCTTGCAGATTCTGGTTGGCGCAGTGGAGCGCAGGCGATCTATCCTGTTTCCGGACAGTGGCAGGAGGCCGCTGCCGAACGAATATCGAAAAGCTTGGAGGGAGGTGGCTCACAGAGTGACCTCCAGCAGCATGGTGTCTAGGACCCCTGTGCAATGCAGGAAGAAGTTCAACGACCTCACTCGGGTCGTCAGGGTGAGTACCCTTTTCAGTATCCTCTTCATCCCGGCATGTCCACCTCACTTTATGGCCAAAGGGTCCTGAAAGCCTCACTGCCCAGCCCTCATCCAACGCCTTTCATGAAACTCACACGCACATTCAGCACTTTACACACTATTCTACCATGGGAGGCAGTGCAGCCAAGATCAGGGCTTCACACTGTAAGGGCTATTTGACCATGGGAGGCAGTGCAGCCAAGATCAGGGCTTCACACTGTAAAGGCTATTTGACCATGGGAGGCAGTGCAGCCAAGATCAGGGCTTCACACTGTCAGGGCTATTTGACCATGGGAGGCAGTGCAGCCAAGATCAGGGCTTCACACTGTAAGGGCTATTCGACCATGGGAGGCAGCGCTGCCAAGATCAGGGTTCACACTGTACTCAGAGCCCGTCCTTTCTCTTGCAGGGCAAGCTGGCCCATAACAGGAGGCAGCAGCAATGGACCGGGGGAGGCCGGCCTCACCTTCAAGACCTCAGCAATCTGGAGCAGCGAGTCGAGCGGATTATGGCAGGCCGGATGATTGGCCCCGTCGCCACTGGAGATGCCGACCCCGTTCTAGACAGCAATGGTAAGGTCATCACCTTTTTGACCTCTCTCCTTCCACTTGTGCCTCACACCAGCATCCTTTGCCACTATCGAACCAATACAGTGCATTGCAGCACTCATGCCTCCCTCACTGCCACCCTGTCCTCACGCTAAAGCAACTCTTGTACCTCCCTGCTTTCAGATGCTGATTCGCCAGGTGAGGAGGCGGGCCCTCAAGCTGCCACTGTGAGTGATTCTGAAGGCGAGGAGGAAGAGGAAACCGGACCAGCAGTGCCACCCTCAGCCGAGACAGCCCATGGCCATAATGGGGATACGTCTTCCCTGGAGGGGAGCAGGGGGGAAGGGTCTGAGGAGGGTGAAGCTCCGGGGCCCAGCGGGCTGCAGCAACGCAGGGGGGGTAGGGAAGCTCGGCAGCCTTCTCCCCGGAGGGAGAGTCTGGCCTCCAGTCCTGCTACAGTGAGCGCAGAAGAGGTGCGGCTCCTCGCTGAAATGGGCGCCCAGGCGGAGCAGAGGCACACTGAGCTCATGGCTGCAGTGGCAAGGATGCCAGATTCCATTGAGTCACTGGCAAGGAGTGTCCAGGACTTCGGTGCAGCACAGGCAAGGATTCTGCAGGACTTCGGTGCAGCACTGGCAAGGATTGTCCAGGACGTCGGCGCACCACAGGCAAGGAGTCTGCAGGACTTCGGTGCAGCATTGGCAAGGAATCTGCAGGACTTCGGTGCAGCACAGGCAGCTTCCACGCAAGTGCTTAGTGGTGCCATGCAGTCAGTGGCTGGTCTGATGCAGACGCAGATTGAGGCCACATGAGCACTGACTGCTGCCACCCTCACTGGATCGGGCAGGATTCGCCGGAGCCCTCGCCGCGCCGCAGCAGGCCAGCAGTCTGTGCTTCAGCAGATTGCTCCGCATGCAGCAGTGCTGCCCCGTGGGAGTGCCAGTGTGTCGTCCGACCAGGGAGTGGGTGTCCTCTGTCAGGATGGCAGCATTCCTGCTGCCAACACTGTCACTTCTCCACTGCAGCTGCCACCACCTGTAGGACAGACTGCTGCCGCCCATGCAGCGTTGGTCCAGGCCGTACCTCAAGGGCATCTGCCGACTCAGTTTCTGACAGTCAGCAGCCTTCCCCCAGCCTTGCTGCAGCCACTGGGGTCCCATTGTGGAGGAGCTGCAGGGTGGGAAGGGGCCAATCTCGCAAGCAAAGCAGATCACCTCGAAGGGCAAAAAGTAGGAGGTGTGGCAAAATGCTGTTAATTTTTTTACTGTAGGCCAAGGATCGTGGTCATTTTTTGTTTACTCTTTTGTTCTTTGTCTCCAGGTTGTGAGAGCCAGTTATGTGTCTGACTGCTTTTTTGGGGGTTTCTCTGTATTGCTTTGTCATGCGGGAAGGGCACACAGTTTGTTAAATAAAGACGTGTAGGAACGGAGGTTCCGAGCTGAATAAAGTATTCGACTCGATGAATCAAATCAACAGGTTTTAATGAACAACGAAGTTAGCAGGGAAACTACAGGAGAAACGGTATACAGGTCTATACAGCTTACTGGGCACTCAACGACTACTGGAAGATTCTGGAAGCTGACGTCATGACGTCATCACGTTCTTCGCGCCACTGGTGGTCACGTGAGCAGCGTCATGACGTCATCACGTGGAGTGCAGGGAAACACCATACAGTACAGTTAACAGGCAGTTTAAAGGTGCAGTCCGCGGTTGCACTATACTGTAGTTAAAGGGATTATTACTAATTGTTCTGAGACCCTTGGTGGCTCTGCCACAGGCGCCCCCCCAGAATCCACTTTAACAGACATTGTCAACCGAGTAGGAGGCTTAATGATCCTGGCCGAACGGCGGCGAAACTCAGGCAGCGGGAACGGGGCGTTATTCGAAGAACCAGTGCCGGGTTGCAACAGAAGCGGCGTCTTGGGCGAGGCAGAAACGGTGGTCAGAGGTGCAGGCACGTCGGAGGTCGAATCGGGCTGTTCGGCGGTGGGTTGATGCACAGCTGGTCTGGTGGCTAACGGCGGTCGGCCACGGCAAGGCGGTTGGGCAGCCACGACAGGCTCAGTCCGATCCAGGTGGGCTGGTTTGAGCCGGTCGACCGAAACAGCATCAGACTTTCCACCGACTTCGACTGTGAAGAACTTTTCCCCTGATGAGATGACACGAAAAGGTCCGGTATACGGCGGCTTGAGTGGGTCTCTGTGACCGTCTTGCCGAATAAAGACATAGTCCGAACTCATGAGCTCCGTCGGAACATGAGGCCTCTGCAGGTCATGCTGCGAGGTTGGGATGGGCCGGAAATTCCTAGCCGCCTCCTGAGGCAGTAGGAGCTGTTGAGTTGCAGACCATGGTTCGGTGTGTGGCGGGAGGAAGTCACCTGGCACTCTGAGTGTCTGGCCATAAACCAGCTCAGCCGATGAAGACTGAAGATCCTCCTTTGGTGCTGTCCGGAGGCCTAGCATCACCCATGGGAGCCTATCCACCCAGTTGGGTCCTCGCAGGCTGGCACGGAGGGACGCTTTGAGGGACCGATGAAACCTTTCGCACAGGCCATTCGCCTGCGGATGGTACGCGGTGGTACGGTGCAGCTTGGTACCCAGGCCTTGTGCCACTGCGTTCCACAGCTCTGGGGTGAATTGCGGACCGCGGTCCGAGGAGATGTCCGATGGCACCCCGAAACGAGCTACCCACGACGAAAGAAATGCCCTGGCTACGTCTGCTGTGGTGGTGGCGGCCAATGGAATCGCCTCTGGCCACCTGGTGGTCCGGTCTACGACTGTCAGGAGGTGTGTGAATCCACGTGACCCGGGAAGGGGGCCTACTAAATCCACGTGAACGTGGTCGAAATGGCGCTCAGGCACCGGGAAGTTTGCCAGCGGGGCCTTGACGTGACGGTGAGCTTTGGACTTTTGGCAATCGACGCAATTGTTTGTCCAGTCCCGGACGTCCAGATGCATGCCTTTCCAAATGAATTTGCGGGACATTAGCCGTTGAGAAGCCCGCATCCCCGGGTGAGATAACCCGTGGATTGCCTGGAATACCTTCTTGCGCCATTCGACCGGCACGATGGGCCGGGGCACTCCCATGGATGTGTCGCACAGGAGCATGGTTCCTGCCTCTTGAAACGGCACGTCTGCAACCTGCCAACTGGAAGGCGTGGTCCTAAACGCTTGTACCTCTGGGTCTGCCAGTTGATCCCCTGCCAGTCCGACGAAATCGATGCCCAGGTGGACTACCTGGACTGGGACTCGGGAAAGGCAATCTGCCACGAGATTATCCTTGCCCGACACGTGCCGCAAATCCGTCGTGAATTCGGATATAAACGTGAGGTGGCGCTGCTGCCGAGCTGACCAAGGCTCCGCCGCTTTGGCCATGGCGAAGGTGAGTGGCTTGTGGTCCACGAAGGCAGTGAACGGGCGGCCTTCTAGGAGGAAACGGAAATGCCTGATGGCCAAAAACAGGGCTAGCAGCTCTCTGTCAAAAGTGCTATACTTTCGCTCGTTCTTGTGCAGTTGGCGGCTGAAAAAGGCTAATGGCTGCCAACCCCCGTCGACCCATTGCTCTTGAACTGCTCCGATGGCGTAGTCGGAGGCATCTGTAGTGAGGGCAACAGTCGCGCCCGGGAGTGGGTGTGCCAGCATAGTTGCGTCTGCCAACGCCGCCTTGGTATCGCGAAACGCCTAGTCCATTTGCAGTGTCCAAGTGAGAACATCCTTGCCCGACTTTCCCTTTAGTGCTTCGTACAGCGGTTGCATCAACCGGGCCGCTCTGGGGACGAAACGATGATAAAAATTTACCATCCCCAAGAACTCCTGCAGGGGTTTGACCGTGCGAGGCTGCGGGAATGTGGTAACTGCCTCTACCTTGGTGGCAAGTGGGACGGCGCCTTCTGGGGTAATCCTGTGTCCCAGGAAATCAATGCAGGATACTCCGAATGTGCATTTGGCCGGATTGACAATAAGGCTGTGTTGGCTGAGTCGGGTGAAAAGTGTACGTAAATGGGCCATGTGGGCTGTCGAATCCTTACTGGCTATTAGGGTGTCGTCCAAATAGACAAAAATGAAGGGAAGGTCCCGTAATACAGAGTCCATCAAACGCTGGAATGCTTGAGCAGCATTTTTCAGACCGAATGGCATGTGGAGGAACTCAAAAAGGCCGAACGGGGTGATGACTGCCGTTTTGGGGACGTCTGGAGGGTGCACCGGAACTTGGTGATACCCACGAACGAGATCCACTTTAGAAAATATAGCGTTTCCAGCCAGATGAGCCGAAAAATCTTGGATGTGGGGAATAGGGTACCTGTCCGGTGTCGTGGCGTCGTTTAAGTGTCTGTAATCCCCGCAAGGTCGCCATCCGCCGCCTGGTTTGGGTACTATATGCAGTGGGGAGGACCAAGGGCTGTCCGAACGCCGGATGATCCCGAGGCGCTCCATGGTCTGGAACTCAGCCTTTGCGGCTGCCAGCTTGCCGGCTTCTAATCGCCGCGCCCGAGCGTAAACTGGTGCTCCGGTCGTGGAGATATGGTGCTCCACCCCATGCCGTGTGCTTGTAGCCGAAAAAGTGGGCCTGGTGAGCTCCGGGAATTCGCCGAGCAGGCGCGTAAAGCCGCCTTGCGACGGAACCGCGCAGGCCACCGACCAGGACACGGCGGTGCTGCGGTGGCAGGGCACTGCGTGGAAAGTGGACGCATTAATGAGTCGGCAGTGTTGGACGTCGACCAGCAGACCGCTGGCGCAGAAAAAATCGGCCCCCAGGATGGCCTGTGAGACCTTGGCTGTAATAAAGTCGCAGACAAAAGGTTGACTGGCGAAGGTTAAGTTTACCGTCCGTTTCCCGAATGTGGTGTATGTAACCTGTTCCACCTTAAGAGAACTTAAGCCTGTTCCACCTTAAGAGATGTACTACTTTCTCTGGCTGCTGTATACGTAATACCGGTGGTGACCACCGGTATATAAGTACTGTGTAGTGATATTGTATTTAGTATAGTCCTGACCTCCAACTAGTAAAGACCTGTTGAAACTTTATTCTTGTAGTCTGTGTCAGTAATTAATCTTAATACAACTGGAACACACAGATTTAACACCGAATGTACACATGGCCGCGCCATTTACTGCCACGCGGGAAGGCCCTTGGCTGCCGGATAGTAGGTCCAGCTTTGAAGCTGGGAGGATGCTGCACTGTCAGCCAGTGTCGCACAGGAACTGGCGGCCCGTAACGGAATCCGTAACATAAATGAGTTTGCCCGCTGAGCTCGCCGCCATAGCTAACTTGCTGTGCTTTTTAGACCTTGTCATCCGTCCGGGAGGACGCGGGCTTGTTGGAGTGTTTTTTTTTTTTTTTTCTTGAGGGAAACTGCAAGGAGGCCGACAGCATCGAGCTTTGGCGCCAAAACGGGCGTGGTACGTGCACCATCCTGCTGGGGGCGGGCTGGTTTTCTCTCGCGTGGGGGAAAAGCGCCTCGCAGCTGCACAACATTGCTGAGTAACAGTAAATATCTTGTCCGCCTCTGCAGTGAGTTCAGCACCGTCTGTGATGGCTGTGTTGGCCAATGCCGCCTGAACCGGTTCGGGTAGCTGGCAGAGGAAAAGCTCACGGAATAAAAAGCATTGGGGTTCCGCACCCAACAGCGTGAGCATTTGACTCATCAGCTCTGACGGTTTTGAGTCCCCGAGGCCGGGCATGGAAATAAGCTTGCGTGCCCGCTCCGACTTATTAAGATCAAATACCTGTAGCAAACGGGCTTTAAGTGCTTCGTACTTGCCCTCCTCCGGTGGGCTTCCAAGGGTGCTGATGATCCGCGAGGCCGTGGCACTGTCGAGAGCGGCAACCACGTAATAATAACGGGTCGCATCCGCTGTGACCTCCCGGAGAGCGAACTGTGCTTCTGCCTGGAAAAACCATGCTGCAGGCTGCTGTTCCCAGAACTGCGGCAGTTTAAGGGCGACGGCGTTCGTGTTCATCCTCGACGAAAGTTGTCCGGCGAGATCGGGGTCACCAATGTAGGAACGGAGGTTCCTAGCTGAATAAAGTATTCGACTCGATGAATCAAATCAACAGGTTTTAATGAACAACGAAGTTAGCAGGGAAACTACAGGAGAAACGGTATACAGGTCTATACAGCTTGCTGGGCACTCGACGACTACTGGAAGATTCTGGAAGCTGACGTCATGACGCCATCACGTTCTTCGCGCCACTGGTGGTCACGTGAGCGGCGTCATGACGTCATCACGTGGAGTGCAGGGAAACACCATACAGTACAGTTAACAGGCAGTTTAAAGGTGCAGCCCGCGGTTGCACTATACTGTAGTTAAAGGGATTATTACTAATTGTTCTGAGACCCTTGGTGGCTCTGCCACAGACGTGTCTTTATTCAGATTGTGCATGTTTGCTCTTTGAACTATTTGTTGCCTTGACCGGCTCAGGGGTTGCAGAACGGTTCCATTCATGTTCTTTCAATGGCACAAGCCATTCCCTCAGAGGGGGCCTAGAACCGACTTGCAATAAGCTGCTGACGAACGGCCCTTGCACTTTGTGCCTCCCTGCCGTCTTGGTGCTCCTCCTCCTCCTCCTCCTCCTCCTCTGCTGGTGCTCCAATGTCTGGTGGCAGTGGCTAAGTCCTGAGGATTGCCAGGTTATGCAGCATGCAGCACACTACAACGAAATGGGAGACTCACTCAGGTGAGTACTGAAGGGCTCCCCCGGAATGGTCCAGACAGCGGAACCATTGCTTTAGCATGCCGATTGTGTGCTCAATGATGTTCCTGGTCGCTTGATGGCTGTCATTGTATCGTTCTTCAGCAGGGGTGCTGGGCGCACGGAGCGGGGTCATCAGCTAGGTGCACAGAGGATAGCCCTTGTCCCCAAGAAGCCAGCCTCCTGAGTGAGCCGGGGCTTCGAAAAGGTCTGCCACAGAAGTCTGGCGCAGGATGAAGGTGTCGTGGCTACTGCCTGGAAAGTGGGCATTGACAGCGAGTATCAGCTGTCTGTGGTCACACACCAACTGGACGTTCAACGAATGGAACCCCTTCCAGTTGCGGTAATCCTCGGCATTTTCTTGCAGCGCCCGCAAAGCCACATGCATGCAGTCAATGGCACCCTGGACCATGGGGAAGCCCGCTATTCTTGCAAATCCCATTGCGCGCTCTTGCTGCTTGTCCAGGGTCATGGGGAAGGAAATGTAATTACGTCTCCTTTTAAAGAGGGCATTCGTGACTTAGCGGATGCAGCAATGCACCACGAACTGGGAGGCATTGGCAATGTCCCCAGTAGCGGATTGGAAGGAGCGGTGGCATAGAAGTTGAGAGCCACTGTCACCTTCACTGCCACCGACAGAGGCATCCTGCTCCTCAGTTGAGGCTGCAGATCTGGCTGAAGCAGGTGGCAGAGCTCAGTGACCACCTCCCTGCTGAATCGAAGCCTCCACAAACACTGCTCCTCAGACATGTTGAGGTAGGAGAACTGTTGTCAGAATACCCTGGGAGGGTAAGGTCTCCTGTGCCAACGCCTGTTGGCCCTCCTCCGTCTGGCCATGATTGGCACTCTCTCTCGGCGTCTCTGAGCCCTCTCAATGCAATGGAGAAACCCAACGTTTCCACCCATTGCAGCCCCCATAGTATGTGGCCACTCAAGGTTATGCCAGTGAAAAATCAAACCAACTACAAAGTTCTGGGCTGAAGCCAGAAGTACCTGTGCGAGCACTGACTCAGTGCAGAAAGCTCTCTCCCTTTGTCTCTCTGCAAATCTCTCTCTCTCTCTCAGAAGGAGTGGTCCAAAAATGGCTACCACAAAGAAGCCAAGAAGAGCCCCCTTTAAATAGCGCCCCCCCAGCCCCACAGCGACTGGGAACCGTTCCAGTCAACCAGTCGCTGGGAGTGCCAGGCGGAAAAGAGGGGGGTAGCCACTGAAGTTCCGGTTCGGGGCGCCCCAAGGGCGTTGCACCATGAAATGACGTCAGGATCTGCGCGCACAGCTAAGCGGGCGTTGCGGTTTTGCGCCGCCGCTAAATGTTCGCGAGAGGCGCAAGTCCCGCCGCGCCCGGGCGCTAGCCGCATCGCGCCCCACGCCCTCTTAAGCCGCTAACGGGTGGCGCTAACAACTGAATTTCTCCCCCAATCTGTTTTAGTGATGTTGATTGAGGGATAAATGTTGGCCAGGACACTGGGGATAACTCCCCTGCTCTTCTTCGAAATAGTGCCATGGGATCTTTTACGTCCACCTGGGAGGGCAGACAGGGCCTCAGATTTAATGTCTCATCTGAAAGACAGCACCTCTGACAGTGCAGCACTCCCTCAGTACTGCACTGGAGTGTCAGCCTGGGGGACAGTGCTTCTGACAGTGCAGTGCTCCCTCAGTACTGAACTGGGAGTGTCAGCCTGGGGGACAGCAATTCTGACAGTGCAGTGCTCCCTCAGTACTGAACTGGGAGTGTCAGCCTGGGGGACAGCAATTCTGACAGTGCAGCGCTCCCTCAGTATTGCACTGGATTGTCAGCCTGGGGGACAGCACTTCTGACAGTGCAGCACTCCCTCAGTACTGCACTGGGAGTGTCAGCCTGGGGGACAGCACTTCTGACAGTGCAGCGCTCCCTCAGTACTGCACTGGAGTGTCAGCCTGGGGGACAGCACTTCTGACAGTGCAGCGCTCCCTCAGTACTGCACTGGGAGTGTCAGCCTGGGGGACAGCACTTCTGACAGTGCAGCACTCCCTCAGTACTGCACTGGAGTGTCAGCCTGGGGGACAGCATTTCTGACAGTGCAGCGCTCCCTCAGTACTGCACTGGAGTGTCAGCCTGGGGGACAGCACTTCTGACAGTGCAGCGCTCCCTCAGTACTGCAATGGAGTGTCAGCCTGGGGGACAGCACCTCTGACAGTGTAGCGCTCCCTCAGTACTGCACTGGAGTGTCAGCCTAGGGGACAGCACTTCTGACAGTGCAGCGCTCCCTCAGTACTGCACTGGAGTGTCAGCCTGGGGGACAGCACCTCCGACAGTGCAGCACTCCCTCAGTACTGCACTGGAGTATCAGCCTGGGGGACAGCATTTCTGACAGTGCAGCACTCCCTCAGTACTGCACTGGAGTGTCAGCCTGGGGGACAGCAATACTGACAGTGCAGCGCTCCCTGAGTACTGCACTGGATTGTCAGCCTGGGGGACAACACTTCTGACAGTGCAGCACTCACTCAGTACTGCACTGGGAGTGTCAGCCTGGGGGACAGCACTTCTGACAGTGCAGCGCTCCCTCAGTACTGCACTGGGAGTGTCAGCCTGGGGGACAGCACTTCTGACAGTGCTGCACTCCCTCAGTACTGCACTGGGAGTGTCAGCCTGGGGGACAGCACTTCTGACAGTGCAGCGCTCCCTCAGTTCTGCACTGGAGTGTCAGCCTGGGGGACAGCACTTCTGACAGTGCAGCGCTCCCTCAGTACTGCACTGGCGTGTCAGCCTGGGGGACAGCACTTCTGACAGTGCAGCGCTCCCTCAGTACTGCACTGGAGTGTCAGCCTGGGGGACAGCACTTCTGACAGTGCAGCGCTCCCTCAGTACTGCACTGGGAGTGCCAGCCTGGGGGACAGCACTTCTGACAGTGCAGCGCTCCCTCAGTACTGCACTGGGAGTGTCAGCCTGGGGGACAGCACTTCTGAAAGTGCAGCACTCCCTCAGTACTGCACTGGAGTGTCAGCCTGGGGGAGAGCACTTCTGACAGTGCAGCGCTCCCTCAGTACTGCACTGGAGTGTCAGCCTCGGGGACAGCACTTCTGACAGTGCAGCGCTCCCTCAGTACTGCACTGGAGTGTCAGCCTGGGGGACAGCACCTCCGACAGTGCAGCGCTCCCTCAGTACTGCACTGGAGTGTCAGCCTGCGGGACAGCACTTCTGACAGTGCAGCGCTCCCTCAATACTGCACTGGGAGTATCAGCCTGGGGGACAGCACTTCTGACAGTGCAGCGCTCCCTGAGTACTGCACTGGATTGTCAGCCTGGGGGACAGCACTTCTGACAGTGCAGCGCTCACTCAGTACTGCACTGGAGTGTCAGCCTGGGGGACAGCACTTCTGACAGTGCAGCGCTCCCTCAGTACTGCACTGGAGTGTCAGCCTGGGGGACAGCACTTCTGACAGTGCAGCGCTCCCTCAGTACTGCAATGCACTGTCAGCCTGGGGGACAGCACTTCTGACAGTGCAGCACTCCCTCAGTACTGCACTGGAGTGTCAGCATGGGGGACAGCACTTCTGACAGTGCAGCGCTCCCTCAGTACTGCACTGGAGTGTCAGCCTGGGGGACAGCACTTCTGACAGTTCAGCGCTCCCTCAGTACTGCACTGGAGTGTCAGCCTGGGGGACAGCACCTCCGACAGTGCAGCACTCCCTCAGTACTGCACTGGAGTATCAGTCTGGGGGACAGCATTTCTGACAGTGCAGCACTCCCTCAGTAGTGGACTGGAGTGTCAGCCTGGGGGACAGCAATACTGACAGTGCAGCGCTCCCTGAGTACTGCACTGGATTGTCAGCCTGGGGGACAGCACTTCTGACAGTGCAGCGCTCCCTCAGTACTGCACTGGAGTGTCAGCCTGGGGGACAGCACCTCCGACAGTGCAGCACTCACTCAGTACTGCACTGGGAGTGTCAGCCTGGGGGACAGCACTTCTGACAGTGCAGCATTCCCTCAGTACTGCACTGGAGTGTCAGCCTGGGGGACAGCACTTCTGACAGTGCAGCGCTGCCTCAGTACTGCAATGCACTGTCAGCCTGGGGGACAGCACTTCTGACAGTGCAGCACTCCCTCAGTACTGCACTGGAGTGTCAGCATGGGGGACAGCACTTCTGACAGTGCAGCGCTCCCTCAGTACGGCACTGGAGTGTCAGCCTGGGGGACTGCACTTCTGACAGTGCAGCGCTCCCTCAATACTGCACTGGAAGTATCAGCCTGGGGGACAGCACTTCTGACTGTGCAGCGCTCCCTCAGTACTGCTGTGGGAGTGTCAGCCTGGGGGACAGCACTTCTGACAATGCAGCACTCCCTCAGTACTGCACTGGAGTGTCAGCCTGGGGGACAGCAATTCTGACAGTGCAGCGCTCACTGAGTGCTGCACTGGATTGTCAGCCTGGGGGACAGCACTTCTGACAGTGCAGCGCTCCCTCAGTACTGCAATGGGAGTGTCAGCCTGTGGGACAGCACCTCTGACAGTGCAGCACTCACTCAGTACTGCACTGGAGTGTCAGCCTGGGGGACAGCACTTCTGACAGTGCAGCGCTCCCTCAGTACTGCACTGGGAGTGTCAGCCTGGGGGACAGCACTTCTGACAGTGCAGCGCTCCCTCAGTACTTCACTGGGAGTGTCAGCCTGGGGGACAGCACTTCTGACGGTGCTGCACTCCCTCAGTACTGCACTGGAGTGTCAGCCTGGGGAACAGCACTTCTGACAGTGCAGCACTCCCTCAGTACTGCACTGGAGTGTCAGCCTGGGGGACAGCACTTCTAACAGTGCAGCGCTCCCTCAGTACTGCACAGGACTGTCAGCCTGGAGGACAGCACCTCCGACAGTGCAGCGCTCCCTCAGTACTGCACTGGAGTGTCAGCCTGGGGGACAGCACTTCTGACTGTGCAGCGCTCCCTCAGTACTGCACTGGAGTTTCAGCCTGGGGGACAGCACTTCTGACAGTGCAGTGCTCCCTCAGTACTGAACTGGGAGTGTCAGCCTGGGGGACAGCAATTCTGACAGTGCAGCGCTCCCTCAGTACTGCACTGGATTGTCAGCCTGGGGGACAGCACTTCTGACAGTGCAGCACTCCCTCAGTACTGCACTGGGAGTGTCAGCCTGGGGGACAGCACTTCTGACAGTGCAGCGCTCCCTCAGCACTGCACTGGAGTGTCAGCCTGGGGGACAGCACTTCTGACAGTGCAGCGCTCCCTCAGTACTGCACTGGGAGTGTCAGCCTGGGGGACAGCACTTCTGACAGTGCAGCACTCCCTCAGTACTGCACTGGAGTGTCAGCCTGGGGGACAGCATTTCTGACAGTGCAGCGCTCCCTCAGTACTGCACTGGAGTGTCAGCCTGGGGGACAGCACTTCTGACAGTGCAGCGCTCCCTCAGTACTGCAATGGAGAGTCAGCCTGGGGGACAGCACTTCTGACAGTGTAGCGCTCCCTCAGTACTGCACTGGAGTGTCAGCCTAGGGGACAGCACTTCTGACAGTGCAGCGCTCCCTCAGTACTGCACTGGAGTGTCAGCCTGGGGGACAGCACCTCCGACAGTGCAGCACTCCCTCAGTACTGCACTGGAGTATCAGCCTGGGGGACAGCATTTCTGACAGTGCAGCACTCCCTCAGTACTGCACTGGAGTATCAGCCTGGGGGACAGCATTTCTGACAGTGCAGCACTCCCTCAGTACTGCACTGGAGTGTCAGCCTGGGGGACAGCAATACTGACAGTGCAGCGCTCCCTGAGTACTGCACTGGATTGTCAGCCTGGGGGACAACACTTCTGACAGTGCAGCACTCACTCAGTACTGCACTGGGAGTGTCAGCCTGGGGGACAGCACTTCTGACAGTGCAGCGCTCCCTCAGTACTGCACTGGGAGTGTCAGCCTGGGGGACAGCACTTCTGACAGTGCTGCACTCCCTCAGTACTGCACTGGGAGTGTCAGCCTGGGGGACAGCACTTCTGACAGTGCAGCGCTCCCTCAGTTCTGCACTGGACTGTCAGTCTGGGGGACAGCACTTCTGACAGTGCAGCGCTCCCTCAGTACTGCACTGGCGTGTCAGCCTGGGGGACAGCACTTCTGACAGTGCAGCGCTCCCTCAGTACTGCACTGGGAGTGTCAGCCTGGGGGACAGCACTTCTGACAGTGCAGCGCTCCCTCAGTTCTGCACTGGAGTGTCAGTCTGGGGGACAGCACTTCTGACAGTGCAGCGCTCCCTCAGTACTGCACTGGGAGTGTCAGCCTGGGGGACAGCACTTCTGACAGTGCAGCGCTCCCTCAGTACTGCACTGGGAGTGTCAGCCTGGGGGACAGCACTTCTGACAGTGCAGCGCTCCCTCAGTACTGCACTGGAGTGTCAGCCTGGGGGACAGCACTTCTGACAGTGCAGCGCTCCCTCAGTACTGCACTGGAGTGTCAGCCTGGGGGACAGCACTTCTGACAGTGCAGCGCTCCCTCAGTACTGCACTGGGAGTGTCAGCCTGGGGGACAGCACTTCTGAAAGTGCAGCACTCCCTCAGTACTGCACTGGAGTGTCAGCCTGGGGGAGAGCACTTCTGACAGTGCAGCGCTCCCTCAGTACTGCACTGGAGTGTCAGCCTCGGGGACAGCACTTCTGACAGTGCAGCGCTCCCTCAGTACTGCACTGGAGTGTCAGCCTGGGGGACAGCACCTCCGACAGTGCAGCGCTCCCTCAGTACTGCACTGGAGTGTCAGCCTGCGGGACAGCACTTCTGACAGTGCAGCGCTCCCTCAATACTGCACTGGGAGTATCAGCCTGGGGGACAGCACTTCTGACAGTGCAGCGCTCCCTGAGTACTGCACTGGATTGTCAGCCTGGGGGACAGCACTTCTGACAGTGCAGCGCTCACTCAGTACTGCACTGGAGTGTCAGCCTAGGGGACAGCACTTCTGACAGTGCTGCACTCCCTCAGTACTGCACTGGGAGTGTCAGCCTGGGGGACAGCACTTCTGACAGTGCAGCACTCCCTCAGTACTGCACTGGAGTGTCAGCCTGGGGTACAGCACTTCTGACAGTGCAGCGCTCCCTCAGTACTGCACTGGAGTGTCAGCCTGGGGGACAGCACTTCTGACAGTGCAGCGCTCCCTCAGTACTGCAATTCACTGTCAGCCTGGGGGACAGCACTTCTGACAGTGCAGCACTCCCTCAGTACTGCACTGGAGTGTCAGCATGGGGGACAGCACTTCTGACAGTGCAGCGCTCCCTCAGTACTGCACTGGAGTGTCAGCCTGGGGGACAGCACTTCTGACAGTTCAGCGCTCCCTCAGTACTGCACTGGAGTGTCAGCCTGGGGGACAGCACCTCCGACAGTGCAGCACTCCCTCAGTACTGCACTGGAGTATCAGTCTGGGGGACAGCATTTCTGACAGTGCAGCACTCCCTCAGTAGTGGACTGGAGTGTCAGCCTGGGGGACAGCAATACTGACAGTGCAGCGCTCCCTGAGTACTGCACTGGATTGTCAGCCTGGGGGACAGCACTTCTGACAGTGCAGCACTCACTCAGTACTGCACTGGGAGTGTCAGCCTGGGGGACAGCACTTCTGACAGTGCAGCGCTCCCTCAGTTCTGCACTGGAGTGTCAGCCTGGGGGACAGCACTTCTGACAGTGCAGCGCTCACTCAGTACTGCACTGGGAGTGTCAGCCTGGGGGACAGCACTTCTGACAGTGCAGCATTCCCTCAGTACTGCACTGGAGTGTCAGCCTGGGGGACAGCACTTCTGACAGTGCAGCGCTGCCTCAGTACTGCTATGCACTGTCAGCCTGGGGGACAGCACTTCTGACAGTGCAGCACTCCCTCAGTACTGCACTGGAGTGTCAGCATGGGGGACAGCACTTCTGACAGTGCAGCGCTCCCTCAGTACGGCACTGGAGTGTCAGCCTGGGGGACTGCACTTCTGACAGTGCAGCGCTCCCTCAATACTGCACTGGAAGTATCAGCCTGGGGGACAGCACTTCTGACTGTGCAGCGCTCCCTCAGTACTGCTGTGGGAGTGTCAGCCTGGGGGACAGCACTTCTGACAATGCAGCACTCCCTCAGTACTGCACTGGAGTGTCAGCCTGGGGGACAGCAATTCTGACAGTGCAGCGCTCACTGAGTGCTGCACTGGATTGTCAGCCTGGGGGACAGCACTTCTGACAGTGCAGCGCTCCCTCAGTACTGCAATGGGAGTGTCAGCCTGTGGGACAGCACCTCTGACAGTGCAGCACTCACTCAGTACTGCACTGGAGTGTCAGCCTGGGGGACAGCACTTCTGACAGTGCAGCGCTCCGTCAGTACTGCACTGGGAGTGTCAGCCTGGGGGACAGCACTTCTGACAGTGCAGCACTCCCTCAGTACTTCACTGGGAGTGTCAGCCTGGGGGACAGCACTTCTGATGGTGCTGCACTCCCTCAGTACTGCACTGGAGTGTCAGCCTGGGGAACAGCACTTCTGACAGTGCAGCACTCCCTCAGTACTGCACTGGAGTGTCAGCCTGGGGGACAGCACTTCTAACAGTGCAGCGCTCCCTCAGTACTGCACAGGACTGTCAGCCTGGAGGACAGCACCTCCGACAGTGCAGCGCTCCCTCAGTACTGCACTGGAGTGTCAGCCTGGGGGACAGGACTTCTGACAGTGCAGCACTCCCTCAGTACTGCACTGGGAGTGTCAGCCTGGGGGACAGCAATTCTGACAGTGCAGCGCTCCCTCAGTACTGCACTGGATTGTCAGCCTCGGGGACAGCACTTCTGACAGTGCAGCACTCCCTCAGTACTGCACTGGGAGGATCAACCTGGGGGACAGCACTTCTGACAGTGCAGCGCTCCCTGAGTACTGCACTGGGAGTGTCAGCCTGGGGGACAGCACTTCTGACGGTGCTGCACTCCCTCAGTACTGCACTGGGAGTGTCAGGCTGGGGGACAGCACTTCTGACAGTGCAGCGCTCCCTCAGTACTGCACTGGAGTGTCAGCCTGGGGGACAGCACTTCTGACAGTGCAGCGCTCCCTCAGTACTGCACTGGAGTGTCAGCCTGGGGGACAGCACTTCTGACAGTGCAGCCCTCCCTCAGTACTGCACAGGACTGTCAGCCTGGAGGACAGCACCTCCGACAGTGCAGCACTCCCTCAGTACTGCACTGGAGTGTCAACCTGGGGGACAGCACTTATGACAGTGCAGCGCTCCCTGAGTACTGCACTGGAATGTCAGCCTGGGGGACAGCACTTCTGACAGTGCAGCAATCCCTCAGTACTGCACTGGGAGTGTCAGCCTGGGGGACAGCACTTCTGACAGTGCAGCACTCCCTCAGTACTGCACAGGACTGTCAGCCTGGAGGACAGCACCTCCGACAGTGCAGCGCTCCCTCAGTACTGCACTGGAGTGTCAGCCTGGGGGACAGCACTTCTGACAGTGCAGCACTCCCTCAGTACTGCACTGGGAGTGTCAGCCTGGGGGACAGCAATTCTGACAGTGCAGCGCTCCCTCAGTACTGCACTGGATTGTCAGCCTGGAGGACAGCACTTCTGACAGTGCAGCACTCCCTCAGTACTGCACTGGGAGTGTCAGCCTGGGGGACAGCACTTCTGACAGTGCAGCGCTCCCTCAGTACTGTACTGGGAGTGTCAGCCTGGGGGACAGCACTTCTGACAGTGCAGCGCTCCCTCAGTACTGCACTGGAATGTCAGCCTGGGAGACAGCACTTCTGACAGTGCAGCGCTCCCTCAGTACTGCACCGGAGTGTCAGCCTGGGGGACAGCACTTCTGACAGTGCAGCGCTCCCTCAGTACTGCACTGGAATGTCAGCCTGCGGGACAGCACTTCTGACAGTGCAGCGCTCCCTGAGTACTGCACTGGATTGTCAGCCTGGGGGACAGCACTTCTGACAGTGCAGCACTCCCTCAGTACTGCACTGGATTGTCAGCCTGGGAGACAGCACTTCTGACAGTGCAGCGCTCCCTCAGTACTGCACCGGAGTGTCAGCCTGGGGGACAGCACTTCTGACAGTGCAGCGCTCCCTCAGTACTGCACTGGAATGTCAGCCTGGGGGACAGCACTTCTGGCAGTGCAGCGCTCCCTGAGTACTGCACTGGATTGTCAGCCTGGGAGACAGCACTTCTGACAGTGCAGCGCTCCCTCAGTACTGTACTGGGAGTGTCAGCCTGGGAGACAGCACTTCTGACAGTGCAGCGCTCCCTCAGTACTGCACTGGATTGTCAGCCTGGGAGACAGCACTTCTGACAGTGCAGCGCTCCCTCAGTACTGTACTGGGAGTGTCAGCCTGGGGGACAGCACTTCTGACAGTGCAGCACTCCCTCAGTACTGCACTGGAATGTCAGCCTGGGAGACAGCACTTCTGACAGTGCAGCGCTCCCTCAGTACTGCACCGGAGTGTCAGCCTGGGGGACAGCACTTCTGACAGTGCAGCGCTCCCTCAGTACTGCACTGGAATGTCAGCCTGCGGGACAGCACTTCTGACAGTGCAGCGCTCCCTGAGTACTGCACTGGATTGTCAGCCTGGGGGACAGCACTTCTGACAGTGCAGCACTCCCTCAGTACTGCACTGGATTGTCAGCCTGGGAGACAGCACTTCTGACAGTGCAGCGCTCCCTCAGTACTGCACCGGAGTGTCAGCCTGGGGGACAGCACTTCTGACAGTGCAGCGCTCCCTCAGTACTGCACTGGAATGTCAGCCTGGGGGACAGCACTTCTGACAGTGCAGCGCTCCCTGAGTACTGCACTGGATTGTCAGCCTGGGAGACAGCACTTCTGACAGTGCAGCGCTCCCTCAGTACTGTACTGGGAGTGTCAGCCTGGGAGACAGCACTTCTGACAGTGCAGCGCTCCCTCAGTACTGCACTGGATTGTCAGCCTGGGAGACAGCACTTCTGACAGTGCAGCGCTCCCTCAGTACTGTACTGGGAGTGTCAGCCTGGGGGACAGCACTTCTGACAGTGCAGCGCTCCCTCAGTACTGCACTGGAATGTCAGCCTGGGGGACAGCACTTCTGACAGTGCAGCGCTCCCTCAGTACTGTACTGGGAGTGTCAGCCTGGGGGACAGCACATCTGACATTGCAGCGCTCCCTCAGTACTGCACTGGAATGTCAGCCTGGGAGACTTGAACGCAGGACCTTATGACTCAAAGACAAGAAGTGCTACCCACTGAGCCACAGTTGGAATCAAGCTGATCTGTCAAGGCTGGATAACCAGTCTTGTCTCTTCCCCATTTCCTGCTTTACTCCTTTCTCTCGATTCTTGCAGCATTAGACCCTCTTACACTTTCAGTGAGTCATTTTAACCTAACTCTCTGGGCAGGAATCCCACGGGAACGAGCGGTTCTACACCCCGTCCGATATTACTCTCCGCTGACTTGAATGGGGAGTAAAATCCGAACGGAGGTGTAAAACCAGCGTTGCACCCGATCCCGACAGTGTCCCAACGGGCGGGTTGGGTTTAAAATGCTGCCCTCAATATTTGACTTGCCAACCCTTCGGATCCTTTTCTGCTGTGCTCACTGACCTGCTTACTTTGCACATTTTCAATGTCGGTAGTTTGCTATGAGACTACAAATTGTTTAGTGTGAAAGTAACAAATTCAGGACCCTCAGATCTAATGCAGCAGCTTTCTCAAGTCCAGTGTAGTCTGAAGCAAAATCTGACTACGCTGTGATATGTGTAACTAGAAACGACTTCGCCTTTTTAAACAAAGCTATTTTTACACCCTTCTCACATTCAAAACAACTGACGGTGTTATTTTTTAAAATATTACTGGATACTTGTGACACTGACAGAATAAAATGTACTTTTCTAAGTATATAGTGACCTGGAGGGACAGTAAGCATCACTCAATGCAGCCTTGTCATTTTGTGCTTATCTCAGCTAAACTTCGAGCTGTACTTCTCTATGGGGTTTGACCGCTGTTCATCGTGAAGGCACATCCGCAACAACCTGCAGGCTTTTAGGATTTGTGTTGTTGGGGAATGGATGTTCTTGCTGATAAATTTATGAGTAATTCCTTAAAATAATCTGGTTCAAAGGCTTTCAAAGAAATTAAGCATACAATGATAACTAGTATTACTAACAATTACACATATACTTAAGGTCACACTTTTTTTTTAATTCATTCACAGGATGTGGGCGTCGCTGGCAAGACCAACATTTATTGCCCATCCCTAATTACCCCTGAGAAGGTGAGCCGCCTTCTTGAACCGCTGCAGTCCGTGTGGTGAAGGTACTCCCACAGTGCTGTTAGGGAGGGAGTTCCAGGATTTTGACCCGGCGACGATGAAGGAACGGCGATATATTTACAAGTCAGGATGGTGTGTGACTTGGAGCGGATCTTGGAGGTGGTGGTGTTCCCATGCGCCTGCTGCCCTTGCCCTTCGGTGTCTTTGGCTTTGACACTATATAATTTTTGCTTGTGGTACATCGATAAAGTGTCCTAGTCACTGCCATCATCATCCTCAGATTGAAACCTGCTAACAAAAGTATGGGCAAATCAGAAGCATGGCTGCCAGCAGAAGATAGATGCAAGGACCCAGGTCCTCCGCCATTGCAGGAATGAGGAGTATCTTCAATGTGGCGGGACTTTGACCCCTCCAAAAACAAGAAACTTGACCTCAGCCTTGGGGTCATTTAGATATTTTTGGTGGGTTCCCCAACCTCCACCAAAGAGACCGTCAGTAGTGGGTCAGGGTTAGGGTTATGGTCAGGGTTAGGGTTATGGTTAGGATTAGGGTTATGGTTAGGTTTGGGGGAGCGGACAGAAGGGTGGTAGTTCCCTCTTATGTTTATTAGGGTTAGGGTTAGGTTAAGGTCAATATTAGCATTAGGGTTTCGGTTAGGTTAGGATTAAGGTTAGGGTTCGGGATACGGTTTGGTTCAGGGTCAGGGTTACGGTTAGGTTGGGATTAGGGTTGGGGGTTAGGGTCAGGTTAGGATTAGGGTTAGGGTTGTGGTTACAGTTAGGGTGGAGATTTGCTACAACAGGCCTCAAAGTCTGTAGATCCAAAGTGACTTAGTTGAGAAAGGCACTATATAAATGCAAATTCTTTCTTTCTCTGAATGCTATTTGGTAATACAGGTAGACTATCCTTTATCCACACTTCCGAAAACCGAAAACCTAAAAAAAACGAAAGTTTTTTCGTGGAGCGTAAGTCGTGCGCATGACATGACCCGAGTGGCGCCAAACATGACAGGAATGGTCCGGGAGCTCTGCCTTTCCCTGTGAGCAGGGCAGAGGGTCACAGAGTTCCCTCCTGGGTAGGAGATTGCAGGCCGAGCCGGGCAGTGTGAAGGAGGTAGCGGGAGAGTGAACCCAACAATACAGCGGCCCGTCCGATAGCTGCAGCGGCCCGTCTGATAGTCTTTTCTTCCCCCCCTGCCCGACCTGATTTGTGGGCCAGCTTAGTGTAGGAGTCAGCTGATATCCGGCTTTCCCACAACTGGTGGCGGCAGTCGAGCCCCAGACCCCCGCTAAGTCAAGGAATTCAGATACGGAGCAGGGGGAGCTGGAAACCTCGATCTAACGGCAGAAATCAGCAGCCGTTTTGTTAGGTTTTTTTTCTTCCCCTAGCATTTTTTTTCTTCCCCTAGCATTTTTTTAAACAGTCAGGCTGTCGAAAGAGTCTCTGTAGCTTAGCAACAGCTTCAGAGACGCTTCCAAGGCAGGGCCCGAGTGTTTACAAGCTGTTGCTAAACAACAGTGTTTGTTGTCAGATACGGAGATGAAAACCTTCTGAAATCCGAAAAATTCCGAAAACCGAAACACAGCTGGTCCCAAGGTTTTCGGATAAAGGATAGTCTACCTGTAATGCCGATTTATTTTTATTCAGAACTGCCAAGTGTTACATACAAACATAGAAGATAGGAGCAGGAGTAGGCCATTCGGCCCCTCGAGCCTGCTCCACCATTCAATGAGATCATGGCTGATCATCCAAATTCAGTACCCTGTCCCTGCTTTCTCCCCATATCCCTTGATCCCTTTAGACTTAAGAAATATATCTAACTCCTTCTTGAATATATTTAATAATTGGCCTCTACTGCCTTCTGTGGTAAAGAATTCCACAGGTTCACCACTCTCTGGGTGAAGAAATTCCTCCTCATTTCTGTCCTAAATGGCTTACCGCTTATCCTTAGACTGTGACCCCAGGTTCTGGACTCCCTGACCATCGGGAACATCCTGCATCTAGTCTGTCCAGTTCTGTCAGAATTTTATAAGTTTCAATGAGATCCCCTCTCATTCTTCTAAACTCCAGCGAGTATAAGCCCAATCGACCCAATCTCTCCTCATACATCATACCTGCCATCCCCGGTATCAGCCTGGTGAATCTTCGCTGAACTCCCTCCATGGCAAGAACATCCTTCCTCAGATAAGGCAACCAAAACTGCACACAATACTCAAGATGTGGTCCCACCAAGGCCCTGTACAACTGCAGCAAGACATCCTTGTTCCTGTACTCAAATCCTCTCGCTATGAAGGCCAACATACCATTTGTCTTCTTAACCGCCTGCTGCACCTGCATGCTTACCTTCAGCGACTGGTGCACAAGGGCACCCAGGTCTCATTGCACTTCCCCTTCTCCCAATCTATTGCCATTCAGATAATAATCTGCCTTCCTGTTTTTGACACCAAAGTGGATAACCTCGCATTTATCCACGTTATATTGCATCTGCCATGCTTCTGCCCAATCACCCGACTTGTCCAAATCATCCTGGAGTTTCTCGGCATCCTCCTCACTGCACACACACCCACCCAGCTTTGTGTCATCTGCAAACTTGGAGATATTACATCTAGTTCCCTCGTCTAGATCATTAATATATATTGTGAATAGCTGGGGTCCAAGGACCGATCCCTGCGGTACCCCACTAGTCACTGCCTGCCACTCAGAAAAAGAGCCGTTTATTCCAACTCTTTGCTTTCTATCTGCCAACCAGTTCTCTATCCAAGTCAATACCTTGCCCCCAATCCCATGTGCCTTAACTTTACACGCTAATCTCTTATGCGGGACCTTATCGAAAGCCTTCTGAAAGTCCAAATACACCACATCCACTGGTTCCCCCTTATCTATTTTACCAGTTACATCCTCAAAAAATTCCAGTAGATTAGTCAAGCATGATTTACCTTTTGTAAATCCATGTTGACTTTGTCCGATCCTGTCACTGTTTTCCAAGTGCTCTGCTATTACATCTTTTATAATGGACTCTAGCATTTTCCCCACTACCGATGTCAGGCTCACCGGTATGTAATTCCCCGTTTTCTCTCTACCACCTTTTTTGAATAGTGGACATTAGCTACCCTCCAATCCATGAGTACTGTTCCAGATTCCATCGAATGTTGGAAGATGATCAGCAATGCATCTACTATTTCTAGGGCCACTTCCTTAAGTACCCTAGGATGTAGATTATCAGGCCCTGGGGACTTATCGGCTTTCAATCCCGTCAATTTCCCTAACACCATTTCCCTACAAATACTGATTTCTTTCAGTTCCTCCCTTTCATCAGACCCTATGTTCCCCGACATCTCTGGGAGGTTATTTGTGTCCTCCTTTGTGAAGACAGAACCAAAATATGTATTTAATTGGTCTGCAATTTCTTTGTTCCCCATTATAAATTCCCCTGATTCTGACTGCAAGGGACCTACGCTTGACTTCACCAATCTTTTTCTCTTCACATATCTATAAAAGCTTTTACAGTCAGTTTTTATGTTCCTCGCAAGCTTACTCTCATACTCTATTTTCCCCATCTTAATTAATCCCTTTGTCCTCCTTTATTGAATCCTAAACTGTTCCCAATCCTCAGGTTTACTGCTTTTTCTGGCGAATTTATATGTCCTCTCCTTGGATCTTATGCTATCCCTAATTTCGCTTGTTAGCCACGGTTGAGTCACCTTTTTTGTTTTATTTTTATACCAAACTGGGATGAACAAATTCTGTAGTTCATCCATGCGGTCTTTGAATGATTGCCATTGCCTATATACCGTCAACCCTTTGAGTGACATTCCCCAATCAATCCTACCCAACTCGCGCCTCATACCATCGTAGTTTCCTTTATTTAAATTGAGGACCATAGTCTCTGAGTCAACTACTTCACTCTCCATCTTAATGAAGAATTCTATCATATTATGATCGCTCCGACCCAAGGGGCCTCGTACAACAAGATTGCTAATTAATCCTTTCTCATTACATAATACCCAGTCTAAGGTGGCCTGATCTCTAGTTGGTTCCTCGACATATTGGTCCAGGAAACCATCCTGTAAACACTCCAGGAATTCCTCCTCCACAGTATTGTTACTAATTTGGTTAGCCCAATCTATATGTAGATTGTGTTAATCCCCTCATTAACCAGCAATGCTACCCCACCTCCCTTTCCTTTTTGCCTATCTTTCCTGAATATTTAATACCCCTGGATGTTGAGTTCCCAGCCTTGGCCACCCTGGAGCATTGTTTCCGTAATCCCAATCAAATCATATTCATTTACCTCTATTTGCGCAGCTAATTCATCCACCTTATTACGAATGCTCCTTGCATTAAGACACAAAGCCTTCAGGCTTGTTTTTTTAACGCTCTTAGACCTATTAGAATTATTATTTACTGTGGCCATGTTTGATTTAAACCGTTGATTTCTCTGACTGCCTCTTTTGTTTTTCTTCCTCCTATCTTTTGCTTTTATCCTTGTTTCCCTTTCCCCTGTCCCCCTGCTCAGGTTCCCAACCCCCTGCCATTTTAGTTTAAACCCTCCCCCAGAGCACTAGCAAACACTCCCCCTAGGACATCAGTCCTGGCCCAGCCCAGGTACAAACCGTCGGGTTTGTACTGGTCCCACCTCCCCCAGATCCGGTTCCAATGTCCCAGGAATTTGGATCCCTCCCCCTTGCACCATTCCTCTAGCCACGTAGTCATCATTACAGACTATCAGTGAGGTTCACTCATCTGGTTTGAAAATGGGATAATAGCAGATTTAGCCTCAGAAAGGTGGGTGAGTTCGTTATATTTGTGAGTAAGTTATGCTTGTTCTTCAAGCTATGCTGTCAGTTCTCAATGAAACGCCACCAGGGAAGCCAATCATATGTCTTCTTTCCATTCTCCAGCAAGCCTCTGCAGCCTGCAGCCATTCAGAAACATTCTTTGCTTTCTTGGTCTTTGATAGCTGAATGCAGACTCCCTGATGAGATGATAAATACTTGAAGGGTAAAGTTTGCAGGGCGATGAGGAAAGGGCATTGGGAACTAATTGGATTGCTCTTTCAATGAACCGGTACAGACACGATGGGCCAAATGGCCTTCTTCTTTGCTCTTTCTTTCTATGATTCTATGGCTGGAATTTTTTCAAGGGAGGTGGGTTGGGGGCAGGGGGCCTCCAAGACGGGCGAGAAACCTCGGAGAACGAGGGGTCGCCAGGCGGGGGTGGGGGCGTTGGTTGGCCGCAGGATTGGCAGGGGGTCAGTGATCGGCGGTGGGGGCTGGGGTGGGCGGGGGTCAGCCAGAGTTTCATGAATTGTGTGGGACACGTCCACAGGCAGTTCAATTCAAAATGGGGGTGAAAAAAGAGGCTGCCAGTCTCATTACAATATTTAAATTAAGGTATCACCCCCTGGGAGCAGGTTGGCTGTCCACCCCCACCCCCATCCTGCCCCTGTCGTGCCTCTGTTAAAGCCGGGAGTGGGCGGGTTGAAGACGGGCTCAGGTCGGGAATCCCATTTTTAACAATTTAACTGCCCCCAAGCTCCAAACCCACCTATTTTTTTAGGGTAAAAATTCAGCCTATGACATTTCACACCTTTTTCTTTTATTCGCTGCTCGGATGTGGGCATCACAGGCAAGGCCAGCATTTATTGCCCATCCCTAATTACCCTTGAGAAGGTGGTGGTGAGCCGCCTTCTTGATCCGCTGCTGTCCGTGTGGTGAAGGTACTCCCACAGTGCTGTTAGGGCGGGAGTTAGAATCATAGAATCATAGAATGGTTACAGCACGGAAGAAGGCCATTCGGCCCGTCAAGTCCGTGCCGGCTCTCTGCAAGAGCACTTCAGCTAGTCCCACTCCCCCGCCCTTTTCCTCGTAGCCCTGCAAATTTCTTTTCTTCGGATACATATCCAACTCCCTTTTGAATGCTGTGATTGAATGTGCCTCCACCACCCTTTCAGGCAGTGCATTCCAGATCCAAACCACCCGCTGCGTAAAAAGGTTTTTTCTTACGTCGCCTTTGGTTCTTTTGCCAATCACCTTAAATCTGTGTCCTCTGGTTCTCGATCCTTCTGCCAATGGGAATAGTTTCTCTCTATCTACTCTGTCCAGACCCCTCATGATTTTGAACACCTCTATCAAATCTCCTTTCAATCTTCTCTGCTCCAAGGAAAACAACCCCAGCTTTTCCAGTCTATCAACGTAACTGAAGTCCCTCATTCCTGGAATCATTCTTGTAAATCTTTTCTGCACCCTCTCTAAGGCCTTCACATAATTCTTAAAGTGTGGTGCCCAGAATTGGACACAGTACTCCAGCTGGGGCCGAATCAGTGTTTTATACAGGTTCATCATCATTTCCACACTTTTGTACTCTATACCTCTGTTTATGATGCCCAAGATCCCGTAAGCCTTTTTAATTGCTTTTTCAACCTGCCCTGTCACCTTCAATGATTTGTGCACACGTACCCCCAGGTCTCTCTGTTCATGCACCCCCTTCAGGATTGTACCCTTTAGTTTATATGTCCTCTCCTCATTCTTTCTACCAAAATGTA
Organism: Somniosus microcephalus; assembly: GCF_052327205.1. NCBI lineage: Eukaryota > Metazoa > Chordata > Chondrichthyes > Squaliformes > Somniosidae > Somniosus > Somniosus microcephalus. The sequence goes on along the minus strand of NC_140987.1, from coordinate 258,691,069 downwards.
GCACCACACTTTTCTGTGTTAAATTTCATCTGCCACCTGTCTGCCCATTTCACCAGCCTGTCTATGTCTTCCTGAAGCCTATCACTATCCTCCTCAGTGTTCACTATACTTCCAAGTTTTGTGTCATCTGAAAATATTGAAATTGTGCCCTGTACACCCACATCCAAGTCATTAATATATATCAAGAAAAGCAGTGGTCTTAGAACTAACCCCTGGGGATAACCACTTCCTCCAGTCTGAAAAACAACTGTTCACCACTACTCTCTGTTTCCTATCACTTAGCCAATTCTGCCACTGTCCCTTTTATTCCATGGGCTTCAACTTTGCTGGCAAGCCTATTATGTGGCACTTTGACGAATGCCTTTTGGAAATCCATGTAAACTACCCTCATCAACCCTCTCTGTTACCTCATCAAAGAACTCAATCAAGTTAGTTAAACACGATTTGCCTTTAACAAATCCGTGATGGCTTTCCTTAATTAATCCACACTTGTCCAAGTGACTGTTAATTTTGTCCCTGATTACTGTTTCTAAAAGCTTCCCCACTACCGAGATCAAACTGACTGGCCTGTAGTTGCTGGGTTTATCTTCACACCCTTTTTTGAACAATGGTGTAACATTTGCAATTCTGCAGTTCCAGGATTTTGACCCAGTGATGATGAAGGAATAGCCATATATTTCCAAGTCAGGATAGTGTGTGACTTGGAGGGGCTGGTGTTCCCTTGCACCTGCTGCCCTTGTCCTTCTAGGCGGTAGAGGTCACAAGTTAGGGAGGTGCTGTCAAAGAAGCCTTGGCGAGTTGCTGCAATCATTATATGTTAATGAGTCCATCACAGATTCTTTTCTTAACTATTAAATTTGAAATAATTCAACCATTTTAAAATAATCTTCATTTCATAGAATTCTAGTGGTTATAATCCTTGGCATTTTTCAACTCTATGCTATCCCAAACATTGCACAAACCCTTGCCCAAACCCAACACACTGGAGGAACAATGCATTGCCCTACAGTAGGGTGTTACTAAGTTTTTACATTTCTAATTGTTATGATCAAATATAAAATAACTTAAACATCTCATCATACATCTATATATATTTCTTTACACTCAGAGTAGTGAGAATGCGGAACTCGCTGCCACATAGAGTGGTTGAAGCAGAGAGCAATGATACATTTAAGGAAAGGCTTGATGCATACACAAGGGAGATAGGGTAGGCGTAGAGAGGATATTTCCACTTGTGAGAGAGTCCAAAACTAGGGGCCATAAATGTAAGATAGTCACTACTAAATCCATTAAGGAATTCAGGAGAAACTTCTTTACCCTGAGAATGTGGAATGCTCTACCACAGGGAGTGGTTGAGGCGAATAGCATAGATGCATTTAAGGGGAAGCTAGTTAAGTACATGAGGGAAAAAGGAATAGAAGGTTATGCAGATTGGGTGAGATGAAGAGGGATGGGAGGACCCTTGTGTGGAGCATAAACACCAACATAGACCAGTTGGGCCGAATGAATGGCTTGTTTCTGTGCTCTACACTCTACAACAACAAGAACAACAACTTGCATTTATATAGCTTAATGCTAAACACTAGTGATATCAATAAAAGACATTTTTGACACTGAGCCACAGAAGGGGATATCAGGCCAGATGACCAAAAACTTGATCAAAAAGTTAGGTTTTAAGGAGCATCGTCAAGGAGGAGAGAGAGGTAGAGAGGCGGAGAGGTTTAGGGAGGGAGTCCCAGAGCTTAGGGCCAAGACAGCTGAAGGCATGGCCACCAATGGTGAAGCGATGAAAATCGGGGATGCACAAGAGGCCAGAATTGGAGGAGCGCAGAGATTTTGGAGGGTTATAGGACTGGAGGAGATTACAGAGAGAGGGAGGCCATGGAGGGATTTGGAAACCAAAATGAGAATTTTAAAATCGAGGCATTGCCGGACGGGAACCAATGTAGGTCAGCGAGCACAGGGGTGATGGGTGAACGGGACTTGGTGTGAGTTAGGGTACAGGCAGCAGAGTTTTGGATGAGCTCAGGTTTATGGAGGGTGCAAGGTGGGTGGCCGGCCAGGAGAGCGGGATATCTAAGATCTCCAGCGATAGCAAGAAGCAGATCTACCAAGACTTGGAGTACAGGCATACTGTCGCTTTTGCATTGATGTAATTTTGGTTGCACATTGACACGGAAGTGTCAGTATAACTTCGGAATCAGTTTGGTGGTCTAACTCCTGAGCACGAGATGTGAGACCACCTCCAATACATATCTTTTCAAATTTGCTCTGGGTGAAGTGTAACTTCAGCCCAGTGCAAAACCACATTTTAAAAGTCGCCAAGTGGTCCCCAGGAACTCATTGCAACTTTATACACTTACTTTTCAATGGAAGACTGAATAGGCTGGGGCTCTTTTTTGTCAAAAACAGAAGACTGAGGAGTGACCTGATAGAGGTCTTTAACACAATGAAAGGGTTTGATAGGGTAGACGTACAGAATATGTTTTCCCTTTTGGGGGAGTCCAAAACTAGGGACCATAAATACAAGATAGTCACCAATATATCCAATAGGGAATTCAGGAGAAACTTCTTTACCCAGAGAGTGGTGAGAATGTGGAACTCACTACCACATGGAGTAGTTGAGGTGAATAGTATAGATGCATTTAAGGGGAAGCAAGATAAGTACACGAAGGAGAAAGGAATTGAAGGATATGCTGATAGATTGACAGGAAGTAAGGTGGGAGGAGGCTCGTGTGGAGCATAAACACTGCCATAGACCAGTTGGGCCAAATGGCCTATTTCTGTGCTGTAAATACCATGTAATTGTGTGTTTTTAATGTTTTCTCTCCTGAGGATCACAATGAGCCATTCAGGATTAGAGCACTGCTCGTACATCCATCCATGTAGAGAATCTTCTCACTATTCTCCGTATGAGGTACAGATGGTAGTGGGTCTGCCAGTTTAACATCGCACTCCACAGATACTAATCCAGGAATGATATCTGCAATATAATCGCAGCATTAGCAGCTGGTCAGATGCATCACAAATGACATTTAATATTGAGAGTTGTAAGGCAATACATATTGGTACTAAAAATAGCCATGATTATTACAAAATGAAAGGTATAACATTAAATAAGGGGAATCAGCAATAACGGATCTGAGGGTAATAGTTGATGAAGCTTGGAAAGTGTCATCATATTGTACAGGATTGGTTGCAACAGCAAATAAAATTCTGAAGTGTCAATATAGATTGGTGATTCTGAAAAGTGCAAGTGAGATCATGCATGCATCATTGTAAAGAAAGAAAGACTTGCATTTATATAGCACCTTTCACGACCTCAGGATGTCCCAAAGCGCATTACGGCCAACTATGTAATTTTGAAGTGTAGTCACTGTTGTAATGTAGGAAACGCGGCAGCTAATTTTGCACACAGCAAGATCCCACAAACAGCAATGTGATAATGACCAGATGGCTAGAAATTCGGTATAGCCCTGTTTGGGGAGCTAACTTTTGAAAAGTAGAAAAAGTAGCGCCAAGAGCCAATGATTCTTTCCAGCCGGGAAATTCAGCTTTAGCGCTCCAAGACGGAAGTGGAGCTCTAAATCAAGTGCTAACCACTTCTCTTAGGGTGCTAAAGTCCAAGAGCGGGGCAGTAGCAGCAGAGCGCTGAACAATTTGGAGCGCATTGCTAACGGCATCAGAGGCTGCTTACCTCGCTTAAAGGGAAGGGCCAATGATGGTGCACAACCTACTTGTCAGCAGTTCTGTTTTGCAAGGCGACCTGAGTGACTGCCATTACAGCCCCAAACACTCTCACAAAGTGGAGGGCTTGGACATCTTGCAGCAATGAAACATCAAAAAGTTTGTGCAGGCTCCAGGCTGGTGCAAATAATAAAGGTTGGCCGACCTGAAAACCATTGCCTTTAATTAGCGCTCCCCAAGCGGCCAGCCGAGTTGACAACACCTCCTCTTCCTGCCGTTGTTCATGCCCGGCGATACAGCAGGGGGCGGGAAGCAAATTAACATCCAGGGCGATAACGGGACGCTGTGCACTTTATGATGTCATGATCTGCGAGGTGCGAGAGGCCCAGGCGCTAAGAGTTAGTGGCAGCGCTAAACCAGCACTGAAGTTCGCGGGTGTTGCTGCATTCGCCACGCCCAGTCGTTAACCCCTTAGTGCCGCATTAGCGCCCCCCCCCCCCCAGGCGCTAACAGGAGGTGCTAACCAACCAAATTCCTCCCCAATCTGTTTTAGTGATGTTGGTTGAGGGATAAATATTGGCCAGGGCACCGGGAATAACTCCCCTGCTCTTCTTCAAAATAGTGCCGCGAGATCTTTTACGACCACCTGAGAGAGCAGACGGGGCCTCGGTTTTAACATCTCATCGGAAAAACGGCACCTCCGACAGTGCAGCACTCCCTCAGCACTGACACTGTGGAGTGTCAGCCTAGATTTTGTGCTCAAAGTCTCTGAAGTGGGACCTTCTGACTCAGAGACGAGACTCACCTCATTTAGATGGTTGAGTCACCTCAGTGCTGCTTCCACAATGTTTTGTGCACCTTGGCACATGTGTTGCCCGCCTTCTCTTTATAACAATGGCTCATTAGGAAATGCCTGAAGAATTCTGGGCGATGTATCCTGTTCAGCAGAGTTGGCTGATGCTGTCTGACATTTCAATTGAAGCTGATTAGCAGGCAGGCTTGCTGTATATCTTTGAAGAGCACTTAGAGCACTGAAACTCAACATAAAATAAATTGCTTTTATAACGACACCTTGTACCTACCCTGAACAACACATGCCATTTGAATTTTATTTGCAGTCAGGACTTAGTCCCTCAGAAGGACTTGTGCATTAGGAGAAACCTTAGCACAAAATTGAATGGTACCATTCTATTATAACTATCAGGAAAGACTGAACAGGCTGGGGCTCTTTTCTCTAGAAAAGAGAAGACTGAGAGGTGACCTGATAGAGGTCTGTAAAATCATGAAGTGGTTCGATATGGTAGAGGTAGAGAAGATGTTTCCACTTGTGGGGAATCCAAAACTAGAGGCCATAACTAAAAGATAGTCACTAATAAATCCAATAAGGAATTCAGGAGAAACTTCTTTGCCCAGAGAGTGGTGATAATGTGGTTGAGGTGAATAGCATAGATGCATTTAAGGGGAAGCTAGATACACACATGAGGGAGAAAGGAATAGAAGGGTATGCTGATGGGGTGAGATGAATTAGGGTGGGAGGAGGCTCGTGTGGAGAATAAACATCGGCATGGGCTAAAGGGTTAACGACCGGGTGCAGCGAATGCAGCGATGCCCACGAACTTCAGTGCCAGTTTAGTGCTGGTGCTAACTCTTACCGCCTGGACCTCTTGTGCCTCGCAGATCGTAACGTCATGGACCAATTGGGCCAAATAGCCTGTTTCTGTGCTGTAAAATTCTATGATATTCCATGTAATTTAGCAAATAATAGCACTTCAGACTGCAAAGGAAAAGGCTTCACAAAGATTCCTTACCTTCGTTTAACCATGCAAACAAAAATTGTCAGGGTGGAGTTTCCGCCGGGGCTCTCCGATCTCCCGCCAGAACATTGGTGGAAAATCGGCAGAGGTCTCGGAGAAACGGCATAAACAGCCGCTCGTGCTGTTTCCGTGGGAATTGTGCCGATCTTCCGCCAAAGTCAATAGCGAGAGATCGGGAAAACCTCGTAGAAAATCCAGGCAACAATATCCTCGTGCAGTTGGCAAAAATTCATCAACAAAAACTTTAATGCATTAATGAGTTCTACGTTGACTGCAGGTCTTTGCCTGCCTTACACATGAGACAGTCTCAAATCTACCTTTTCTGAAGATTTCTCTTTGTCGTACTACCTGTGCGAGAAATGGAAATAGATCTTAAAATGCCCGTTAGGGAGCTGAGTTCTTCATTAAGTGCCACCCCCAGGTTTCACCGGCTATATGCTCTGTGATGGATATGCTCATCGCATGCACCTTTCAATCAACTATAGTTCATTCATTTGAAGGCAGGGACTGAGGGCTTGTTCAAGAACTGTTTATGCTGATGAGGATGAGACAAAAAAGGATGATTACAGCACTCCTGATTAGCACAAATGAGAGGATCCTGTGTAATGCAATGATTAATTTTTAGCATAATTCAACTATATGACCAACTGTTGGGGCCGATGAAAAGATCTTTTACATCAAAATTTGAATAATCACACACCTGTCTAAGGGCTCCCAGTTAATTATAAATCTGGTCGGAATATGAAAGGATTATTTAATTCCAATTCCAAATCACTGCAATGTAGATCCATTAACAGAAGTTTTAGTTACAGATGAGCCTTATTGTTATCGAGAGTACACACTGAATGGTATGTAAGGAGATGAGCTAAGGCCTCATTAATTACATGAACACTCACGCATAACAAACAAGGATTTTTTTTGTTGCAAATCCAATAAATCAAAGTAAAATGTAAGGCCTATATCAAAAACAAAATGCTGCGGATGCTGGAAATCTGAAGTAAAAACAGAAAATGCTGGAAATACTCAACAGGATCTGTGGAGAGAGAAACAGAGTTAATATTTCAGGTCAATGAGCTTTCATCAGACCTATATCATGCAGGCTGTTCAGAATGGACAGCATGGTGACATACTACATTGAATTTGTAGTCCTATTTTCTAAGCAACTTGGTCGTGTTCGAGGTAAATCATTGTGCGTTTTTCAGGCCAAATCCACAATTACAATTTTTTTGTGAAAAAAGGGTTGTTGGGTATTTTTCCATGATAATTAGGTGGATATGAATTATATGACAATTGCCACTCGCCATTGGCAGCCGTGCCTTCACCCACCTAGGCCCTAAGCTCTGGAATTCCCTCCCTAAACCTCTCCACCTCTCCTCCTTTAAGACGCTCCTTAAAACCTAGCTCAGATATTTACTCAAATTTAAAACTCTCATCCTTGTATTCAAATCCACCCATGGCCTCACCCCCTCCCAATCTCCGTAACCTCCTCCAGCCCTACAGCTCTCTGAGATCTCTGCGTTCCTCCAGTTCTGGCCTCTTGCGCATCCCCGATTTTCATCACTCCACCATTGGCGGCCGTGCCTTCAGCTGCCTGGGCCCTAAGCTCTTGAATTCCCTCCCTAAACCTCTCCACATCTCTCTCCTCTTTTAAGATGCTCCTTAAAATTCTCATTCTTGTGTTCAAATCCCTCCATGGCCTCACCCACTCCCGTCATTGTGCCTGTAAAGTGCTTTGGGATGTCCTGAGGTCGTGAAAGGTGCTATAAAAATGCAAGCCTTTTCTTTCTTTGGCTATTCTCAAATTTGGTGGTATCCTGTACAATATCTTGTATTATATATCATGACCCACCACCTGCGCTCTCAACAACAGCAAAAAATTGCCTCCTGTATTTTTACAGGATGAAAGAAATGTGCGTGCGTAAGGTTATGAACATGTTGCAAGCAGCAGCCCCTGAATACAAATAACAGGTGTAAGGGTTGGAGGGTGGAAACAGCAGAACTAAGGAAGTAGGAACAAAAGAGATCAAGATGTGATCCAAAAGTTAGATTGTACTTGGACACACGTAAGTCCTTATACAGCTGGCAGCTCACCTGATTCAGCATCTGATCCATTAAAAAGAAGTCTGGAACAGCTGAGACTATTTACAATGGGCTCCAAAGGGCAATTTCAGCAGTCTTTAATCAGGATCTAAGGAAATACAGCAAGAGATGTATTATATGTAGTACAAATAAGAACATTCTATTTTTAAAATCTCTTCTGTAGTGCCTGTCCCATAGAATCATAGAATCATACAGCGCAGAAGGAGGCCATTCGGCCCATCGTGCCTGTGCTGGCTCTTTGAAAGAGCTATCCAATTAGTCCCACTCTCCCCACTCTTTCCCCATAGTCCTGCATATTTTTCCTTTTCAAGTATTTATCCAATTCCCTGTTGAAAGTTATTATTGAATCTGCTTCCATCACCCTTTCAGGCAGTGCATTCCAGATCGTAACAACTCGCTGCATTAAAAAATTCTTCTCATCTCCCCTCTGGCTCTTTTGCCAATTGTCCACTGGTTACCAATATGGGGTCAGACGTATTTCATGTGTCTTTGGGTGCAGAATTAGCCCTTTTTGTACCCATTTTCCACCCAGAAAATAGGTGCAACGAGGTCCAATTTCTATCTATGGTCTGCTTCCTTATTTAGTTCTTGAATTACCTGAAATTTAATTACTGGTAAAATTTACCAATGTCAGTTAGTTCCATGATTAAGGCTGTAGTTTGGTCTTGTTTTTCTCCATTATTTTGTTAGGTATTGGCGGCCGTGCCTTCAGCTGTCTGGGCCCTAAGCTCTGGAATTCCCTCCCTAAACCTCTCCAGCTCTCTCTCCTCCTTTAAGGCACTCCTTAAAACCTACCTCTTTGACCAAGCTTTTAGTCACCTGTCCTAATATCTCCTTATGTGTCTCAGTCAAATGTTTTTGATTACATTTCTGTGAGGCACCTTGGACGTTTTACTACATTAAAGGCACTATATAAATGCAAGTTGTTATTATTATCTGTCTCTCTCTGCAGCCTTCCTTTCCTCTGTAGTTAGCAAGAGTTGATTTTCTCTGGTAACCCTCCTTCTGGTAAGAATTTGTTCTGCTTGGCTTTGACCCCAACCCAACGATAGCCAGGCCATCAAGAGATTAAACTTATGTCCTACCATTTTGTATACCTACAAGATATTTATTGTCTCCTATCTCACTCTCTCCTACAGGCTCACCTGTGCGCCTGCCCAGAATTTGGAGACTTGCCTCTTCCTGCGGACGCGGGTACTTCCATTGTGGTGATCCTCTCTCAATGGTATTTTCTGGCATTGTTTATAGACCACCTTTTCCTTTAGAGGAGAGAGAGAGAGAGAAAAATCTCACTTTCCCCCACATGAGCTCATGCAGCCCATGGTGCTGAACATTGGAGGTCCATTCTTCTTTTAAATTAAGTGTCCTTGAAGACTAGTATTAAGCCCTGCAGCAGGCTAAATGGCATTGAGAGAGTGGCTGGTGAGTGTAGGTCATAGTTGAATGTTTGGAGAGGTGTTCAGATACATCTATGGAGAGACTGCTAGCAGAAGGTCCAGGCAGAGAGGGACAACAACAACAGCTTGCATTTATATAGCGTAATAAAACATCCCAAGGCATTTCACAAGAGCGTCATCAAAACAAAATTTGACACCAAGCCATATAAGGAGATATTAGGGCTGATGACCAAAAGCTTGGTCACAGAGGTAGGTTTTAAGGAGCGTCTTAAAGGAGGAGAGAGAGGTAGAGAGGTGGAGAGGTTTAGCAAGGGAATTCCAGAGCTTAGGGCCTAGGCAGCTGAAGGCACGGTTGCCAATGGTGGAGCGATTAAAATCGGGGATGCTCAAGAGGCCAGAACTGGGGGTGCACAGATATCTTGGAGGGTTGTAGGGCTGGAGGAGATTAGAGATATGGAGGGGGTGAGGCCATGGAGGGATTTGAAAACAAGGATGAGAATTTTAAAATTGAGGCATTGCTTAACCGGGAGCCAACGTAAGTCAGCGTGCACAGAGGTGATGGGTGAATGGGACTTGGTGCGAGTTAGGACATGGGCACTGAGGGCATAAAAGCCCCATAAGAGGGTGGTACAGGCCGTCTGGAGGTGGGTGACAGAGGCAGTCAGAGCAACCAGCATCACCACTAGGGTACTTAAGGAAGTGGCCCTAGAAATAGTAGATGCATTGCTGGTCATCCTCCAAAAGTTGATAGACTCTGGAACAGTTCCCATGGATTGGAAGGTAGCTAATGTTACCCCACTGTTCAAAAGAGGTGGTAGAGAGAAAACGGGGAATTACAGACCGGTAAGCCTGACATCGGTAGTGGGGAAAATACTAGAGTCCATTATAAAGGATGTAATAGCAGAGCACTTGGAAAAAAGTGACCGGATCGGACAAAGTCAACATGGATTTACAAAAGGTAAATCGTGCTTGACTAATCTACTGGAATTTTTTAAGGAAGTAACTGGTAAAATAGATAAGGGAGAACCAGTGGATGTGGTGTATTTGGACTTTCAAAAGGCTTTTGATAAGGTCCCGCATAAGAGATTAGCATGTAAAGTTAAGGCACATGGGATTGGGGGCAAGGTATTGACTTGGATAGAGAACTGGTTGGCAGACAGAAAGCAAAGAGTTGGAATAAATGGCTCTTTTTCCGAGTGGCAGGCAGTGACTAGTGGGGTACTGCAGGGATCGGTCCTTGGACCCCAGCTATTCACAATATATATTAATGATCTGGACAAGGGAACTAGATGTAATATCTCCAAGTTTGCAGACGACACAAAGCTGGGTGGGCGTGTGTGCTGTGAGGAGGATGCCGAGAAACTCCAGGATGATTTGGACAGGTTGGGTGATTGGGCAGAAGCATGGCAGATGCAATATAATGAGGATAAATGCAAGGTTATCCACTTAGGTGTCAAAAACAGGAAGGCAGATTATTATCTGAATGGCAATAGATTGGGAGAAGGGAAAGTGCAACGAGACCTGGGCATCCTTGTGCACCTGTCACTGAAGGTAAGCATGCAGGTGCAGCAGGCGGTTAAGAAGGCAAATGGTATGTTGGCCTTCGTAGCGAGAGGGTTTGAGTACAGAAACAAGGATGTCTTGCTGCAGTTGTACAGGGCCTTGGTGAGACCACATCTTGAGTATTGTGTGCAGTTTTGGTCGCCTTAGCTGAGGAAGGATGTTCTTGCCATGGAAGGAGTGCAGCGAAGATTCACCAGGCTGATACCTGGGATGGCAGGAATGACGTATGAGGAGAGATTGGGTCGATTGGGCTTGTACTCGCTGGAGTTTAGAAGAATGAGAGGGGATCTCATCGAAACTTATAAAATTCTAACAGGACTAGACAGACTAGATGCTGGAAGGATGTTCCCGATGGTCGGGGAGTCCAGAACCAGGGGTCACAGTCTAAGGATAAGGGGTAAGCCATTTAGGACAGAGATGAGGAGGAATTTCTTCACCCAGAGAGTGGTGAACCTGTGGAATTCTCTACCAAAGAAGGCAGTAGAGGCCAATTCATTAAATATATTCAAGAAGGAGTTGGATATATTTCTTAAGGCTAAAGGGATCAAGGGATATGGAGAGAAGGCAGGAACAGGGTACTGAATTTGAATGATCAGCCATGGTCTCATTAAATGGCGGAACAGGCTCAAGGGGCCGAATGGCCTACTCCTGCTCCTATCTTCTATGTTTCTATGTTTCTACCACAAGAGCTGCCAGAAAAGGTTCAGTGACCTCACAAGGGTGGGAAAGGTAAGTCAGCCTTGGCTCAGCAGGTAGCACTCTTGTGTCTGAGTCAGAAGGACATGGGTTCATGTCCCACTCTAGAGACTTGAACACAAAATCTAGGCTGACACTTCAGTGCAGCACTGAGGGAGGGCTCCGAGACAGCCTTCAGGGCCTCCATGTGCATGTGATGCTCATCCAGCATCCTTCATTTAATCTCAGGATCCCAGAGATCTGAATCCACGGGCTCGCGAGTCAGAGACTGACTTCTGCAAAGCCTCCATTCCCTTCTGACTCCCACAGCCATGTGATAATGACCAGAGAATCTGTTTTTGCTCAGAATATTGCAGATAAAGCAGGAGCTTGAAACAGCAACAGCCTGAATGGCTGATGCCTGATATGCAAATGTTTTCTATGTTTATCTACCAAAGCATTTTTAATGCAAATGATATGCACAAGCAAAACCTAAGGTATTGTACTGCTCCCACAGACACCCATATGATTAGCACAACTAATAAGCTACAAACAGACAAACAAAATAGTGAAAAGGGGAGTTGAAAGCAACTACAAATTGGATTCAATATAGAAATAAGAAAAATAGAGGGTTTCAAGATGGTGAGAGGTTTTGATAAAGTGGATCGAGAAAGACTATTACCGCTGGCGAGTGGGTTAATAACCAGAGGCCATAGATTTAAAATTATTGGCAAAAGATCCAGAGGGGAGAAGAGGAGATGTGTTTTCACTCAGAGTTGTCGGGATCTGGAACGTTCGACCTGAAAAGATGGTGGAAGCTGATTCCAGAAATAATTTTAAAAGGGAGTTGTCCGGTAGGAATGAGGAACTTACAGGGTTACGGACAAAAAGCGGGGGGGGAAGGCAGTGGGGCCAATGTTCCTTTTAAGCTGCACAGTCGCAGAGCGCTCTGGAGGTCCCGCGCAGCCGGTCAGCCGGCTTTTAAATAGACAAACTGCACATGCACGGAATTTTGAATGGCCTGTGCTGACCATTAAAGGGGCCGTGCGGGTCAAAAAATATTAGAGGGAACGTTGTATGGGACCAAGCACGACTGCTCTTTCAAAGAGCCGGCACAGGATGACAGGCCGAATGGCCTCCATCTGTGCTGTAAATTTCGAAGATTCTATGATTCTAAGAACCAACAGAGGGACCCAGCCTTTATGCGGAAGAACAGGTGCATCTACTGAATCAGCAACCCTTTCACAATGAGATTAGCACTGCAATAGATAATAAAATGGCAACATCCTGCTCCTCCTTGTTTTATGAGACTGAAGCATTGGTTTATATATATACTAGCTGAAGTGCCCGGCGGTGCCGAGGCTTTTTCGAGGGCATGTTGTTGTTGGAAGAGAGAGAGAGAGAGCGACTGGGGGGGGGGGGAGAGAAGAGAGAGAGAGAGCGCGACTGGGGGGGAAGAGAGAGAGCGACTGGGGGTTAGAGAGAGAGCGACTGGGGGAAAGAGAGAGAGCGACTGGGGGAAAGAGAGAGAGGAGGGGGGGGAGGGGCGAGGGGAGCGGGGGGGAGGGCAGAGGGGAAGGGGCGGGAGGGGAAGGGAGGGGGGAGAGGGGGGGGCGGAGGGGAAGGGAGGGGGGAAGGGGCGGGGGGAAGGGAGGGGGGAAGGGAAGGGAGGGGGGGAAGGGAGGGGGGAAGCGGCGGGGGGGGAAGGGAGGGGGGGGAAGGGGCGGGGGGAAGGGGGGGGAAGGGGCGGGGGGAGAAGGGGGGGGGGGCGGGGGGGAAGGGGGGCGGGGGGGCCCAGGCCGAGAGCCCCGCTCTCCGAGCCCCGCCCCCCCCCCGGCCGAGCCCGATTGCGGCTCTGAGAGACGGCCGGCGGCCGAGCCCCGCCCCCCCCCCCGGCCGAGCCCGATTGCGGCTTTGAGAGACGGCCGGCGGCCGAGCCCCGCCCCCCCCCGGCCGAGCCCGATTGCGGCTCTGAGAGACGGCCGGCGGCCGAGCCCCGCCCCCCCCCCGAGCCCGATTGCGGCTTTGAGAGACGGCCGGCGGCCGAGCCCCGCCCCCCCCCGGCCGAGCCCGATTG